>NC_081157.1:30026605-30376605 GCF_012432095.1 Onychostoma macrolepis | reverse complement strand
ATGATGGGAGGGGCACCCAAGTAAAGAGAGAGGCAGAAGCACAGGCCAGGTAACAACAGACAGGTCTCCCACTTGGAGCCAGCAGTCCCAACCAATTAGCTGCCACCTTGTTTTACTTTTAGACTGTGTGAATGAAGCATGGGGGAAGCCACAAGAATCCCCTGATCTAATTAGGTGTCCCATTGTTGACCAGTGTGTTTACTACAGGTAAGCACTACCCTCGTCCTACCTATGCCTTTAATGCATGCTGCAATGCCTAAAAAGGCAATTGAAAGCTGACAGCAGGGATTGGCAAAACACGTCTGGAAATTTTGATCCTGTCTTTCCCTCTGTCTCTCTCTCTCTATTTTCTCTTTTCACTGTCTCTGTCTCTCTGCTCCTCATTTCTTCTTTCTCAGTCTGAGTTCCAGGAGGCCAGAATGAGGAATCAGTCTACAGATATGATGAAAAATGTGTATGACCAGCTATAGCCACATAACCAGTACTGTGAGCATTAAGGCTTCCAAAAAGAGATGAAATTTCCATAACGGATGGAGTATTTGGGTCAGGTGTTCTGCTCAAGGGAAGAGCATGTTGAAATAACACATTTACCATATTCAAATATCTGTTCGTGTTTCCAGTGATTAATATCTGTGAGGAACACGGAAGCTATCTTGAGCAAAATCATTAAAGAGGGAGCATTTCTTGTCAAGATAACAAGCAGATTTGCAACAGCAAATCACAAATGTAGTCAAGTGTAATCTCAGAAAACATGGAACTAATTTATCAACTCTGTGTTGAAGTTTCATTTGAGTAGCAACAGATATTTTCTTTCATATTGTGTCATATGTAGTGGTTTGTTGAAAAAGAAAAAATGTAGGCCAAGACTTGGTTCTGTCCATTGATTCTGTTGATTTGAAGGAGGCAGATCTGAATGTGTATTCAGAGTCAATTGTTATAAAGGGTTTAAGCTGACTAAATGATTGATCAAGTTTGGTATACGTCACCAGAGAAAAGTCTGATGTTTAACTGGGTGGTTATGAAATTATGATTAAACATAAGATTAAAAAAATTAAACGTGCATGAATAAATTGTTCACAGCAAGGTCAATTACATGAATTTAGAAAACAGGGTGAATTTCATATCATCTTTAATTACTTTACCAATTAGGTCAGTTCATTTTAGAGTAGTAACTATTAGTCACAAATATTAGTCTTTCACCTAAGCAAATAATTGTACTTATAACCATGTTTGAGGATGAGCAAATCTAACTCAACAGTCACATTTAAAAATGTCTGCTGCTGAATTTATAGTTTTTATAGGCATGTTTCAGATTAACTTAATTTGGTGTTTTGGAGCCTTATAGGACACTGAGAATATAGTTAGATTTAGTGCATCTTGAGAAAACTTCCTTCTTTCATCAGTCTAATCTGAAACTAAGAAAAAGGTTTACTTCTTAAATTCAAATGCTCGTAAATTGCACTGTTAAAAGTATGAAATGTTTTTACTTTCAAGTATGTTTTAGAAAGATACTTTGATTTGACACGGTATACTCAATTGAGTATCTCAGCACTTTTTATTCCTGACAAGATATTATAACAGGTAAAATTCTAGTAATAATTGTCCATGTCTCTAGTAAAGCACCTCTCTTTCTTAATTCATGAGAAAGCTGCACTCTGGCATTACCACTTCTCCACAGATAGGTGGCAGACTTTTTTTACTTCAAAGCATTTATTGCATGATTCATCCCAAAATGCCTGTTTCTCCAATCACACACACTCACATTTGACCTATATTTCGTAAACCATCAGCTTATATAGAAGGAGACTGGCTGTGCTCATTTTTTTTAGTACTCAGGTCTTCTTCCCTTCAACCAAATATTGTTTCTCTGATGGGATGTGATGAGAACACAAATGGACTGGAGCCAGGTAGATGTGTGCCATGGTAAACAGATTGCTGTTTGACTAATGAATGAGAGAATGTGTGTTGTTGGGAGCTGGACAGATGGGCAGTGGTGAGGCAGGATCTCAGATCACAAAGACTTGGCTCAGCATGAGATGAAAGGGTGGTGCCTGCAGGCCCCTTTCCTCCACCAGCTTCAACCTACAGGCCTACAGCTGGCCTCTGGTCACCTCCACTGCTTTCTGATATATGTGGAAAGTATGGGTGGGCTGCACAAAGACATTGTGGGCTGGTTAATTGTTTTGGGACATCGTATAGGCTTAAATCATAAATATTTTGACATTTTATTCATATTTTCATATCCATTTTACCATAGAATTTAACAAAAAATAAAAATAAATAGTTTTAAAAATAAAGGTTCAGCAATGCCATAGAAGATCCATTTTGGCAATGGAAATATAAAGTTTAAGTTAAAGGCTCTTTATGGAACCATCAACGCCAATAAAGAACCTTTATTTTGAAGTGTGAATTTTGGAACAGATTCACAGTAAACAATTAGCTTTCCATAGAGTGTTTGCCAAGATGAGACAATGGACATGAACCTTGCAGATATCAGTAGTGTATGTGTGTGTTGTGCCATCTGTGCCAGATGTTAATGAAACATCACTCTGAACAGATGGCATGTGTCCCCACATATAAAGAGTATGACACTTGATAAGAGTCTCTGACTGGCATCAGTGTCAATGATAATATCATTTAATTCATGACAGTGTTAAAACAACACAATGTTGAAAAGACACCTTCAATAAACGAAGCATGGTTTTTTAAATACCATCTCAGTGGAATCTCCTAGAGGTGCTAGAATCTGGTTCTTAAATATTTAGTTTAATTTAATTTCTTACAACTGGGCCAATATGTGTGGAGAAAGAGAGCAAACAGCTGGTTGTGAATGGTCAAAAGAGTCGGCCCCACATGAGAGCAGAAGCTCTTTGTTGGACCAGAGCATATCATTAGCATATAAAATACCTTATTTACCCTGTGGAGACAGAGAGCTGAGTGAAGACAGAGGGGGAGGGAAGCCAGCGGAAATCTTTAGATGAGCACATGATATGAAAGCTTTCAGTTATACCTTAAATAGCCATAGTCTTAATTCACAGCATGAATGACAGACAATGCTATAGATATTACTGCTTGATATTACAGAATTAACATGCAGTAACAACTTGCTGTATATATATTTAAATTACCGTATGCAAAACAATATTTTAGTGTGATTATCCAACAATAGTTTTATATATGTATTTACAGCTTTTCCAAGAAGTGCCACTCTAAACATGAATGGCTTTACACTAGATTACATAATCACATCAAATGGCATCTGAAATAAATGATTCTAGACCTTTCCTCAGAACCAGCTTCATTTTTTTCTTTCACAAAATGACTTAATTTTGATTAACATATATCAATTGTTTATTCACTCGATATCTATAAAAACATGAATTGTGGAATGTTTTGTTTGAAAAGTGTGCTTGTGCTGTCATAAATTCACTTGGTTTGATATTGCATTTTTACATTTTTGTGTGTGACTCGAGTCAAAATTCTTCTTGGGTCCCATGTATTATTCAGACGTGTGGCCTGGCAGTAGTTATTATATATGATGCAGTTTCACTAATGGGTCAGTAGATGGCGCAGCAGAGCCCCAAACCGCCACAACATCCACGTAATGCTGCACCCAAAAAGAAACCATGTCAGTATGACAACTGGTTCAGTCAGACATTGTGATTGCTCTGTAATTTATTATCAGTTATGGAGCTTAGCCTAATGTTTTTATATACATATATATATTTATATATATTTTTTTTCTTAATGATGACACATCGTGCATCAACTAACTGTTAAAGGTTTTTGTTTGTGTTTCACTGATGGCCTGACCTTGAGCTCTATCATATCAGCAGCTGCAAGGACATGCATTCCAGCTCCTCAGATCCTGTTCCCTATCCATCTGACGCACTTTGAGCATGAAGATCAATGGAGCCAAGGGCAGTGTGTAAGGGGATCCAGGGCCAAGGAGGAGAGCAGATTTGTGTTTTATTTGTTCTGTGGTGCAGACCTGTTTGATGTGACCCTCTCCCATTTCATTCATCCGTAAAATCTGCTGTGTGTGAGTGAAAACTGGGGGAGTGGGTCTCACTTGATACTCAGATGTAATGAGGAACTGCCAGTCATGTAAAAGGGACAATTCACCCAAAAAATGTAAATTCTGTCATCATTTACTCCCCCTAATGCTATTCTTCTGTGGAAGATAAAAGAAGATATTTGGAGAAATGTCTGTGTTATTTTTTTTTGTCTATGACAACCAAAATTTTGTTAGCAGAATTCTTCAGAATATCAGAATATTCTATGTTCTGCAGAAGAAAGAAAGTCCTACAGGTTTGCAGCGACATAAGAGGGAGTACAATTTTCCTTTTTTTTTTTGGGGTGAACAATGCCTTAGCAGTAGGGTATCATGTTGAATGTATTAAAAATAGGAAAAGATATTGAAATGTTGGTATATGAGTGCTGTTTCCTGTCAGGGTCATCTTACAGTACCAAATTTCTGTCTTGGTGATGATGTGTGTAATTTTCCTGATCTTAATTTCATATTCATAGACTTCAACTTTATTAGTAATTTTCTCCTAAATGTGTAAACACCGTACTTTTATTTAGTTTGAGTGTTTTTGCAATGCAAAGTGTGACTGGGCCAGGACCTGTTTTGCAGACCATTGGCAGACAAACATTTCTGCATTGTGATGTTAGTTTCGCATAAATCTCACGCTTTTTTTAGCACAGAAATCTCACACTTTCACAGTTCTCGCATTAAGTTTCTATAGAAATAGCAAAACATAAAACAGAGAATGCAACAAGAAAATTAGTTTGGGGTCTCCGAAAGCATTGTAGTGCATTGCTTGTTTAGACATGACAGAGATATGACTGTAATCTAGTCTTTTGTAATTAACCTCCAGGCTTTCCTGTGTGCTCCTAATTACTCTACATAAACAATGTGGGATCAGTGCTAATCTGAAAGAGCCCATTCAGAGGCTTTCATGTGGGGCTTCTAATGGGCTCTGCAGGCGGGGGAGTGCAGGCTGATCCGGAGGAGGTGGTGGGGGGAGTTCACAGGAGGGAACTGTTAACAGATCACCCACACCACTGGATTCAGATACCAGGGTTGAAGGCATAAACTCAGCATCACATTAAACAGCCTGGTTCCACTCAGAAGCCATAACCACCAAGCCCACACCATAAACACAGGTCCTGCCAGTCTTAATGCACATATGGTGATGCAGTCAATGCTCACAGACTTTGCCATCTTGATTAGATTATATTAGATTACAAGTACAGCCAATTAAATACACTTCAAAGAAACATTATGATGTAAATGTAAATTATTTCAGATTCTAATAAGTAAATTAGGGACATTGATCACGTGACTGTAAGGAAGGTCAGATGTTCTTCCATTGAAGCTCAAGATGCTCTTTGGATCTCAAATCATTCAGCGCATGGTCATCAGGTTTCAGACAATCTTGCTCAGGTTCTGCTATCATGAAAACATAAAGGCAAAATAGAAGTATTTTCACCAGAGGGCTCAGATGTTTGGGTCTCACAATATCTTAGAAATATGTAGTGAAACGAAATACTGTAGGCATACCATTGTTTTCCTCTTCTCTTTTCTATGGTAATGTTTTCACTGCCAACAGTTGTCTCAGTATGTTTATTTGCACACAGGATGATCACCTTATCTCTCACACCGTGAGATCTATTTTATCTATTCTATTAGGTGTATGCAATCAGCAGCAAGCCTGAAAGACAGCTGCGCTGATAGGACGATCATTCATTAAATTGTAAGTGGATATATTTGTTTACTTTTTCATATAGTCACAACACCCTTGATTAGGAATATAATGTCAAATGATATTTCCAGATTGAATAAATACAAAATTTCCCGACCTTCAAGCCATTTAAGATGTAGATGAGTTTGTTTCTGTAGTTTTGGAGAAATTTAGCAAACAAATGAAAAAATTTCATACAAGAGCACAGGAAAAAATAAATGCATTTCAGTGCATGTCTCATCTGCTGCATCACGCACCACACTATCAGAATCCTTGTAGCTTTATTTGATCAGATGATGTTAGCTCTGTAATCCAGCGCCCCTTTTTGTGTGTCATGAAATTTAATTTACTGAACTGGAGCAGGGTCGGTAAAGGCGATTATGATGCTCGGCATCATAATGAAATGCCTGCATGCTGAGTCTTGACATTGAAGAAGATTTGCATCTGCAGGTACAGAAGCCACCTTTCGACTGACTCTGGTTCATGCGGTCAGTGGCGCACACTGCAGTCACCCCTCCCCACATGTCTCTGCAGCATGACCGCCCCCCCCCTCCTGCCTCGCCGCCCTGTCTCAGGGTCTGACTGACCTATATCTGCCTGCTCTTAGCGTAATCTCTAGCACTCTCATGGCGCTCTCTGCTGCCTGCTGTCTCAGCGCTGACGGGCTCAGACTCACTCTGCCACGCTCTGAGCCCAGGAGCCCCTGCTGCAGATGTAGGGCAGCCCCGTCAGTTATTCAGCACTTCGACTGCTGCTGCAGTCCGGGTGGAGGGGCTAACCCGCCACTGCAGGAGTGATGAATTAAACAGGACACTCATTCCCCGCCTCTCTCTTTGGAGAAGCTGAGTTTTTTCTGCCGGCTTTGCTGCTTTTGGCTCAGGCTGAGCAACCGTTTTCCTGTCGGCATGACAATGGCTGGAGGGAAAGAGGAGGCAAGCGCTCTAGCAGACTTGGGCCTCCACAAAAACAAGCCTGTGACCTTTCACCCCAGCTGCTGGAGGGGTGGAGAGCTCCCCAGTGGTCTTTTGTTGAGCAGAGGAGGTTGTGATGAAAGAGCTGCAGTTGGGAAGCAGTACATCCAGTGGTGCTACTCCTCAGAAATAAACAAGCCATTCTTCACTTTTAAATTCTATTCAAATTAGGTGGCAGTGTTTTTGACTGGTATCATATTGTGGATCGTTTATGACTTGGTGCATTTAATTAAATAAAGCTAATACATATAATCAGGGACATCGTGCAGCTGCTTTTGTGAGGAATCCAGTTTTAGCTGATTTTGGCAAGATAGGCAAAGCAAGATAGGACATGATCAAAGCAATCATGAGTGTAAGATGTGTTAATTTAGTCATACTGCTGTCATTCAGCCCAGAGATCCAGGCAGTGACTCAGATCCCAACCCAAATATCAGCATCATTACTCCAGTCTTCAGTGTCACATGATCCTTTCTCACAAAAGAAGTCTCTTATGCTCACCATGCTGAGTTTATTTTCAAATGTAATTTATTCCTGTGATGGCATGAATTTTCAGCATCATTACTCCAGTCTTCAGTTTCACATGATCCTCCAGAAATCATTCAGATATGCTGATTTGCTGCTCGAGAAACATTCCTAATTGTTAATGTGGAAAACAGTTGTGCTGCTTCATATTTTTGTGGAAAATGAGATGCAATTTTTCCAGGATTATTTGATGAATAGAAATTTATAAGAGCAGCTTTTATGTAAAATTGAAATCTTTTGTAACATTATATGTCTTTACTGTGACTTTTGATCAGTATCCTTGCAGAATAAAAGTATTAATTCCCTTTAAAAAAAGAAATTTGGACTCCAAACTGTTGAATGGTATTGTAATTTAAAAAAATACACAAAACAAAGTTGCATCTGAACTTGACTGCCAGTGACCACAGTGCATTCTCATTGTTTTACAAAGAGCAACTTGGTCATTTTGATAACTTGTTTTGTGTTGCAAGATGAAAAAAGGCACATAATGAAATAAAGTAGATTTGGGAGGGGGCAGTGAAGGTTACCCTTGTTCTCTCTCTGTTCCCCTCACCCCATCCCTGGACTCCCTCTGCTTTTTCCTGTGCCCAAAACAATGTCATTCCACAGTCTCCAGCATGTGGAATAGTCATCAGAAAATGGTATGGCAGATGCGATTTACTGCAGAATTTAAAATGGCCACTTTTCACATAAATTAAATTAATATTAAACATTTAAGTTTAATTAGCATAGAAACATATTACTGCAGACGTGTACTCTGTTCATTATATAGACTTTTTGTATAAAGGCCCCTAACTGCATAACTGTTGGGACTGCTGTTCAAAGCTAATGATTTCCTACATAGCTGTACTAGTTTCATGTATCTCATATCGCTTTGCTGTCTCTGTTTTCTTGCATAAAAAAATAAGTCCAACTCAAATTAATATTTCATGTCCATTTATTTATTTATTTGGGATTAGCTATAAAACAAGAAGGATTAATATATGGCCCCCTTTGACATGTCAGGTCTGTTAAGAATGAATGAACAATATTAATTTAATTTTCTGTTTCAGTTCTGAACATAATTTCCTTTGGGGTGAAGTCTGCCTCATTATTAATTTGTGCATAGCACAGATCTAGCCCTCTAATAAACCCCTTTGCTCTTAATGGTGAATAGAAATGTAAAAACATCTAAACATCAAGGTTTTGCACAAATTGTAAAACCACAACTAGCACTAGCTTGATGTATCCAATTTGTCTGTGCCAGATCATCATGTTGTATAGGTGTGAGCCAATTGCATTCAGTGCCTAACCCACTATGGGCATCTCGCTGTACTGTATGTAGGTCAGTGAGTCAGTGCAAACTTTCCACAGAGAAGTGGCTGCTATCAGTTCAGATCTGTGGGAAACAGGACAGTCATTGCTCAGTCAGCTGAGAGGAGGAGACCAAGAGGTGTGAGAGCTGAAAGGAAAAAGTGCTCTTACGCACCACATTTGGGTCAGTGACCTTTTGATGTGTTTCTGTCTGATTTGCCTTGCTATATCACCTCAACAGAGCTAAGAGGAAGTGTGACAGAAACAAACGCCCATGCAGGAAATATCCCTTAACATCCTCTTGGATTCTTCCACTGTGGTTAGGTGTCCAAAAATAAGAGCCGTTGAGCCAGAGGCTGACATGCAACAAAGATCCACAGTACACGTCATGTTTCAGGACAGTGTTGCTTTTAACACATGTTATAGAGATATCACAGACATATTTGGACATTTTTAGGCACAAATAAAAATGTATGAAAGGATTCCAAAATATCAAACCAAGTGCAATTTATCTTAAGTAAACTCATGTTTAAAAGAATAACACAGTTAGGGAAATAATATACCTGTAATTAAATGTATTGTAGTTTAAATTTATATTCAATGTAAATAGCCTAAGTTCAGGGTGCGTTTTGCCTGAATTAAGTAGGACTTACGTACATTATATGTCATTTCATAATTACTTCTATTGTCTTTGAAATATGGTTAAAGTGTACTGCTGAATATACAAGCATTTTTGGTAAACTAAAATATACTTTAATGTAATTTCTATTCAAACTATGTCATATTTAAATATTTGTAATATGTGTACTTAATTGTGTTCAGAAACATTTAAGTACACTTAAGTTGCCTTTTGTTTCATTAATATTATATTATCTGCAAAATATACTTTTAAGATTTGAAGTACACTACAAGTGCACATTCAGTGCAATTAAGCACGCTTCTTTTTCATAATGGAAGAGAGCACAAACACACTTTTCAAGTTTTCAAATGATAAAAATATTTGATATATTTTAGATGCATATATTTTAGCTGTTCAAAATTAGGACAAATGTTCTGGTTAATGTTGAACTAGACCTTAATGTTCAAAGGTGTGAACAGCAGGTTTGACTAATGTTTCATGTTGTCCAACATAGAATTCCTTTAAAGCCCTTGTATGGCGTGTTTATTGTAACATAATCACCATTGTTGTAGATGTCTAGGACCACATGCAAAGTACAAAAGCGGCAGCAGCATTTGCACAGTAACAACTGTTTTGCTTATTTTGTCGACTAGTGAAGTCTCTAGTGCCCGGGAGGTAAATGTGCTGCTGAAATTAGAAATTACTCATCATGGTGAACACAAAGAAGCTCTGTAATGCAGACTCTGATGGTTTCACTTCGAGGGAGGGGCTACACGAGGCTGTGTCTGTCAGCAGCTCTGTCTGATTGGCTGGGCTCCAGAGGGGTGTGCGTGTCAAGGATGTGGGCGCTGGAGGAGTCTGCATCTGCTCAGAGTGCTGCCAGGTCGCATACTGACGCAGTACTGCAGCATGGCATTAAAACGCCGGGCACTGCACCTTTTCCTCATATTCTTCAAATGAAAGAGAGGCGATACAAAATGTTTCTAAAGTTTTCCATGTGCACATCTGCTGTTTGGAGAGAGAGTGACCGAGCGTTCAGCCACACAAGGGTTTGTGTGCTGTTGCCATGCTGCGTGGCTTCAGGCATCTGCAAAGTCAGCCTCACATCACCAGCCGCCGCCAGCTCATGCCCACCCTGCTATCCTCTCACAGCAACACAATCTCAGCACACAAAAGACTCTGTTTGGATCAGACAGAACATTATACACAGCAGGGCCACAGTCATTGCTTTGAGTTGCTGTGCTTACTTAATATATTTGTCTTTCTGAGTGTGCTTATTGAGGCTTTTATTAAAGAAATAGTTCACTCAAAAATGAAAATTTGCTGAAAATTTCCAAGGTGTAGTTGAGTTAGTTTCTTCATCAGAACAGATTTGGAGAAATTTAGAATTACATCACTTGCTCTCCAGTGGATCCTCTGCAGTGAATGGGTGCCGTCAGAATGAGAGTCCAAACAGCTGATAACAACATCACAATATTCCAGACAACTCCAGTCTGTCAGTTCATTTCTTGTGAAGCAAAAAGCTGCGTGTTTGTAAGAAACAAATTTGAGCTTAAAACGGCCATTTCTGGCCAAAATATAAATCCATTATCCATAATAACCGGCATACTTGTTTAGAACTGGTTTTCACTTGTAAATAGTGCTTGATTTGTGCATATTCCTCTCCTGATTCGGCACCCATTCACTGCAGAGGATCCATTGGAGAGCAAGTGATGTAATGCTAAATTTCTCCAAATCTGTTCTGATGAAGAAACAAACTCATTTACATCTTGAATAGCTAGAGGGTGAGTAAATTTTAAACAAATTTTAGTTTTAGGTGAACTGTCCATTTAATAAAAGCTTTAATAAGGACCCTGAGAAAAACATTTCATTTTCTCAGTGTGCTTATTGAGGTTTTATTAAGATTTTAAATTTCCTCCTTGTCTTCTAGAACATGGTGATGACAACCCCCATTTAAAGCACATGTTGGTGCAAGAACCATTTCTGATAAGATGTTTTGACCAATATCCAATTGGCATTGCGTTCTACAGATTCTGTGTCTGAAAGTCTGCTTTGCTGTCATCAGCTTTCATTGTGCTAACGCTGCAGACCTTGGTTTATTTTAGCACAGCAGATTGGAGTATCGTCTCCATGGCAACTGCTCTGGATTCACACTGTTAACAAAGATAGCTTTCACTTAGAAATGCAGATAGATTCCCACCCATTCAGAATCCAGCATTATGGGTATAGCTATAACCTCAGTATTTTTTGAAAGATTAAGGTGAAATTTTGTGTGGTTGCCATGCAGTGATTTGCACTTTAATCTCTTTAGGCAAACATCAGCTTAGACAAATGCCACAACTGTCTGCCATTATGCATGAGAATCAAAAAGGAGATGACTTTGCTAAATGGCTGTTTCCTTTTACATTTGTGTAAAGTAGATGGCCATTCTCAGATCGTTAATCATCCCAGATAAGTAACGGGGCAAAATTGTAGTTGACTGGAACTGGAAGCTGAGGATTTCATCTCTCTTTCTTTCTCTCTCTAGTTGTATCCCAAATGATGTACTAGGCCTATATACTGTGCACTTTTGCTATGCACTGTATTCTCAACTCTAGTGTATATATTTCATAAGATTATTTTGTCATCCAGCATGGAAACCTGATAGCCTTCTGATACTCAATAAAGATGCTGCAATTTTATTTATTTATTTATTTAGTTAGTTAATTAGTTAGATAGTCAGTTAAGCGCATTAGGTATTTGAAGTGCACTTTTTCATTTTGGAATTTTCACTGTGAGAACAATATTTTTTTATAGGAATAATTGTTTTCACCCATAATATACCAAACCACTAATACGTTTAAGTAATATTAATACAAATAACAAAAAGCATTATGCAATAAAACATAAATATTCAACATGATATTAATGATCTTTAATAATATTTTATTGTATGTACGTATGTTTACAACAGTGAATATGGTGATCAAAGCAGTCATTGGTTTCTAAAGGGTGTGCAGTTCATTACGTAGTAAAGCTGTACTGTACATACTCTCCAACAATTTTATTTTTCAGCTAAAATATGTTTATTTTTCTCAGACACATTCACTCTTTTTCTGCAAAACCAGAATCAACTACTTTACTTTTTAGAGATGTACTGACATTATTTTTTACCTGTTTATACTTTGAACTGCTCCAAAGATGAATAAGTATAAATAACTTTACATATTGTATGTTGTTTTGGAAATTTCCCTTCAAACAACCTTATATTCACCTCCTAACAGTATGCCTGATAAATATCTAATCCGACATGCAAATAAAACTGGTGGCTCGTGGTCTGATCCAGTTACTCTACACAAAATGCATTTGTTTCATTAAATAATCTTATATTAGCATTTGCCCTTTTATGAAAATTGTTTTTATTGAAATGCCTATAGATGATTTTTCCCAAAAGCTCTAATGTGCTTGTGTATTTACACTAAGGCTTTTTGCATAGTTCCTGTAATAAATATATGCCAATAAAGACATTTCAAGGATTTTTAAGGAATATGTGATAAGTCTTTTGAAAGAATCATAGTAACTACAAAGACAGACACACTGTGGTATGTTTGTCCTGCATCATTTTCTCATGCCTGTGTGCTGCTGTTGAAACAGTGCCAGTGGTATTTGGATGAAGCTGCTGTTTATTTGACTAGACCTTCCTGAACCCACTGACCAACATGTGCAGCCTGTGAATATATCTTTGTGCAGAATAAACACTGCATTGTGTTTCCTCATCCTCTCTCTGGCTGGCCAATGGCATTTGTCCTGAAGTAAAACAACTGCTGAGAGACTCATTATGCAACATAAACATTATATGTAAATTTATGTAACCCATATACCAAGATCTGTTATGTTATTTGCCATCTATTATTTTCCTTAAAATTTAGCAATTTTAAAATAGGCCCACTTTTTTTACACCATACTTGCTGCTCTGTCATCATTTACTCACCCTTTTTTTCTTCTTCTGTCTGGAACACAAAAGAAGATATGTGACCCTGGATCACAAAACCAGTCTTAAGTAGCACGGCTATATTTGTAGCAATGGCCAACATTGTATGGGTCAAAATTATCTATTTTTCTTTTATGCCAAAAATCATTAGGATATTAAGTAAAGATCACGTTCCATTAAGATATTTTGTAATTTTCCTACCGTAAATATATAAAAACTTCATTTTTTGATTAGTAATATGCATAAGAACTTAATTTGGACAACTTCAAAGATTTATTTGCGCCTCGGATTCCAGCCAAATATCGTCCTATCCTAACAAACCATACATCAATGGAAAGCTTATTTATTCAAATCTCAATTTAAAAAAATTGACCCTTATGACTGGTTTTGTGGTCCAGGGTTCACATGTTGAAAAATGTCCCTCTTTTTGTCCATACAGTTTAAATACAATCCAATGTGGTTTGGACAGGTTTTGAACGTAATGAGTGTGCGCAAATTTTGTAGAATGTTCATTTTTGAATGAACTATTCTTTCAAGTGCACGCGAGAGTTCGACACGCGCGTCTATTTTACGCAATAGATTCCGCGCATTTGGAAATGAAGTAGTTTGTTAAACTCTTTCACTAGTGTAGAATATTATCCAACTCTGTGTTTCCCAACTCATTTTGGGCTGTGAGAGAGTGATGAAGGAAGGCGGGACGACGCGCGTGACATCACTCATCTGTATAAAAGCCACAGCTGTGTCTGTGCGCTCGCGCTGTGAGGCTGCAAAGAGAGAGAGAGAGGCGCGCGCACGCTCGCTCCTTCAAACAAAGAGACCCGTCAACATCATCCACGGTGCACCAGCAGAACCCATTCCAGCAAGGCCGACAAAAAAAAAAAAATGACTGCAAACGGAACCAGCGACATGCTCAAAATCCAATTCGGACTGATCAACTGTGGGAACAAGTACCTCACGGCTGAAACGTTCGGCTTCAAGATCAATGCATCAGCCACCAGCATGAAGAAGAAACAGATCTGGACCTTGGAGCAGAACGGAGACGACTCGAGCACGTTCTACCTGAAGAGCCATCTGGGGAGATACATCGCAGCTGACAAAGACGGCAACGTGACTGGTGACAGCGAGACCCCGAGCGAGGATTGTCGGTTCGTGATCACTGCACATGATGATGGGCGCTGGTCACTGCAGTCTGAGCCTCACAAGCGCTACCTGGGCGGCACCGAGGACAGAATCACCTGCTTCGCCCAGACCATCTCCATCGCAGAGAAATGGAGCGTGCACATTGCCATGCACCCCCAGGTCAACATCTTCAGCGTCACCAGGAAAAGATACGCGCACCTGAGCACCGAGCAGAGCGAGATCGCCATCGACCGAGACGTTCCCTGGGGCGTCGATTCCCTCATCACCTTGGTCTTCCAGGACCAGAGGTACCACATACAGACATCCGACAACCGGTTCCTGAAGAACGACGGAAGCCTGTCCCCAAACCCTGACAAGAACACGGGGTACACGCTGGAGTTCAGGTCCGGGAAGGTTGCCTTCAGAGACTGTACAGGGAAGTACCTGGCTCCCTCTGGTCCCAGTGGAACCATGAAGTCCGGTAAGAGCTCGAAGGTTGGCAAAGACGAGCTTTTTGTTCTGGAGCAGAGCCACCCTCAAGTGGTCCTCACCGCTGGCAACGACAGGAATGTGTCCACCAGGCAAGGTAAATGATGCTGCTTTATTGTCAGTTACTTATGTGCTCGTTTTTGTAAGGGTACATCAGTCAGGGTTGGGTTCCTGTAAATCCTCCATAATTATCTACAGCTCGTTCTTAATTATAGGTATTCCACTATTTTCCTTTTCTTGTGGTTGTGTGGAAATGGGCAGAGCCCAGGGGTGGATCAGTGCAAATGCGGGAAAAGGGGGAAAAAGAAGAAAAAAAAACACATGCTTTACTTTGAAGATTCTGAAATTTGGTCTTTTCGCAAAGGTTTCCTGGAGATAACTTTTTATTAAATGATTCATCTGGTTGTGCATCCAAGTGAGGCTCCATTTTGCTTGCTTTTTTTTTCTTTTCTGTCTGATGACTGTGGGTTACAGTACACTGGTTATTGTCACAATCTAGAAATCGGCTAGCTGAAAATGAAATCAATACTCAAGCCCTTGTCTGCAGCTTTGCACAACCATTCTTCTGTAAATTCCATAACGGCTGTAGTTTGGAGAGGCCAGTGTACTGTAATTAAGTTGAGGGTGAAGGCAATCATTACTGTAAACACCCAGAAGAATTGACCTGAGATTGCCAGACTGAAATAATAGATCAAATTATACCGTGCTATACGCTGCACTGGTGAAATATCGTATTTTTCAGCGTCGCCATTACAGCTTTGCTACCCTATTACTGCTGGAAATGAAATGAGATGATCTGCTATGTTTTAATAACTGCTAAATTGAAAAAAATTAAATTGAAAGACATAAATGGCGTCATTACGTGAGGATGTCTGGGATTTGCTTGGCAATCCCAGCTCTGGTTTACCAGTATTGCTAGATGAGGCAGGACAGTGCCAGTGTGTTGGGCCTGTGCCAAGAGGCACGTGGTCTCTGCAGGTCATGATTGGCTCTTCTATATGGCCTTTGTTTCTTAGACTTTGCTTCTTTTATGTTTGTGATTCACTTAGCCTTGTGGTAGTGCAAGATTTCATCTATCCACAAAAAGCAGTTCATGCCATTTGCTTACAGCAATCTGGACTTAATTATGATGCACGACATCTTACTACATCGAGACCCTACCAATGCTCATGCTTGCCTAGATCAAATATCTGCCTTCAGGGATACAATCCTTAGAGGAATAAGGCTCAATGTTTGTGTCATGTTCCTTTGATAGAATTTGTAAGGGGGCCGAGATTTCAGGCGTGTGCTGAGGGTAGAAGGAGAACAAAGACAGCATGCTCTGGGCCCCAGCTCACCATGCAGCCCAGCACGCAGAACAATGGAGCCTCGCTATGCACAAGTTTAGCCATTTCAGCACGCACAAACACTGATGTACTCTTGCTTAAATGCATCTGTCTTAAAAGATTAGGAGTCTGCCTGCTCTTCCTTCCTTTGTGGCAAGGACATCGGATGTCTGTCATTCCATAAATGCTTAAATGGTTTCCCAATAGTGTCTTGCGTTATATTTTGTATTCATTTGAGAATTGTGTGTCTATGCTATATGATAGCAGCTGCTTGACCCAGTTGACCAACGAGCTGTTTTGAGTGTTTGGCAATTCACTATAATTGTGAAATTGACTTGAAATATCCAAAATGTATGTCCCTACAATATATTGCTGCCAAGGTTAAAGGCTTTTCACTGGAGAATAGAAGCCCTGCAGTTGTCGTGTGGATGGATCGACCATTTGCAGTCAGGCGTCGAGCGATGGGGGTTGGGGGTGTGTCTACTGGTGGCTTAAAAGGTCCTCCCAAACCATTTAAATGCCGGGTGAGGATGCATACCTCCCTAGAATGATTGAGGGGATTTTTTTTTTCCCCCTCTTGTCCTGCCTGAGACTGATTTAGAGCAAGTCTCCGGGCGTCTTAGTCATTCTCCTTTGCAGATCTTCCATTTGCAGCCATGTGTTTCTCATCTTGGCCATTTATTTTCCTTGCTCATTCAGGCACGCATTTTTTTTGGGGGGGAAACACAATCTGCCTTCCAGAGGCCAGGCCGCGGCAGTGCTAATACGCAATTTTGTGAAGCTGTATTACGAGCTTGGTGAAACTGGAACATGAAAGCAATCATGGTGAATCGCAGATTAAAAATATAGATGACGTGTTTGACCATGTATGTTTGAAAAATAAACCATGGCAGTCCAAAAGATTTTTGATTTCAAACTTTGTAGGATTCATTCCCAGAGCAAATGTTAATACAATTCTAGCTGTAACTTCATCTTGTAGATGTTTGTCTTTATGTACTGTAGCTTTAATATTTCTTTTTTCTTTTAATATTAAATAATTGAATAAGCTTTTAATATTGTCTTCTGTATTCCTCTCCAAAGAGGTTTAGACCATAAATGCAAAATTTATCTGATGACTGTGTGTCTAAATGCACACAATGGAGTTTAATTAGATTTCCTGCAGTAGAGGACTGGTGGTCTGGTCTTTCACTGAGCTCCATGAATCTAAACTACAAACCGGATGCATTGACTATTGTTGTCCTGAAGCCTCCCACTAAGCATCCTGGCATATATGACAGTCCAAAATTCTTAAGGGGATTAACTCTGTGTGTGTGTGGAGGCCAAAGCAATTGCCAGGGTGATCATCCATGGCATTCAACACTCTTTAGTCAAGTAATCTCAAAGATCGGCATCCCTAAACTGCCGAGCTCTCTGCTCACTCAGCATGGCTGATCCAGATCTAAGATGTGTTGTGAGCTCACACTGATGAAATCCAGGGGTTCGATGGTTGTTATAATGTGGTTTTTGTGTTTGACAGGTATGGACCTCTCGGCCAACCAAGATGAAGAAGGTGACCAGGAGACTTTCCAGATGGAAATCAGTAAGGACACGAAGAAGTGTGCCTTCAGGACCTGCACTGGCAAATACTGGACCCTCACAGCTAATGGTGGCCTTCAGTGCACTGCCTCTACTAAGTGAGTGTGAATCACAGAAACATGCCATAATGAAGAGAGCTTAGTATTGCCAGTATTTTCATACTAACATTCTTTAGTATGCCTGTTCGCGGGCCTATTTTTTAAATATCTTGCACTAACTATACAATATTAATTTAATTAGATCGTAAAGGGCATCTTGCAATTAGTTAAAATAAATCTAAAATCTATAAGCAGTATTTTAATCTGTTATTACTATTTATTTATTTTTTTTCCAAAATCAGAATTAATAAGTTTCAATTTATAACTAATTAAAATGAAAGACCCTTTTGAAAAAATTCAAGTCAGACCACATTCAGTTTTAAACTTTTTAATCAAAATGTATACACTGGTGTCAATTTATTTATTTTTTGCTTTTGAAAAACAAAGTCTCTTCTCCAGTCTTCAGTGTCATACGATCCCTCAGAAATCATTCTTATATGCTGATTTGTTGCTCAAGAAACGTTTCTTATGATCTTATGATGTTTGTGGAAACTGCAATACATTTTTTTCTTCTGAATTGTTTGAATAGAAAGTTCAACAGAACAGCGTTTATTTAATTACAATTGAAATCTTTTGTAAAATTATGAATGTCTTCGTTACTTTTGAAATCTCACTGACCCTAAACTTTTGAATAGTAGTGACGGTTTTAATTATTATATTTTACATGGCTTCCATGGTGGAAACTGGCATAGCATTCAAAGAATTAATAAATTATACAAATCTGTAAATGTAACAAGATACAAGCATGCTAGAATATTATTCCTTCACAAACAGATTCTGTGGTGTGATAAGAGTTCATGCAGCATTTTCAAGTTTTTGATAATCATTGCTGATGGGAGTATCTTTTTGGAGTATCTTTTAATTGCATAGTTTAATGTATAGTCTCTTCAACCAGGTCTGCTAACTGCTACTTTGACATTGAGTGGCGTGGGAAGAAGATAACCCTGCGTGCCAACAATGGAAAATATGTGGCTGCCAAAAAGAACGGACAGCTGGCTGCCACTATTGACACAGCAGGTGGGGTGTGGTGTTATACACTATTTCCCCCGTTTCAACCTTTTGTTTGGAAATGCTGCAGTGATTTAGTAAACTTGTTGATTGATTGATGGATGTTAAGTGGAGCACTTCAATAGTGCAATCATATTCCCGCTTGGCTATTGTGAGTCTTAATTTTGAAAACTTGTTTTTTCAGGTGAGACCGAGGAGTTCCTGATGAAGCTCATCAACAGGCCCCTCATCGTGCTGAGAGGGGAGCATGGCTTCATTGGCTGCAGGAAGGTGACCGGCACCCTGGACTCCAACCGCTCATCATATGATGTCTTTGGGTTGGAGTTCAGAGACGGAGCCTATAGCTTGCGAGGTTTGTTTGCACGTTAATGTTTTTAATCTAGACTTATCTTTTTGAAAAGGAAAAGCCAGGTTTTAAGACTTTTCATGATGCCTCGAATCTCCTCTCAGACTCCACAGGGAAATACTGGATGGTGGGCAGCGAGTCGAACGTGCTCAGCAGTAGCGACACCCCGGTGGACTTCTTCCTCGAGTTTTGCGACTACAACAAAGTGGCCATCAAGCCAACCGAGGGGAAATATCTGAAGGGCGATCACGCAGGTGTTCTGAAGGCCAACGCCGACGATCTGGACACCTCCACTATGTGGGAGTACTAAAAGCACTTAAGTAACCACTGTGGCTTTTTCTTTCCAGTTTTTCCCTTTCTGTTATGCATTTTGAATCTGTTTTTTGAATATGAGTGAGCGCGCACAGGCCAATAGCAGAGAGAAACCCAAAGGTGAAGGGTCTTACTTCTAGTCACGTATACTCGATTCTGTCTAAATACTTCAGTGTTTGTGTGCCACAGCATTACCGCAGTGTGGTGCGGCTTTCATTGACGACGAGTGGCCAAAACTGGGACTTCTGGGACTTAACTGGCATCCAAATTTGTGTTGTGTGGTTAAGCACATCTAGTGTCATCTCTTAATCTGTCATACTAATCGACAAGTCGGTTCACTCTCTGGAAGATCGACTATGCGGGCGGCACACGTCAAGCCACAGGATTTTGATGTACCAGATTGTAACGTGATCCCTCTTCCTAGTCTTTGCACAGTCCTGTATGAGTCTCGCACTCTTAATATTAACACATAGCGAAATATGTTAAAGAAAACCTTGTGACTGTGAGCTATTGATGTAATGCCTCCCACTGTATTGCCAGTCATAAGTACCTACCCTCATGACCCGAGGACTAAGGCAATATTTACAGGTAAATGTATGAATGTTTAGTTTTTTTTTCCTTTCTATACACTTTACAGAGTTATGAAGGAAGCTCTCAGGCCACTGAAAAGGTGATGAGCTAAACTGTTTTGTTTTCGTGTTTGAAGTACGGCAGTGCTCCGCTGCCTCATTATCTGTGCCATTAGAATTCATTTTAATGTTTAAAAAGAGGAAAAACCAAGAGAACTGGATTGGTTCCGTACCGTACAGTCCCTCATCTCAAAATTAGGGTTACGCATGGAATTGCAAATGGGTGGGAAAAGAGAAAGTATAGATATTAAAGTGGAAATAGTTTTCTGCAACTTGAAAGTGATGTCATCGTTACATTGTGTGTGAAGATACTGATGTGAGGTATGTTGTTGCAGGTTCAACACAGTATTTATGCTAAATTAAACCACTTTTCCCCTCTTAAACCTGACAAGTCTTAAAGGAATGGCGGGTCTGGGTTCACTGGACTCGTGCAGTGGTCTAATCTGGAAATTTCACCTAACATTTGTTTTTTTTGTTGTTGTTTTTGAGTAGGCACAGACATTATCATAAACCTTATTCCTTTATACACATACGCACCTCAGAGAAAAAGCCAAAATGAAGACATTAACGCTTCACACAAGATTGCTTAAAGATTCAAACCTGAGGTTAAACTGGTGCTTAATTAGTTTTCAGGTGTGCATCAAACTAACCGAGCCACTCTGAGCTTAACTGCTCATTATTTAATAGATCTCCCATTGCTAAGGGAATGATAATGACTGTGCCTTAAAGGGCCATTATGGGGGGGAAAAAGACATTCCACATTATACTTTGTAAAGACTTTACAAATGTCTTTTTATATTGTTTTGATATTATGGTTATGTTTCCTCATGTGCCATGGGTACAAATGAAATCCGGAAATAAATACGGTTTGAATATGAAACTCTTGTCAGTGAATTCTTTTTAATTCTAGAAGAAACACATTCTCTTTAAGTGGCAAAGCAATGATCAACACGCTTTTCTTCTTGTTAAGTGATATGACTTTATCTAGGTGCTTGTCATTAAGCTTGAGCAGGATTAGGTGAAGTGTGAACGCAGCTCCCAGAGTTTGTTTTGAAAGCTTACCCCGCTGCAGCAGAATGAGAGAAATTAGTTTTCTCCTGAGACCTCAACTCCATCTTTTTTTTTTTTTTCTTTTAGCTGGTGGCTGCTCCATCAATGAGTCTTTTGTTCGGTGTTATTGCTGGAGCAGCAGTTTGCAAAATGATGTTGATCCCATCTGCTGAGTTATTGAAACAACAAAAAAGTCATTTATTGAAGTTCAAGGAGCCTAAAATTGTAACTGAAAGGACACTACACTGTACAATGAAGGAGCTTCAGTATCTAAAATGCAGATAGAAATACAAATTGAAAGCATGTGATCTTTGCTGCAAGCTATAAAAAGGTTTAAAATCCACAATATTTCAGTAAGACCCTCAGAGAAGCCACTCAATATAAGAAAAAGAACAGACATTTTTAAATGGAAATACCCAGATCACATACTTATTGCAACTGGGAAACTAGGTTTATTGAACAGGAAGCCGCTCAGACATTTGTGAGTTCAATAAATCTGCATGCACCAGATTGATTGGTAGACTAATTAGTCCTCATGAGTGTTATATATTAGATTACAAATACAGCCTAAATGTTACCATGGAAGATGACACCATGAGCATTTCCATTCAGGAATTAAGAGAAGAGGCTGAAAGGGTTAAATGATCTAGTCTGGCTGACACAGGGACTAATGTTTCCATGGTTACTCGGAGCATGTCATTTGAAGGGGCTCTATTGTGGGGGCTGATGGTGGGGCTGGAACTGCAGCTTTTCAGGTGGGCAGGCAGGGATTTCTTCATTTAGTCATCACTTTCATGAGACACAGAGGCTGAATTCAGAGTCACATGATGGACCGGTGTACAGCATTTGAATAAACACATCAGAGCGGAGCAACAGCTTTGCACAGATGTATGACTCTAACGTTCGGTGGGAAAAGAACAATGTTTGCACTGTTACAAACGTCAGGACATTTCTATAATTATGCATGTGGTGTCTAAGTTTTCCGTGCATTTGCATTTTTGTGATATGTGTGGAATAGAACACGACATCCAAGGTACGCTGCCTGATATTTCTTTCAAAATAACAACTGAAACAATAGACGTCTATCCGTGACTGACATTTCAAACTAGGCCCTTGACCTTATCTTACAACATTTTACCTTGAAAAATACTTATTTTGCATTTTCAATTTTCACAGAAAATAAGTAAAACAGTAAAACTATGAAATATTACCATTTTTAAATAACTGGTTTCCAATTAGAATTTAAAAATGTAATTTATTCCTGAGATGGTAAAGCTGAATTTTCAGCAGTCGTTACTCCAACCTTCAGTGACACATATTTCAGAAATAATTCTAATATTCTGATTCGCTGCTCAGGAAGCATTTTCTTATCATTAGCAATGTTGAAAACTCTTTTGCTGCTTAATATTTTTGTGAAAACCAGTATTCTTAGTTTTTTCAGCATTCTTTGATACATAGAAGATAAAAATAAACTCATTTATTTGAAATAGAAATATTTTGTATCATTATAAATACCTTTGTCACTTCTGAGCAATTTAATGTGTCCTTGCTGAATAAAAGTATTAAATTCTTTAAAAAAAGGTACTGACTCCAAACTTTTGTATAATAGTGTATATACAGCAGAGGTTTGTATGCCAAAATGATGTTTCCTTCATAGAAGGAAAAGACTGACATATGCAAATTATAGCCAAAATAAATCATAGATTTACTACTGATCAGGTTAAACTGTTCAGTTAAATGCAAATGAAACTCACACACTCAACAGATGAAAAACACATACAGAAAACGATCATGGACACGCTCCAGAACTGGTTTAACACTGAATTCCATTGATGATTCAGTGTGAAGAACAGCTGAAAAAACACCAGAGACTGTTTCCCGAATGTCAGATGCGCTATAGCTTAGTTAGAGCGCAACAAAAGCCCTTCAAAACATCTGGAACTGAGTTTTATTCAGAGCTCAGTAGCAAAAAACAACAATGTACTTGTATACACCCCCTCCTTCCTAACATATAACCTAGTCTCTGGGAGTTTATGATATCACGGACAGCAACTCCAGCAGTCACATGACTATCACCGAGCCCAGGAAATCGCTGCTATGTGTGACCACTGCCTAGGGGATCACAACGGGGCATGATGACACTCTCATGACTGCAAGTCCAGCCCTTTACACCATTAACACTGCAGCAAACACAAAAGAAGGAAATCTTAACTTGACTTCCCTTCAGGCTGATTTTTAGATACATTGACTATCCCTCTAGAAATCATCGGTACATTACCATAACATCGAGGAATTGTAATCTATCTTCAGGCTGACTGGACACATATCCACAAACCTCAATGTCACTGTTAAAATTCAATGTTCCAAAAAGAGGTTTTCGGCATGATGCCACAGAAGCAGATTTTTGGTCCCCCAAACAACCTTTCAGTTATTAAAATGTTCTTCACACAAAGAAAAAAAATTCACTGAAAGTTTGAGGAACCCAAAATGGTTCTTCTCAACGCATGGAATCAATTGGAATCCCTTTTTGAAACCTTTTATTTTTAAGAGTGTTCCAAAACTGAGTTTCCGCAGCAGTGCCATAGAAGAACCATTTTGGGTTCCTCAAAGAACCTTTCAATGAACAGTTCTTAAAAGAACCCCATTTTCTTCATGTGAACAACATTTTAATGATCTAAAGAACCCTTTTCCATTGTAAACAATGTTTTGTCCAATGGAAAGGTTCCATGGTTGTTAAACGTTCTTCATGGAACCACACTCTCAGAAATAAATGTACAAAAGCTGTCACTGGGGCGATACCTTTTCAAAAGGTACATGTTTGTACCTAAAGGGTCCATTTTGGTACCTTAAAGGTACACATTAGTACTTAAAGTGTACATATTTGAACCTAATAGGTACAAAAGTGTACCTTTTGAAAAGGTACTGCCCCAGTGACAGCTTTTGCACCTTTATTTCTGAGAGTGCATCAATGCCAAAAAGAAGCTTTACTTTTAAGAACGAGAGACTTGAGGAAACATGAGGCAGAAGATTCAGGGGCACAGATCCAGTTTCAGGAAGCTCTTAAGCTGTGGGCGCATTGAGCGCAAGCTGCCAGGGTCGAACCTTCACACCTGCAGGCCTACAGGCCTAAAGACTGTCCATCTGCTGACCCATTAGGAGGTTACAATGTCAAACTGAGAGACTTCATTCGCGTCAGGTGTGGTACAGATACACCACCAACAACAGATGGGAGAAAATGACCAGATTATCCTGATTTCCTCAGGATTGTGTTACACCTCAGAACTGATTTAAGGAGCTGCTGGTTTGATTGGCACACAATGGTCTCCACACCACCATCCCTTTGATTTCACCAAAGAAAGGGCTTCTGTAAGAGCCTCGTGCTCTCTGTGAGGATGAGTAATGTGCTTTAAGAGGCATGAGGGGTCTGAATAAAGCCCGGGGCAGAGGGGATGCTGCCAGCGGGGAGGAGAGCTGGAGGTGAGGATCCTGTGGGCTCCATTAGTGAGCAAGAGCTGTGGCTCTTTGTTGAAGCTCTGGGCAAGAGGACGGGACTCTCTGCGGGAGTCTCACTGCACTGCAGTCACGCCAATGGACAAGTCACGCAATACAACACAATAAACAACCCACTTCACAAGCATTATGGGCCGACGTGCGGAATAACAACAGCTTAATGTTTGACAATGTATTGATCTTTGGCACTGACAGCCTACATTACAAATCAAAAGCAAGAGTTTCTGAATCATTCTGTCAGATGTTATTGTGTGTTGGATTAGCAGGTCCACATGGATTACGAACCTGAAGAACTCGAGACAAAACTCTCTGCAGAAGAGGAATGGTTGTCATTCACAAGTTTTGCAGTCACCTATGCATGTTCATTTATTAAAAATATTGATTCATTTGATAACGCTTTTAGCTACCAGTAAGACTGTAGCACTCTCTGCGTAAGGGTGTGAACACATTTACCTTTGTAAGGCAAAATTCTGCCGGTGCATTAGGAATCTGATGGGTTTGGGACGTGTTCCCCACACATTTGGTTAACTTCAGACACAAATTGACCGACAAAAGACTATTTAGTTTGGAAATGACCTCTGAGTAAGCAGTGCTTCATGCATCACTACACTGACAATTGACCATCTTAGCCCATGATATTTTGCTGAAGTTTTGCTAATGTGACTGAACGTTTGCTTAAATTCAGCAGATTTCCCTCATCTGTGCAGAAAATATATTTAGAAGCATGTATGAACATGGAAAGCAAGAGATGGTAATTATAAGTTCATAAAAATAGCTCAACAGATCTAAATTTAAAAACATCCATGAGAGAGACTGTCAAGCTCACAGTGAGGATGTACCAGAACAAAGAAATGTCTAGTATAATTCAATTTGAATATTTTCCACCACCCCATTTACATCTGCTTACAGTGCCTCCTCCATTTCCCTTTGTGATGCAAACCACATAAGCTCTCATATGTTACATCCCAGCTAGGGCTGGGCACCAAATTGAATAGGGATGCACCGATACCACTTTTTCCAGTACTTGCCTGATAACGATACTTTAATTTTTGGTACTCGCCGATACAGAGTATCCAGTACCGATACCAATATTTTCATTGTATTTGTACATTTAAAAAAAATTGGGTACAGAAACAAAAAGAGTATGTATAACATTAGTTGGTTAACTTCATTTATCAAATAGATACAGTCAAACCTAAATTTATTCAGACACCTTCAACATTTCTCACATTATCACAGTTTATTCACTATAGTTTAGAAAATGGTAATAAAATATGAGAAGAACTCAGAGTTAAACTGTGTCAGAACAAATTCAGCTTGATAATGTCAGATAACTTTGATAGAAAGGTATGTAATGGATTACAATCAACCAAAAATTCTTCAGACAGCTGTTAGTATGACAATATTTACACAACTATCAATACTTTGTCGGGCCACCCTTAGCTTTAACGACAGCCTGTTGTCTCCTGGGCATTCTGTCAACATAAACTTCAATTTTTCCCAGACTCGGTCTGAATAATTTTTGGCAATTTGTATCAATTTTACTGGTAGTCCACTGTATGAAGAATTTTTGGTTATAATATGTCACAGTTTACTTTATTTTGCTATCCTCACTTAAATGAACTATAGTGCCCTGCACCCACTAGTAAAAAATATATCAAAAATTATATCTGGTCTATGAATAATTTTTGGTTTGACTGTATATCCTTCGGTTATTTTCACACTTAATTATACTATAATTGAATGTGCTTTACAAGTTTTTGTTACTCTCACTGTTCATTTTTTTTTTTTTTTTGCTCTATGGTACATCTTTAATTTAATGGCATCGCAGCGGCTTAGTACTGTAATCACGTGTTTTGCTGTAATAATGCAGGGGGCCACTCGTTATAAATCTCCTAACTGCGATATTTTCAGAAATATAAGTCGTGGGGTTTTTTTTCCATCTGAAACATGCTGAGATTTATATTTCAAAGCCACTCATATAATGCAGAAACATTCATGAAGCCAGCAAAACACGCGCAGCGCGTGCACGTATTTGCAGAATGAGACGGACAAGTACAGAAGGCCTACAGCCATTTCACACAGGCTGCTAGTTTCACTTTCGCCAGAAAGTCGTGTTTGCTTAAGGTTGAAAATAAATATTTTATATTGAATTCCCCTATAAATTGTCTTATATTTACGATTTAGTTTGAAGCCAAATGATGCGTGCTGTGAGCGAACATCTATAAAAATATATATAAAATATATAAAAACAGAAGTGCGCGCGGTCTCTCTCCCTCCCGTTAAGTAACTTGTGCATTGTTTTACTTGCTTGTTTTTGACATATCCGACCGAAGTACAAACTATCCAGTGATGTCTGTGAGAAAAGGATATTCACTCGACAAGCTCACGCATCTCAATCCACTCAGCGTGCTTTGCTTGGCCTATCAGCTCGTGCACATCAGCTATACAGGCGTTAATACTGAATATTTAACATTATATTCATTGCATACATATACTTCGTAGACATCATCTCTAATAACTCCATTCTGCTGTCTGTCGTCGTGTTTCTTTGTCTGAATATGGCACTTGTCACATGCTGTGTGGTATCGGGGCATTTTAACGAGTACGAGTACATGAGCTCAGTATCCGGCCCGATACCGGCATCCCTAAAATTGAATATTCACAATTTACGCCAACATAAAATTGTGAATATTGTAATGATTTTAAGGTTTATGACTCACAAGTATAGAGGGGGTTAAACCTAATAATGTCTGATCTACACTACCAGTCAAAGGTTTGAAGTCAGTAAAAACAGTAAACACTGTGAAACATTTATAGCTGCTTTCCATTGCAATATTTTAAATGCAATTCATTCCTGTTATGGCAAAGCTGAATTATCAGCATCGTTACTCCAGTCTTCAGTGTCTCATGATCCTTCAGAAATCATTCTTAAATGCTGATTTGCTGTTAAATGAACATTTCTTATCATTATCAATATTGAAAACAGTTGTACTGCTTAATACCTTTGTAAAAATTGAGATACACTTTTTCCAGGATGAAAACGTTTTGTTTTTTTTGAGGAATATAAAAGTTCAAAAGACCAGCATTTATTTGAAATAAAAATCTTTTGTAACATTGTCTTTCAATCAATTTAATGCATCTTTGCTGAATAAAAGTATTAATTTCTTAATACTCAATGTCTTTCAGATTCCAATGTTTTGAACAGTGTAAACATCAGTAGCAAAAACAGGTCCTACAGTTTGATTTACAGATCTGATATGGCATCAATATCCATCTAAACTAATAATCTAGGCATTTGCATGAGTAGGAAGATGTTGTATAAGAAAAACCCTGGATGAAAAAAACAAAAGTGGTTTGTTGACTGCAGTGGATTCTTTTGATGACCTCGTGGGGAACATCATTGGAAATCCCAGCCAAACCAACATATATTTTGACTGATTTCACGAACAATGTTTAATTTTCCATCAAGTTCTTTTGTTTTATTGAACTGAAAACTAACAGGCGTTCATATTATTCACTCTGTATGCTGTTCAAAAAATGCCTTTCAACAAAGAAGCAAATCCAACAGGCATCCTGAAAACTCGCCAGAAAATCAGTTTAGGTCCTGTTACAAAATACGTAGAAAAAAACAGCGAGGGCTAACAGTTAAGACACAGAAGCCTGGATTATTTTTTAGTAGTTCGAATGTGGCGCTTTGTACCATGACGTCCTCAAAGAGGTCTGAAGAAGCGATGCGGTGGTCCATAGTGCATAGGCATATTGAAGTCAAAGTTTAGGTTACGTGGGTTGTAGTTTACTGGGGGGAGGTTGGGCAACGGGGGCACGTAGGGGGCTGGAATGGGCTGAAGGAAAACACGCTGCGGCCCGGGCAGCATCACCTGGGGGATGAGCAGTGGGGCGCGCACGGCCTGAGGTGCTGCGTTAGGGGCCTGCGGCGTAACACGAGGGCGCTTCGCTGGGATGGGCTCAGGGGGAGGTCCCACTCTCTTCCCTGTGCTTTCTGAGGGAGGCATTACAAAATATCATTAGAAACCACTGGGGTTTAGTTGGCAGACTCAAGTTATCCAGCTGAGGAACACTGACCTGACTGATTGGTCTTCTTATTTAACTCCGCTTCACCTTCTTTCTGAATCTCCTGAATGATTCGCTCATCGTCTTGCTGTGGATTGAAAAAGACACAGAAAGTGAAAGGGGGAGAAGTAGAGAAAACAAAAAAGCCTTACAAAAAGGCACGGCAATTAGGCTCTCCGGTTACTGTTCAATCATGTGAAAAGACCAGCGAACCCCGCCAGAAACAATCTGATGCCAATGTTCGCGTCAGACCACAGCCTGGACGAAAATGGGACATCAGATGAACTTGGGAGGAGTCCACTTCATCGGTCAAACACAAAACAGCTCAAGTTCACCAGTCAGCCTGGTGCATGGTGCCAGGTGATTAGGCACGGCTCTGAATGGAGGGGTAATTGCAGCCCCCGGGCTGCCAGCGGGACGGCACCCTGACTGCGCTCTTCACACAGAAACACCATTCAAATGCCTTAATCGGATAATTAGTGGAACTCCTAGATCAACCGGAAAGGGATTTCTCACTCATGCTCAACGCTTAGGGATAGTTTCCCCCAAAATGACAATTCCATCATCGTGTACTCATCCCCAAGTTGTGCCAAACCCAAAATGTATTATTGCCACAGAACAACAAAAGGAAGAGAGCGAGCAGAATGTCCATTCTTTTTGATGGTGAAAATCAGGGACAAACACTAGCTCTTCAGTTGCATTCATGATACATATGACATTTGAACCAAAGAAGTTTAATTTCTCATTCTTCTTTTATGGTGTAGGGCTGACACACAAAAAAAAATTCTCTCAGTTATGACTTTGGTCTCTAACAAGTATGAAAACAAGATAATTGAGATTGATATTGGTCCGCATTTCATTTCATAACGATTCTTGAGTGTTATAAATCCAGTGTAGCCCTTTCCTTTGCAGTGGGCTGCTTTCACCTCTCCCTAAAAGCCCAACTATATTCTTTATATAATAACAGAATACAAAAAAAGTGATATATTATATTTTACCCATCTACTAAGAAGGTATAAGGTGAATAATGAATGAGCACTTTGTGCTTTAGTCACAGACTGCTGAGTGCTACATCTTTAACAGGCAGTTTGCTATATTATATAATATGTGGCTAATGCATGACGGTTGCCTGTGGTAGCTGCAGTAGAGACCTCTCAGCATTCCTAATCCATCAACACGCATGAGACGCAGCATGCTCCACTCAAGTACCTTATACTCAAGTATGTTATGCTCTCAAAGAGTCCTGTATACAAAACCAACACAAAGCCATTACACCATATATCACCTGATGTTTATCCTAAGACTGAATCACTCTTATTACAAATAATCTATCAATGCAACACAGGTTGAGGCTGTCCATTTAACTGGTTAATATATTGCAATTTATTCTCTAAAACAAATTAAATAAGCAAAAAATTAATATTTAATATTTAAAATAAAAGCAAGAATGCAAATCATGTAATTTAAATCAATTAACATCTCCAAACACATTCCAAAAGGAGGGTCAAATAGTAGCAGCAGCAAGTACATCATGTAACAGGAGTGTTCAACTGTGCACAAATACCCTCAGGTTAGTGAACAAAAGGCTCGAGCATGCTTTACACCAAACCTGGAGGACTAAACCTGTTGTAAGCCAAGTAAATGTATAGAAAGGATGATCGGACGCTAACATTGAGCATGAAAGCAGCCTCTCTCAAAACAAAAGAAGTGTAGTATGTTATCATTTACCGTGGGGTCTGTCCACAGCGAGCACCTCTTGCAGTGTCGGCAGGGGGCACCAGGCGAGCGAGCGTGCTGGCAGAAGTGGTTGTAGCCGTTAATAGGCTCCCGGCAGAGGTAGCACATGAAGGCGCCGCAGCGACACGACATCCGGTTGCAGCCCTCCGACTTCACCAGACCTGTGGCACACTTGTGGCACTTCCTGACACGGGCAGCGGTCATCTTTTCCTCACTGGCCATGAAACAAATGACATTTGGGTTCAGTTTACAGACTATGTGCGTTTTTATAAAGGATACAATGCAAACATCAGATCAAATATCTGTTTTAGCAGAAGTTTGTATTCTTTGTGGTATTAAGTCTTTGACATAAATGACAAATATTTTCTGGATGCTGACAGTACATTAAAAACAGCATTATAGCCCTTCTAGTAATAGACATTTGCCTTAATAGACAGAACTGCTAAACAAGACAGTAAACTAATGAAGATGGAGAAAGCTTTCAATTAATGCCCTAACAGAAGTACTTACAATTAAAAAATAGTCTTAAAGCTTAGCGGAAAGAAAAAAAAAAAAGCAATGAAAATTTAAATCTGCCAAAAAATCGTAAGAAAAAAATAATTAAAGAAATGGATAACGCTTTACAATAAGTTATATGCAATACAATAGTTAACCTTTTTTTAGCTAAAATAAGCAACACAGTTACAGTATAACATCAGTTAGTTAATAAAAACTGCTCATTGTTAATTCATGTTAGCTCCGTTCCATTAAATAATATTAACAGAACTTTATTTAATAATGTATTAGCAAATTCTGAAATAAACATTAACCAAGATTAAAAATGCTTTAGAATTTTTCATTTTTAGCTCATGTTCATGTATTGTAAAGTCTTACTGAGAAATGTGCCAAACAGAGTTGTATTTCATTCAAAATATTCAAATACGATATTGAAAATGGACTATTTTACCTAATATTTGATGCCATCTTATTAGGTAGCTGCGGTTCACTGGCTATTGGAACAAAGCCAATACGTTCATTTTAGCATCAGTTATTTTGGGTTATTTAACATAGAAAGCACACTGGTATAGAGACATATTATCTTGCTGCATCACATCAATGTGAAAACACAATCAGCCTTTGTGACACCATATTTAACTCAATCTCCCAGTCAGGGTCACTTTCCTGTCTCTATAAATGTAGGCAACAGAAAAGGTTCAGGGTAAACAGGATACACACTCTTTGATACATGTGTATGACAGGAAGGAAGCCCGGCGATCACATCCTGTCCAGTCCAGAGACTGAGCAGCAGTGATAGGCCGCTTTCACACTGCATCAGTTTACACAGACACCCACGCTCCAGTACACTTCCTCATGAACGCCCACCGCACACAGGGGCAGCTCTGCATGATGTGTATTTGCAAACATAACACTCAAGGGAATCCATCAAATACAGCGATTGTTTTAGCGTGCCATGAGAAAGGCCTGGGGAAACAGCTGACTCAGCATCAGGGATGCTAATGATCTCCCAGGTGGTTCGCTACACTATCGAGTACCCTCAATAGTGCACGGATGAATTATTAACAAGCTAAGAGTTTTCAGTCGGGCACTTACAAGGCCACCCGTAGCCGGATCTCGTCCCTCTCCAGCACCTGCTCGCAGGTCTTTCCTGCGTGCTCCTTCCACACCACATGGCACTTCCTGCAACTCTCCTGAGGAAGGGGACACAAATAAGCATCTGTGTTATTGATCAGAATTGAAGTGCACAAGGGGAAGAGAAACACCTGGACTACATTTCATTCATCCAGTGGGAAAAAAGGTCACGTTTCTGTTGCTCAGTCACCTCCGTTTATGCATACCGAAGGAGTCGGTGTTCCCATCATTGTTTCAAAGGTGCATATTGCTTCCTACCCCATGAATAATGCACTAGTATTGTTAATATGACCCTTCTGGAATTAATCACAATGTAAATGCATCCTATTGGTAACCAGTTTTACTGTACAAAACATAACCGCACATACATCAACCAGAAAATATAATAATAAATATGCAAATGCAGCATTGCTAGCATACCAGCTGGTAGAATGTACTGATGTGAATGTGTAATTTTTTTCTGTGTTGTATGATGCTATATTGTACGTATTAGAGAGTACTAGGTGGTTTGCAGCATTGCTACGTGGTTGCTAAGGTGTTTTTAGTGTTGCTATTCTTAATTCTTAAATGCACCAAAGACAGAACAGCGCTACTTGTTTGAAGCGTGCTGCACGGACCGTTATTAGCTTGGCACAAAAGACAGCGCTGCATGAGCTCAGAACAAATGCATTTACTCGCTGATTGGTCTCGATCAAGTGACTACTAAACATTGCTGCAAGATCCAGTATTGCATTTGGCACAGAGGTCTCCGACACACACACACCACAAATGTCGCCCTGATTTTAACTAGTTTCAAGCCAGATGAAACAGCGCTGACATTCTCTACAACACTGACACTGAAATAACTAAAGGCCATAGTGCCATTTTAGATAGCATAGAAACCATATTTGTTTTGTTTTTTTAAATGGTAGTGCCTTGTATAGTTTTACCTGCAGTGATCATGATCTAAATATATGACACTATGGAAGACCAAAGGTGAATTTTAATAAGGTTAAAGTTTTACCCTTTAAAACGAGGTTACTTTTTTTTTTTTTTTTACAGATGTTACTGTTTGTGTTAATGAAAATAAATTTGCATCTGCATCCCAGCTCAAGCTACTGCTGGTGCCACTGGTCTCAAATGTTAATGTGTGTGTGTGTGTGTGTGTGTGTGTGTGTGTGTGTGTGTGTGTGTGTGTGCGCGCGCGTTTTTGTGAAAAGTCAGGACATAGATTTGTATAATGACAAAGGTATGACATAGGTATTACAAGGTGAAGGTGACTTTTCAGGACATTGACCCATGTCCCCACTTTTCAAAACACTTATAAATCATACAGAGTCAGGTTTTTTGGGGGGGAAGTTGAAATGCACAGTCTCCTGTAAGGGGTAGGTTTAGGTGTAGGGTTGGTGTAGGGCAATAGCACATACAGTAAGTACAGTATAAAAACCATTACGCCTATGGGATGTCCCCACTTTTCACAAAAACGAACATGTGTGTGTGTGTGTGTGTGTGTATTGCGATATTAGAAATTGCTGCATTAAGGTGAGACCACTGGACAGTGAAATGCCCATTGGGTCAGAAGGTACATATATAACATGTAGAGAAGAAAAGAGGTGCGCGAACTGCAAAAATTGATTTAAATAAATGAATGAATAATTAAATAGTACAGTACAGTACTACAGTGATTCGGAAAAAATTAAATAGTGTAACTTCCAAATAAAAATTTCCAAATAAAATCTACATATTTATAATAATTTTCAACTGTATAAACTTGGTGTTTATACATGAAACTATATAGCAGTTTTTAAATTTTTGGATAGGAGTTCTTCACAATAGGATGATCATATTTGGGGCATCTAGAAGTTAAACAAGGCCGGTATCCTTGATATGAGGTACTTACCTCTTTTAATTCAATTCTATGCGATTTTTTGGTCCAATTTTACTGTCCAAGAAGTAAAAATAGTAAGTCTGTTTCCATTACAAACAGCATGATTTGAATAATTAATCATGAGCCTAAAAATAAACAAGTGTTTCATGTCTGTTAGTCTAATAAGAGTATAATAAGTTAGAGGTTTAATAAGTATAATAGGTTAGAGGTTTATTCGCATCCCTAAATGCAAGTATGACCGATAGCTTTCCTTTGCAAACAATACTAATAAAAGGAATGACCAGGGCCCAAAATATGACTGTCTACAGCAAAAGGCTACAGAATTGTTCATTAGAATTATAAATAATGATAATAAACTAACCTAACCTAAGCTGTCTGGCATAGCTGTTTTCTTTTATAAAAAAAAACAGAAATCAGTTAGCGCAGACTGAGGGTGAACAGCTCCCTGCCCTCCACTCTGGATGTGATTCGTCATCTGTCTGGTTGCCTAGGAACAACATTTTCATCTGTTCCATTTTAGCCATGCATGGCCACAACGCTTTGCCTTTCAGCTGACTGGAAAGGACATCTGAGTGCAACATGCAGCTAAACCTCTACATTCAGCGCATGAAGACCATGTAAACGCCTACGCATTTCACAGCCACACAACTGGATATTCAATTTGAATGTACTTGACACTTCTACATTTGCTATGGTGTTTCATCTGTTAAAGACTGTAGCAAAGTAGAATATTTCAAAAATAGCCAAGCTGCATGTATTTTTTAAATAAGTATTAGCCATTTCATCCAGTGATGGAGAAGCAGCAGATGTGGCCACTATCCACTGAGAGCTCTCTAATCCTGTAACCCATTGTTGCCTGCTAACAGTCCCCATGGTAAATACCATTAGCATAAATAATTAAAGATAAAGCTGAATATTAATGACAGTGACAGATGATAAATGACAGCTTAGTGTGATGCAGAAGTCCACAGAACAATTGCTCCTGCCCCCGGGTGTCATCTTAAGTGGGAAACGTACCTACATGATGAACTACACTAGCAAAGTGGCTTCCTCAGAAATATATTTATGAAATCCAGCCTCGGGCTGCACGTTGTAAAAACATAAATCATCATTCATCAGTATTGTTGTGAAAAAGCTGTATCAGAAACTATAGGTGGAAATGGTGAATGATGCAAAGATCAGGCCAGACAACAGCCATGCGGCATGAAGCATGGAGACATGAGGAGGTGTGACCTATTGTACCGCAGTAATGTACTGCCCCCTAGTGGAGCACAACAGCATAGCATGGGCGGGCCAACGCCATTTAACTCATAAAAATATTTCATTTTACAGATTTCATTCTCATATTTGACACAATACCAATTTCTTATGTTTGGTCAAAAATATTTCATCAAGTTATTTTCTAGAACCAAAACTACAGTTTATTTAATAATCAATTATTTAAATCACATTTAATAATCATTAGAATTATTTACTAAAAACACATTTAAGCCATAATACCTAGTAATGTACCAAAAAAAATTTTTTTTTACATTTTTATTTAGCTGAAAAAAAAGTTTGATCAATTAGTTAAATCTTGTTTATTGAACAATTAACACTCAAAAACTATTTGCATATAAATATTTAAATTGACCATAAGGTAGGTTATATCAACTTTTAGGATAAATGTTTCTACTCCAATTCATTGTTAAGATATAAACTTTAAATGGTGGCTGTAATAAAACTTATTTTCATGACAGATTTATTCAGACATACATTAAAAATGAAGTAAATAAACTAAGGATAAATCTAAGGATAAAAGTAAAATATAATGAATATGTAATATAGTGCCTATATTTAAAATGCTCCTATCTAGAGTTATTTCTTCTAGCTAATTTCGTCTAGCTAATATAACTATATATATATATATATATATATATATATATATATATATATATATATATATATATATATATATATATATATATATATATATATATATATATATATATATATATATATATATATATGTATGAAGAGTTCCAATACAAAAGCCATCTTGGTCAAAAATGAGATGGATACTGAGTGAATTCTCTCCACACACAGTGTATGTTCATCAAGTTCTTCCACTTCAAATGCGCTAAATCCGGCTTCAACCCATTCAGAAGTACCAGTACTATGTATGTGTGTGTGTGTGTATATATGAATATGCTAGAGTTTGTTTTTGGATGAGCTCAGAGATTTTTTCTTGAAACCCTCCCAAACAACATGTGGTGATGTAGGTGCTGTTTGACAATTTTTTTTTTTAAAGGTTTTCTGACCCCGAGACTCTTTTCTGCAATTCTCCAGCTGTGGTCCTTTGAGAGTCTTTAGTCACTCAAACTCTCCTTCTCACCGTGCATTAGGATGATATAGACACACATCCTCTTCCAGGGAGTTTCGTAACATTTTATGTTGATTGGAAATTCTTAATTATTGCCCTGATGGTGGAAATGGGAATTTTCACTGCTCTAGCTCTTTTCTTAAAGCCACTTCACTAATTTGTGAAGCTCAATTATCTTTTGCTGCACATCAGAAATATATTATTTGTTTTTTCTCATTGTGATGGATGATTAAGGGTATTTGGGCTTTATTTTCCCTCCTATTTATATTTCTGTGAAACAGGAAGCCATGGCTGAATAATTTCATGTTCATAATCACCCTGGAGTGCTCAAAATTGTGAATATGAATGGGAATATACTTCAGAGATATTTTACTCATAAGAATTTCTAGGGGTGCCAATAATTGTGTCCAACGTGTATTTGAGAAAAACATTTATTTCACAATGATATTTCCTCCCATTTTAAATTCTTATCCAGTGAAAGGTTAGATTTTTGTGAATTAATGCAGATTCATTTTCACAGCCTTCTTTGATATTTACCAAGGGTGCCGATATTTTTGGCCATAACTGTATGTGTGTATGTGTATGTGTGTGTGTATGTGTATGTGTATGTGTATGTATGTGTATGTGTGTGTGTATGTATGTGTGTATGTATGTGTATGTGTATGTGTATGTGTATATGTGTATATATATATATATATATACACACACACCTACATATACACACACACCTACATATACATACACCTACATATTTTAGGTATATTTTATACATCAAAAAGTAGCAATTTGCAGATTATGAATTACTAACTGCTTATGTCATTATTTCATTATTAAAAAAAGTAACTTAAAAAGTGATTCTGAAAGCTTAAAGCAAAAATTAAAGAGGCTAAATGATCATTTCTTGATATTGATTCAAGAGTTTATATCACTGAATGGCGTGTTTGTATGTGCACAGACAAAAGGAGTTAACAGGAAGTGACTGCAGCTCAGTTTAGGTGACTCTCACAGTCGGGAGTGTGAAGACACACTGGTATCTCTGTTTATATACACCACTAAAAATACAGAGGTGACATCACACTGACATGACCACTTTAAACATCACTTCCTGGTACAAAGTATACCTTGCAAGGCCAGGCTGACACTTCCTGATCAGCAGGGCGCACACTCTTGAAATGGGGCGGAGTCAGTCTCAGATTCACACTGGTCGCCCCCTGTTATGCAACAGTTCTTATCGGTGTTGGCAAACACTGCAGATTCCTTCAAAGCAAGTGTATGATTTATGGAGTTTATGAGCAAACCAAAGAAATTTACAGCCCTTTCATGATCTCCAAGCTGTAATCTCACCCTTTTAGCAAAAAGTACCACAGAACAAGAAAAAAAAAAAATTCTTGCTGAGAAAGCCATCAGACAGGCTACAATGCCATGAATCACAGTACTAAGCATACAGTATGGGGTGAAGAAAAGTGACTTTGCAGATGTCATTTATCACTAAAATACTGTTTCACATGAGCCACAGGAACCTTCTAACCACACAGGATGCATGTAGCGTTCGTCTGCACCTGCATAAGGGTCTGTTTTGTGTAATAAAGATAGAAAATGATTGACGTCTAGCATAGCGATCAAAGTACCACAACAAACTGGAAAAACAGCTTATGTGACAAGAGGAAAACGGCTTTAACGGCAAGTCTTTATCTCAACAAAACAAGCCCAAGGTGACAACTGTGGTCACGCCACATATTCTTGTAACATAAATCTGATTCACCAAAACTAACTACCCCTTCTTTTCCTGTTAATCGCTGTGTGCATACCTCTCATTTACACTGAAACCTTATAACCCGAAACCACAGCTCTAGGTAGTCACGCTAGTTTTATCTTGACTGAACATATTTGAGTGTAAATTTAGTCCATTCATCTGTTAGACTCTGCTTTTATATCCCCCTCAGACGGAAAAGTCACCAGCATTCATTGTTTTTGTTTTTTTTGCAGTGGTTGAGAATTGCATGCAATCATAAACATGCCATGCATGTAAATGGAATGACAAATCAGAGCCATCTAAAATAGTCAATATGCCTGTTCTAATGAGCGAGTGAGAGATGTAACAAAACTAAAATGCTTCCATTATAATCAATAAGACGTAAACATGGATTTATTCTCCAGTCTAGACGGTTACATTGATTACACGAGAGCATCCGAAAACAAATCCCTTACTTGCGCTCATCTGTGAAACAAAAAAAAGATATTTTGAAGAATTTTGGTGACCAAACACTTTTGGTGACTATTGACTTTTAAAGACTGAACTCTTAAAACATTTTCTTTTATGTTTCACAGAAGAAAGAAACTCATACAGGTTTAGAATGACATGAGGGTGAGTAAATGACGACAATATCCTTTTAAATGGCTTGACTAAACTTGGTAAGGACAATCTGTTAGTTTGCATTAAAATCTGGTGCTACTCAAATTGTGTCACATGAACCTGTGTGCTCAGAGATTATAATAAAACAGGAGCACGGAAATAAGCATTTTATTGTAAAATCTAATAATCGCAAAAGGTAATAATCAATGTTAATAAACAATATTATGATTTCTGTCATAATCATACAGCTACCATGACACATTCCACTGCATGAGTGGCTAGTTCTCCAAAATAAAGCAACATACACTAGTACAAAGTGTGAACTGTTGCAACATCTGTTGAGGCACTCTGTGAATAAGCTCACTGCTTCTCTCTTGAACAGCCGTGCGGCAGCAGCAGGCCTTATAAGGCAGAAGAGGAGATTTGCTGAGCATCTGATTGGGGGGCTGCTTGTTCTGGAGAAGCACAGGCCTGAATGAGCCTCAGGGAGAGCGACACACCCACAGCATGTGCTAACACACACAAACATCCCTAAGCGGAGGCTACATATCATAAAGCTAGAACACAAAAGCGGTTTTGATGGAACACTCAAGATTTTAGGGTTTGGTGCATGATAAGTGCTGTGAGGCAGGGCTGAACAAACACAGCTACCCATAAAACTCATCGGCAGTTGAGTATGCAGCATGTCTGAACCAGATCAGTTCGATAGAATGCATTCCAATGTAATGCATACTATATATACTACTGTACAAGAAAGGAATAGCAGCAAGCAATGATGCATTGAATCAAAACTGACACTAATAATGTTGCAATGTTTAAAATGTATCACGGTTACCATAAAAATACTAGGCAGCACAACTGTTTTCAACTCTGATAATGATAGGAAATGTTTCTTGAGCAGCAAATCAGCATATTAGAATGATTTCTGGAGGATCATGTGACACTGAAGACTGGAAAAATAATGCTGAAAATTCAGCTTTGGCATAAATAATTTGAAAATATATTAAAATGGAAAAGTTATTTAAAATTATAATTATAACATTTTTTACATTATCGTTTTATTGTATTTTTGATCAAATTAATGCAGCCTGGGTGAGCAGAAGAAACTTAGCAACAAATTTGACCAAGCCCAAACTTTTGAATGGTAGAGGATGTTGGATTATATGAAAGTTACTGTATGTATATAAATAAATAAATATGGCACTATTGAAAAATCTTGGACTTGCATGATGCTGCAGCTGCTGCAGTCCATCAAGGCAAATCTCAGAAACATCATGGATACATGGAAAATAAACAGTGCAAACAAAAGCAACCCAATTGAGCCAAAGAGTAGGGAATGCTGGCAGATCTTCATGTGAAAACCACAACTAACATCCAATCACTGTGAGAAAAACAGCATTTTTTGAAATGCACAAACCTAAGAAAAAAATCTGGGTCAAATATGAACTGTACCACATTTCAAATTTGAAGGATCTGGGTCCAGCCAATGAAAGTCCTTGATCCACAACAAGGGGTGGGGCCACAGAGGCAGTGGAGAGGGGAAAGTGTGTCAGTTATACAACAACAAGAGTGAAGAGAAGGGCAGAGGAGAGGACGTCTCCTCGCCACTAAAGACAGGAACTTGAGGGCACACATCACCACAGACAAATGGGACATCAGACAGGAAAAAGACAGGAGGAAAAAAAGTTTGTGCTGAAACATGAGCACTGAAGTCATTAATGGGGCACTGGGATTCCAGAGTTTTCCACAGACGACTGTTCTCACCCATGGACAAATGTGGGCTAGACAGCTGCAAAAATCTCCATACACATCAGAAATGGAAAGACGTCACCCTCAATATTTAGAATAGAGGTCCATCGATATGTTTTTTGTTTGTTTGTTTTTTTTTTAAATGGTAGAATTTGGGGCCAGTAACATTATATGGAACTGTAACATAAACACGAAATCTTCCAGTCATTTAAGTAAGTATACATGTAATTGGGAATTTTGCGCAAAGGTTTTTGGAGAGATTTCCCCATGCAGATTTCACAATGTTTTTTTTGTTTTTTTTATTATTGGTGTTTTTGCCTTTATTATGACAGGATAGTCTGGAGCTCACAGGAAGTGAAGTGGAAGGGGGGGTGAGGGGCGGGATTGGGAAAGGTCCTCGAACTTGGGACACCTGTAGCACAACAGCTCTGTACGTTGGCGCGCTTCCCACACATGCTTTTATCGGCACTGACTTTCACAACGGGTTTAAGTCCATCACAAAATTTGCTACCTTTTCAAAAAGTCCCAATATATTCCACTTAGGTACTAATATGTACACTTTAGTTATAATATGTACCTTTAGGGGTAAGTAAGGTACAAAGGTGTACCTTTTAAAAAGGGACTGCTCCAGTGACAGCTTTTGTACCTTTTTTTCCGAGAGTGAACCAACAAAATGCTGCTTGGTTTGCAAGTGACTTCTACCTCAGCTGTGTTTCGTACAGTATTGACAAATTTGGCCCAAATTTTCCCTGTAATTTTGCTAATGTTAGCGAACCTTAACAATAATAACAATAGTATGACTCAATGATGAAAGTGATGTGAAACCGTTTACTAAGAACAACAACAACGACTTTTACTTAAGGGGAAAACAGAAGTGTCTATTGCTACAAAATTGTAATGTACCGCCAAATGGACTTCTGGAGAAAATTCAAAACAAACAGAAGTAAAATGTAAAACAAGAGATATTTAAGATCATTCACCATTTCTAGATCACAAATTTTGGACATTGATCATGCCTAAAACTTTGCACATTTATAAATATTTGACCTAGTGGTCAACGACATTAATTAATGTTTTTGTGACCGGTGTCTTATTGACATACAAAGGTGATGGTTCATAGACCAACCCTTTGAAACCTACATCCTTTCAGTGACCAGAACAGATGTTTAACCACTAAGCCACAGCACTGTACACATTTTACTACAATTGACCATTTATCAGGTGGTTGCCATTTTATGTAGATCATCTACCCAAGAAATTTGTTCCCAAGAAGCACGGCTTTGGAAAAGTCCTCACAATGCCGGCCAAATCAAGCACTGCTGTGCACGAGAGCCCAGTTCTCCATCTCGATAGGAATGCCATGCTGAGAGCCAGAAAGAGGAAATGAAAGTGGGTCACATTATGAAATCAAACCACACAACCGTTCTCAATTTCCCCCCGTCCAGTCTTGTGACTCCACCAGGAGGAAGACGGATAGGAGAAGAAAATGGAGGTCCTGCCTGATGGCACACTTAATCCATCGGCAGTGCCGAGAGGAAGGCCAAAGACACGGCCGTTTGAGCGGCTTCCCGCCCTGCTGTGAGCTGCAGCAGAAGTGTGAGGCGGGGTTCAGCCGTGTAACCAGCAGCAGATGTGTGGCGGAATAAAACTTCTCTGGCACCATAGAACAAGAGCGCCACCCAGTGGACATCAGGTATATGACCGAAAACACAAAAGTCCTGTTACATTCCTACCATCACATCAGTAAGACTAGCCCAGACAATAATCAACAGATATGTAGAGAATAATTGTCAATAAAACACTGAATGATTAATAATAATAAATGAACCATAACATCTCTGGTATGCACTAATTTTCTATAATTCAATGGTCCATGTTCCATTATTCCACTTACATACACACAAAAAATTACAAACACAAATACAAAGTTCGAACCACACACAACCAGGGAGCCTTAATTGAAATGCTAGAAATACACATACAAAAGCAACTGTTTCCTTCAGTAATAAGAAAATACAGAATATTGCTGAAAACATTGTTTATATAGAAATGTATCTGTTAATAAAAAAAGCCTTTGAATATTGTGTTGGACATAGGGATGCGCGGTATACCGGTACTGGAAAATTACCGGTATATATTATGTTTCAAACGGTACGATATCATAATTTTGCTCAATTCGGTATTTCATACGCTGCTGTTGGGAAGTGCACCTGTAGGTGGCAGTGCTTCCCAAATTGCTCCGCAACCGGTAAACGTGACAACAGAACAACGCGATCAAACAGATGAAACTCTATAAACGCACCCAAAATTAATAAATAAAGAGAACAGTAGAAGTGAAATATGGCATTACTTTGCATTCAAAACAGATGACAAAGGTGAACGAACTGATCATACTGCACCTGTATGCACGCGTTGCTATAAATCATGTGTTGCCACAGGAGGCAACACATCAAACCTTTTTAAGCATTTGTCGCTTGCTCATCCTGATCTTTTCAGAGAATTAAGAGATCGACAGGTGAGTGCATCATTCATAAATTCAGATTTAATTTTAACTTATTTACAACTGATCAACGCACATACAGATGTGATACAGTAAGCGCAAATGTGCATGTGTGACACGCTAGTACCAGTGAAGTTTTGGTCACGTAATATATGCACTTGCATTTCATACAATCGAATATTACTTGAATTTGAATTAAGCAAGAGTTTTGCTATATTAATTTTAGTATCAATAATATGAAGGGAATGTTTCTGCCGCGCTGTCGACCGCTAATATGAAGCAGCCGAGAGAGCGAGTGAGATTTATATTTAATGCTTTTTCTTTGGCTATCTGAGGCTGAAATCTGAAAACAATCTGAGAGAGAGAGAAATAATAACGTGATTTTGAATGTTACTTTGACTGTTAGAATAACACTTTACAATAAAGCAACATTTGTTGCATTAATTGCGTTACTTCAGTTGTTTTGTTTTTTCCTCCAAACTCAGTCAAAATGTAACCTATATTCCCGGTAGGTTTGTTACATTTTGAGACATTTTGTTTGCACTATGCGTTTGAACTGAAAAGATAAGAAGATTTGAATATATTTTCATTTTATTATTTCAGTTATATTTTTTTTTTCTCCAATATCAAAATGTAGCCTATATTCCCTGTAGGTTTTTTGTTACGGTTTGATACAAAGGTAATAAGATATGAATCTGTTTTTATTATTATTATTTTAATAAAATTGTTTTCAGTTCACTCATGTTTTGAGGCTGGATATTTGTCACCTATGGTATCGATTTAGTATCGATACAGAGGTATTACATTCTGGTATCGTACCGAAGCCAAAATTATGGTATCGAGCCATCCCTAGTTGGACAGTAAGGGGCCTTCAGGTCAACTCCTAACCACTAAACAAAAATAAAATACTAAACACTCAACTGTTTGCTAATATCTAGCAAATTTACAAGAAACTTTTTCTCCTGACACTACAAGACTCAAAGTGCTGATGTGGGAAATGGTCTGCTTCAAAATGACAGGAACTCAAAACATACTTTACATTAAATTATATTATATTATTATTATATTATATTATATTATATTAATTATATTATTACACTCTCAGCTTTCATGATGTTTGAAAGGCACTCACAATCACAGCCCTCCCACATGCGTTTATTACTTTAAAAGTGATGGAGGGACAAACAGAGATAGAGAGAGAGAAATGGAGGTTGACAGATGAATGGAAAGATAGCCCTGACAAACTGCAGGCGGCTCTAGCATTCCTCTCAGGCCTGTTGAGAAAGTAGCTGTGAGTTCAGTCCTTGACATGTTCCGCCTGCCAGCTGAAATCCACTAACACACAGACGGACTGACAGCTCTCCGTGTCCTGGCACGGCCTGATACATTCCTCACAGCCCAACACTGATAAGACTCAAGACAAAACATCAAATGTACTTGTAACCAGTGTTGGAGAAGCTACCATCAAACTTGTCAAGCTACAAACTACTCTTGGAAATACTACAATATTAAATATTAAAACTACCTAAGGGGACATCCCCTGTCTCAAATATAATTTTTTTTTTTTTATTAATGGCAACTTTTTAACAATATACTTCTAATAATCATCTTATATCAACAAAATTTTATTTTTCCTGTGATGGCAAAGCTTATATTACTCCAGTCTTCAATATCACTTGACCCTTCAGAAATCATTCTAATATGCTAATTTGCTGCTCAAAAAACATTATCAATGCTGTGGAAACCATGATACAATTTTTTTTCGGCATTCTTTGATTAAGAAGTTCAAAAGAACAGCATTTACTTTTTTGTAACTTCCTAAATCATTTGTAATATTATTATTAATGTCTTTACTGCTACTTTTGTAAAATTTAAAGCATAAGTATTATTTCTTTGCTAGTTTTAAAGCATCACTTTGGTCATTATATTTACCCAAATGATAAAGTTTCACCTCACGTTATAGCAGTGGTTCTCAACAAGGGATCTGGGGACCATTTTACATGACTTCACCATGACTTAAGATTTAAGTAAGTTTAATGACTTTTCCAGCACACTAAAAAATCCCTAATATTCCCAGGTTTTCTATGACAAAGAAATGTTCCTTTTTATGTTCCATGAAACTTGAATATAAATACAACTAGAAAAACTAGAACACACCCTAATTTATTTTACAAAGTCAAAAACTTAGTGATAAACAGCTACATTTAGCATATTAATTTACTATTACACACTATTTACTAAACGCAGACCAGTGAATCATTTTTCAGTTGTTGGAAAAAGAAGGTTATTACTGGAAAAGTTTATCATTTTAATATCAGCTAAGCTACTATGACACTACTGAAAAATAGTTAAGCTAGTATCTCCTTTCAGCAGCCGCTTGTAACAAACACTTGATACAATTCAGTCTGTTTTCTGAAACCTTGCTTCTCAAAGGCACAACAGGTTGTGATTTGTGATTCATATCCCAAACGTATAAGCCACATTTTCCCTGTTATCATTTCCAAAACATCATGAGGCAGTGATATCCCGGAATACTGATTCATCTAGTTCTGCTGAACTTTCCTGACCCTAGTTAAGCTCTGTTTAGGGTTCGGAGAGCTGCATATTTATAGCAGACAGGATGAATGCCTGTCTCTGTTCTTGCCCTGACCTGACTGATCCCAGCAGAGTAAACCCTGCCAATGAAAAAATACCATTAGTTTCACATACTCTAGCATGGTTCATTATGGGGCCTCAGACTGCAAACCACAGACTCTGCTGACCTTTTCCACGGGCCTATGGCGCCACCAAGTGACCACTATGGGGTTCAGAAATAGAAGTGGACAGAGGAAGAAAGAACTGATCCAGAACATGATAGTACTTTCATAAAGAGATCACTGCAACGATTGAATTACACATACACACTAGTGTATCCAGGCACACGGACTAACCTTTCTGCAGCGTGGGTTTGGGCAACTGAACAGAGAAATGTCTTTATCCAACAGTGCTGGAAAGTTACAAAATGGACACCTTGAAAAGAAAGTGAGGAAAAATAGTGTTGTTAGGATTTATAATAATGAATCATTTCAAATCTCAAGTTTGTGCAATTTAACATTTTTGAATTCTGCATGGCTTTCAAAAAGTTGAAATATGAAGCACTATGGCCTGGTTTCACAGACAGGGCTTAGACTAAGGCAAGATTAGGCCATAGCTCAATTAGGACATTTAAGTAATTTTTATAACCATGCCTTAGAAAAAACATTACCGGTGTGCATTTTGAGACAAAATAAAGGCACTGGTATATTTTAAGATCAGTCAGAGCAAGTTTCTTTCAGTTGAAACAGCTCAGACTTAGATTTTAGTCAAGGATTAGGCTTAAGCCTTGTCTGTGAAACCAAGGGTATATGGACTACTTGATGTGGATTACTTTTTTGCCCTTTTTGGAGCTTGACAGCTCTAGCTAAAATTAACTTTCCTTGTATGGAAATGTCTGGACATGCGTCAAAAACATCTCTTACTATGTTCCACAGATAAAGAAAAGTCATATAGCTGTCTATCAACACATTTAACTCACCTGACTAGTTCATCAGCACAGGTGGCTGCTACGGCCTCCTCTGCCTGTCTCTCGTAATATTTGCACAGAATGTTTTCAGGTAAAACCTTCTCCAGCTCACTGGTAGGGAATGAACAGGTGCAGCTCCCATCCATACAACTCAACTCCGACTGTAAACAAACACAAAGAACCCTTTTTAATTCATCTGAAACTAAAATTCCAAAATACACTGTAACTGTAAAATTCAACGAGTGCTTGTGTTGAGAATCTACACTACTGTTAAAAGGTTTGGGCTCAGTAAGATGCCTTTTTTTAAATGATTCATTAAGTTGATTAAAAAAAAAAAAAAAGTGACAGTAAAGACATTTAGAATGCTACAAAAAATATATATTTTAAATAAATGCTGTTCTTTTCTATTCATCAAGTTTCCCCCAAAATATTATGTGTTTTCAACATTGATAATTTCTGAAGGATCATGTGACACTGAAGACCGGCGTAATGATGCTGAAAATATAGCTTTGCCATTACAGGAATAAATTTAATTTAAAATAACATTACAACAGAAAACAGTTATTTTCAAATGTAACAGTTTTTACAGTAAAACTTTTTCCCTGTTTTTACTGTATTAATGATCAAATAAACACAATCTTGGTGAGCATTTCTTTCGCACAATTACACTTACCGACCACACACTTTTGAATGGTAGAGGATGTGTTTAAACACACTGTATGAACTTCACTCCATTAGACATAGAATATTAAACACCTGCAAATCAATGATGCCAGAGCTTTTCTGAGAACTTGTCATAACCCATTTTTTTGTGCAATAATCGAGGTGAACATAAACAGTATCTCTTTTGTTTATGATCATCAGAATGCAAATGAAACTCAGATGGGAGATAAATTGGGAAGCATCTAAAAAGCACAGGGCAAAATGAAACCAAAATACAGGGGAATTTTAAAAACATGAACACTGTGCACAATGCCTGAAAGCATTGTGACATCATAACGGACATGACCGCACACACAGTTTCAAGTAATACAACTCGAAAGAGAAAGGTAACCTCAGAGACTGAACAGTCTGAACAGATGACTTACTCGTCCTGAGCCGAACACTGCCTCCTGGGCATATTTCACCAGACACTCCTTGCAGAACAAATGGCCATCTGTACACTGGGTCATCTCCTCAAAGGCAAACTCCCCACAGCAGCAGCCACACTCAATCAACTGCCCGTCCTGAGAGCACAGGTCAAAAGTGTCACATGCTTTCAGCACAAAGTTTAGTATTATAATCTACCACACATCACAAGGCTGAGCGAGGTCCCTCCAATCTGATTTTAGAGCTGGAACTGTCTGTTTCATACAATAATTTACAACTGTGGAAAGGGACAAAATAACTTTTACAGATTGACATTTAAAGTACCTAAACTGGCTCTTCACACCCACCTTTTGATACTGCTCCTCATTCACTTGCAGAGCCAACAGGAAATCTTCATGCTGAAAGTGGGAGAAAAACCCTTATAATTATTTCAACAATTAACACCCCGTCAGCTCATTTCACCACAACCCTATTTCTTTGGGTTATTTCAGGAGGAACCATTAGAAATAAATTGAAGAAGTGAGCCGTGTAAAGCACCTCAGCCATTTCCTTGGCTTTCTGCTCGTAGAACTGCAGCTCTTTCACGAGCGACGGCTCCAGTGTAGTCTCGTTACCACGGCTCCATCTGCGATTCTTCTCCAGAAAGTACATCTTTCTCTCCAGTTTAAAAGAACCTGAGATGAACGAGATGCAATGAGCATTTCACTGTTTACCTGGTTTTATTTTGTGTTTAAAAAGCATACAAAGACATATGTGCTCACCCTGCTCAAACTTGAAGTCTATGAATGCACGCTCATTTGGCTCTCTCCTTCTCTTCTTCTTCCCTGAGGGGTCAGTGGAGTTCTCTTGCCACTTCTTAAGGGCTTCGAATAAGGCCTTGAAAGTTTACCAGAAAGATTAATGCCACACAAATGACTACTGGTCATACAATATGAGATTGTCAATAGCTGACGCCAATATCTGGAGAGTGACTTTTGCAGTTGCTCTCTGAAATTTATCAGGTAAAAAAAAAAAAAGTCGGACTGAATGCGACAAAACATGAATGATAATAAAGTAATGACAATGAAATACATGTCCAAAGCTATTCTGCTAACTAGCAAACTAACCAACCCTAAACAACTGCTTTTCAAACAGCCTCTATTATGGCGGCGCGTAGCAAGTAGCAGCAACCCGTTGTTTTTTTATTTATTATGTCTACTCGTGTTGTCGTATGTGGTACCCTATTGTCATTTTCATTGAAAATTTGTTGTTTTAATGTTTGTTGGAATTGCTGTTTTTATATGCTGCAAACTGGACTGTGTCAATTTCGTTGTAACACTGTGAAAGAAACTATAGTAACCCAGATTCCACTCCACAATAGATGCTTGATCATGCCCATTTCCCAAAATGGCTTAATTATTACAGAGAAGATGAAAGTCAACAGTTATGTTATTTCTGCACCATTTGGGATGATCACATCCTGAGCAAATGGTGTCCAATTGTAGAATGAGAGCGGGTGTGGGACACCGAGAACCATCCCAGACAATTAGGTGTCAGAACTTCATTAACACACAGAGCACAGCTGTTACGACAGGAGGAACTTCTTTTACATTAAGGGTAGTAGAGTGTAAGTGTATTAAAGGTTTGAGCTTAGCATGTTCAGGGTTCATTCTGACTCTGTTGAACCCAAGGTACTAAATGTAGCTGCAATAAACATCTTCATCAAGATCTTCTACGTCGTCATCACTTTTTCTTACATCTGTTACGATGACAATAAATGAATAAGTCTAAATAAGCATTTTTTTAATGCATTTGAAACATTGAAGTATAATGTTATACAAATCCTGCTGAGAATGGGCACCTTGTGCTATTGGTATTGGTTGGCACTGCGCACTTGCGTGTCTGTCCAGTTCACCAAAATTAAACTTGACAAAATTTTGCAGAGCAACAGTAAACGTGGCTGCAACTTCACACTAAATAGTTGAAAAACAGCCAGTTTATTGTGAATGTTTATGTTATTTAATGTCCTTAAAATACACACAATGAAAACAGAGAATATTTTTCACCTTTCGGGTGATTGCATAGTGTCCTTTGAGGCAATTCAGGGCCCACTTGATATCCTGACAGCTCAACATTCTGAAGTCACCCATCAGCATGTCTGCAGCTTGAATGACAATCTCTGAGCCAACAGTCTTTAGTTTGAAATAATCAAAATAATTTTCACTTTCCTGCGTAACAGAGAAAAAGTAAGTAAATTATACCACATTAGTTAGATGTTTATATTTAATACATTCATAGTAACAACAACTCCACATATAAACTACGGATCTGATGAAAATATTGTGCAAACCTGCGTCTCAGAATCATTCGTCTCGAGGAGAACACTGCTTTGTGTCAAAACCGAGTTCGCTTTCTTCGGATAATCAGGGTTTTCCAACAATAGATTGCATATTCTGTGATAAAGAATCCAAACAATGTCTCACAAAAAAAGAAAAAAATCACATGTAAACAAAATACGTCTGATCAAGAAATGAGCAGAAAAAGGTTTGTGCTTACACATTTAAATCTTTCAGGTCACCTCTCTCTATCAATTCTGCTACATATGCGTCCTGCACATCGGGGAAAAGGTCCATCTGAAAATGTCAAAATAAATCCCACCTTTAAAATACGATATGCACACTCGGACCCTTTAAAGCGTTAGTTCAGCCCAAAATGAAAATTCTCTCATTAATTACTCAGCCTCATGTCGTTCCAAACCCGTTAAGACCTTCGTTCATCTTCAGACACAAATTAAGATATTTTTGATCAAATCTGAGATCTCTCTGACCCTCCATAGACAGCAGCATAACTGTAATGTTCCCAGGTCCAGAAACGTAACAAAGACATCGGTATAACAGTCCATGTGACATCAGGGGTTCAACTACAATTTTGCGAAGCTACTATTTATTCAACAATTCTTCTCCCTCCTCCTTCCGCCCTTCTGGAGAGTATCCAACAGTGTAATTAATGTAATTAGCGTTGTTTACGTTCGGGGGGGAAAGAGTGTGCATGAACGTAATCGGCGTAATCAGCGTTGTTTGCGCTTAGGGGAAAGCGTGCATGTGCATTGCGATACTCTCCAAAATGGCAGAAGACAGTAACTCTGGGGAGAAGAATTGTTGAAGCAAGTCATTATTTTAGTTTTCTTTGCGCACAAAAAAGTATTTTCATTGCATCGCAAAAGTGAAGTTGAGCCACTGATGTCACATGGACTGCTTCATCGATGTCCTTACAACGTTTCTGGACCTGGGAACATTTCAGTTGCATTGCTGTCTATGGAGTGTCAGATATCTCTCAGATTTCATCAAAAACATCTTAATTTGTGTTCTGAAGATGAACAAAGGTTTTACAGGTATGGAACGACATGAGGGTGAGTAATTAATGACAGAATTTTCATTTTGGGGTGAACGAACCCTTTAACACGAGGAGCTATTTAGAAGACTCACCACCCCCTTCACCAGCATATCAAGAGACATCCGGTCAGGGGCCTGCTGTATGACGGGTTCTCTGGGCACTGACGGTCCAGGCCTCTCATTGTCAGCCGGTGCAGGGAAACGTGCAGGAGAGAGAGGGGCCGCTGGCTGCTCGTCTCGTCTGACATCTACTAGCACAGTCTCCTGTGGCGTACGAGGCCTTTTTGTGGTCCTTTCAGTTCTCGGCCAGACTACCACTTGAATTTGGTTGCCCGAGTCTGACTGACCTGATTCAGTGGTGGGTGCAGCTGAGAAAACAGAATTGGCCTGATTCACTGAGTGTGCACTGGCTGAAGGGTCCTTAGGAAGGGGCAGTGAGTCCTTAACAGGCATTGGAGGTCTGTGCAAGGCATTTTCTCTAGACGTCGAGGGTACAGCATTCTGGTCCGTGGTTAAGACACCTATGGCTTGGTTTCCTAATGTAGGATGTGCAGTGACTACAGAAGGATGATGAGCGTGTGCGCTGGTAGGATGTCTGTTGGATCCAGATGCCTGGCTTGGGAAGGTGCTTGCACCCCACTTGGCAGCAGGTCGGATCAGCTCACGATGAGGTGAGAGCTGTGGCTGCCAGATGGAAAGAGAGTGTATGATTAATATTTGAACAGGAACTGCTCATCACGTTTTAGTGCAGTAATTACACATCAATTTTCTGGAAATCAGAAATTTAAGCACTGAGCAAAGATCATTAGACAGTAGTTACAGTAAAAGCAGTTTTTATTAATATATACATTTACATATTTTAGCACATCAAATTTAAACTAAAATGAAAAATGTTGACTTGGCAACTAGTTGAAATTAAAAGTTTTTATATTTTAAATTTAATTTATATTTTTAATCAAGTAACAAATGTTTTTAATGGTTTTAGCTTTTTAATAATTTAGCTTTAGTTAACTATAATAACCATGTTGCCTAGAAAATAATGCAAGGCGGCAGTTTGATGCTAAATTGAAACTCTTGTGACTGTGTGTCAAAGACTTATACGGAAGAGAAGAAATGGTAGAATAAAGTCGTTGGTATATTTTTTTCTTCATAAAATCAAGGTTGAACCACATATGGACTATTTTAATGATGTCCTTACTACCTTTCTGGTCCTTGAAAGTGGTAGTTTCGTTGCTGTCTATACAGGGTCAGAAAGCTCTCGGATTTCATCAAAAAGAGGGTGAGTAATTAATGACTGAATTTTCATTTTTGGGTGAACTCTCTCTTTAAGATGTGTAGTGGGGCACCAGAGTGCCTGTGTGGAAAGATCATAGAATTGCAAATGTGTCCTCAACTTAGGTCCTTAGGTCACAGAAATGCATGATTTAAAACAACATGTAGAAAAATATAATATGCACTGTTGTTGTTGTTTTTTTCTCATTACTATTTAGTGATATCTTCAGATGCAGGACATTTTCACCGACAAGCAGGCATCATATTGTTTCTTACCACAGCAACTGCTTGCGTGCCCACATTGAACAATTGTTTTGTGTAAAAAGTACACAAAAAAAGCTCACAATATACAGAGTGAGATTCTCTTTAGGCAACTATATATTATTTAATGCTATGCCAATCATTTTTATTCAAATTACAAATTTACACATTCATTCATTTAACAGATCCTTTTATTCATAGTGATTCATAAATCAGGAAAACCAATTTTTTTTATTGTCATTTAAAGTCATTCTCAGGACTTCATTTGTATCCTGTCCTTTTCCTTTTTTTTTTGTTGGTTTTCCTTATTGTCTACAAAGAACAAAAATCGTTTGCAAGGTATTGTTAATATGTGCTCAAAAATGTTAAGTGTTCCCTTACGAAGTCTTACATTTTATTATGAACAGCAAGTGATGAGGATGGCACATAAAATAATAGGAGACTGCACACACCCTTGGGCGACGTTTAAGGTCAATTAGATAGATGTTCCACAAATCGGTACAAATTTACTGTTGTGCCTGAAGCAATACATTAATGTAATAAATTTAGTAGATTTAAATTATTTATTTTTTTGCCCTCCTATGTATTTGGTGTATTTTGGTGTATGTGTGTGTGTGTGTTAAGTGTTGTATATGTGAAGCACCACGAAAGTCTGAATTAATTGCCCCAAGGGGATTAATAAAGCTCTAAACAAAAACAAAAACTAAACTAACAAAATTCCCTTCATCTTCTGACAGAATCCGTAAGTTAGTCTAAAAACAGCTTATATTGAAGCTAATCTGCCAAAACGACAGCTTGTGGAATGTTCTACTCTATGATGTAATAGTGTGGATAAACCCCGCCTCAGTGGACGAAGATCAACGCCTGCTTCTACATCGCTGCCTGTGGCCTGCCACCAATAAGCACGTATGGTAGGTAAATGACAAGAGCGGCAAATGCAAGTCTACGCAGAAACCAAACGATAAACTTTATTTGATGAACTTTATTTTTAATGAAGTGCCAGACAGTGTCAGTACGAACTTGGTACTTTGTTCACTTCATTTTACTGCGGATTTGTTTATAAACAAAGCACAAAACATGGGATTTTCAGAAAGATTTAGGCCCCGTCCCAAATGGCACCCTAAACCCTCGCAGTCTTTCTCTGAGTCTGCACTTTCGTGACGTAATGCCGCCTATTGGGTAGAAGTCTGCTGCGGAGCTCGCCCCAGTGCGGGCTCGGCAGAAGTGCGGATCGAGGGCGCATAACAGCCGCAAAGGGGGCGCTCGCGAGCACCCTTCTGAACGCTAAAATAAGGAATGGGACACCCCATGGTCTCGTGGGGTACTTAATGGACACGTGCAAGCAGCAGCCATTGTAAATCCATAAGACCGCAAATGCACACGAAGTACAAGTAGTATTTTAGTACTTAAACTAAAAGACAATGCTGTGCTGACTATATTGGATTCAACAGTAATGTCACAACACAAGTGTGAGTAACTCTTCTTATTCTGAGATCACTATTGCTTTGATTGTCATTACAGATTGTTTGATATTTTGTGAGTATTTTATGAGTATTTATGTGTTTTTAATCTAAATCACATCAGCGTCCATCTATGAAGGACGTAGCCTGTCAAACATACACAACTATTAGCCAATCATAACAGCAGGCGTTTACTTCTGTTCTGAGTCTACAATCCGCCACATCTATTCAAACAGAGCATTCTGATGAGGGGGTTACAACAGGACAGAAAATATCCCATTACTCCTAAATTATGATTTTTTTTATGTACAAATCTTGGTAACATTAAAAGTGGTCCTCAGAGAACAGTACAAAGTAATGAAAAAGGCAGTTCATGACTCCTTTAATATTTTGTGTTACTATATCATATTACCATTCTCAAAAGAAGAGGAGAAAAAGCAATGTGTCAAATAGCCAGCAATATCTGCAATATACAATGCCAGGTTTATTGGACGCTTAAATTAGAAAGCGAGCCAGAGAAGAGGCGAAATGCAGAGGGTGTGTGTGTGTCTAAGTGCATTGTTTTATGGGTGTGGGGATGTTAAGTTCTTGCAGAAGAGGTGTGTCTTCAGTTGTTCTTTTTAAAGATGTGACCTCTCACAAAATTCAAATCAAATTCAAACAAAAATCAAACCAAGTAGTAATAACAACTGTGCGAAGTACCAAATCCAAATGCAGATGCACGTTTTTGAACAACTATCATGCAATATTATTATACTGTTACCTATATATGGTTATAAAACCATATAACACCAGGTCCCTGCTGACTCCCCCACTAGTAGGCTATATTATCATATTCATGAATTCTACAGATGTAGAGAGCAGTGAATACTACACAGGGACCCTGTGAATTGGAACGCAGCTCCGGTTACCTCTAAGATGCGCACGTCCTCCTCTTCTTCATCATCCTTGACCACGACAGGGACATTTGGTACAAATCTGACAGGTTCATCATCAGAATCCGACGATGAAGATATGGTTATGTAGGACGTCCTCGTCCTAACTCTTTTAGCTGACAAAACAACACAACAAAAGAGTCATGACATACAACTAGTACCTCTAATAAAGATGAAAGTAACGCCAAAAACAAAGCCTAAAGGTGTCAGTACCTCGACTGCGATGGGTGTTGAAACTAGCCAGGTGGATGACATCATCGTCACTGGACCCGTCAGCCATGATAAGACACACAGACTCCCTGAGTCAACCACCTTCTCTCTCTCACACAAACACCCATGCACGCACACAGGAAGCTGAAACGAGACAAGCATAACCGCACATTCATGACATGGTGTATTCATCGTGCTTAAGATATAAATACAGTCATAGTTTCTCAATGATGCACTTCTACACACACATCTGTGCGTGTGCTTGTAAGATTTCATTTCCCATTTCCCACGAATTGATGTAGTTTCCAAACATGACTGACATTTTTAAAGCAGGCAAGTGTGACAGATTCAAAACATTATATCCATGACCATTATTCAGCTTGAGTTCATATACAACACACACACTCACACAAAAAGAGTTAAGAGAGTTAATGTCCTTGAGGATTGAGTGCATTTATATTTAAACGAGTGTTGTCAACGAGTACCTCTGTGTGCAGAGGCTTAAGTGCGTTTTGTTTATCTGTGATGATTCAAATCAGCGCGCCTATGACACCCAAACGCGCTGTCTAAAGAGTCTGCTCACTAGGGTTTGAAACACAGCCTGTTAATTCCAGCAGATTGGCAGAACAGACTAGCTGATCTCGCATAGCAGTGCTGAGAAACCCCGTTGATGTTCTGCTCATTCGTTTTCCTTTGTCTTTTATAACATGTGGACAGTGCCAGAGAAGTAAAATATACAGTAGGGTAAAAGAAACAAACAAATCTGTACTCGCTAAAGTCCCTAGCCAGGCTCAGCTAGCTGTTTGGCGTTAACCCCCCGCGCCAGCTGATTTCACTTAAACAAGACAGATTTTCATTCTCAGCAGGGCTTTTCATCCCAACTTAATGGCGAAGACAAACGAACTCTAATAAGACTACAACACACGAAGACTGCTTAATAAACTGCACGTACCTCTCAGTCACAATATCCAGCACATCGAAAGCGTTTGATCGCCGGATATCGAAACAAACGGCCAAAACAAGCCAGAGTGCGACGTCAGACGCACTTGCGTCTTGCTGTAGGCGGAGCCGCGGAGGATCACGGGAGTTGTAGTTCTTCTCTGTTGTCCGTTGTTAGTTTCCGGATGTCCTCTAGGTGTCTCTGTTTTCCTTCTTACAGTTTTACAATTCATTTTTAAAAACTTTCGATTCAAATCTCTCTCTTTTCAGACTCCCCCCCCCCCCCACTTGCTTAGATACACGTAAACCTAAGAAAATTTGTTCATTGAAGTCATTACAACTTAAAGTATTTCCATTTCAAAATGCAATTCACAAATTTCGTCTGAGATGACGGTCTATTCATTTCATTACGATTAAGTAACTTTTAGTTGAAGTAACTGTAGAGTTTTAAATTATTCTTAATTCATTGTTTTATGGAAACTTTTTAGATAGGTCTAATGATTTTCAGTATAATATGATCCACTGACATTTTAACTACATTATCTATGGATGTAATATTTCATCTTCATTATTTTCCAAACACTGTTTCTATGGTCCCATGTCCCACTTTTCCATGTTTTCTGTTTCGACATGGTTGCAGGCCTTTGTAAACCTGTATCCAAATCCACAAGACAGGGTTGGTGAAAATATAGAAATACAGTTATCAGTCTTTCATTTGTTTTGTTTTTGTTTTTAAAAAGAAAGGCAAGAAACACCACATTTCAAGTTTTACTTACTGTACTGTGCTCTACAGTACTGTATTTATTTATTTAGGCTATTTATTTTTATATATTTTACTATGAATATTGGAGAACATCATGTCTTCTCTGTTATGTTTATGGTGATTTGCAGACAAATCCTTATCACTATCTTTGTCTCTAAATAAACAGACGGACGGACGGTAGATAGATAGATAGATAGATAGATAGATAGATAGATAGATCACCCTTTTCAAGACAATCACATATGAGTGAAAGCTTTAAAAAAATCACGAGGGGGTGTCACTAACATTTTTAAAGTATAGAATAAAATGTAAAAATATCTTGAGCTTGTGTTAACCACAGACATTTAACCAAAAACTCATTCAAAACCCAGTGACTTAAAAACAATGGAACTGGAAAATGCTCACTTGTTTCCAGGTTATTGCCTATAAAAATATGCCACCCCTGCAGCATGTTCCTAAAAAAAATATATAAATATAAATTAAAAAAAAAAAAAAAAGGAGAAGAATTGTCCATTTTAAATCGATGGTGACTTAAAAGAGGTACAATTATGCACTTGGTCTCATATCTTAACTGACCAAATATTTGGAATAAACTGCGTCCAAAGACCAAGAAAGAAATGACCTATCAGCCTCTCCAACAAAGTAGACTTTATTCTGAATGGTACAGATCCAAGTCAAACAAAGTGACCGTCCTTAGCTTCATTTCATGAAAATGGAAAATATGCTGGCCCTGGGAGAGATTAACAGTGGGCAATTATGCTCAGACTCCCTTAGGATGCAACAGGCTCTCCTGGAAAAGGTGATGACTAAAATGATGAAGACATTTCAAAGTAAGTCGTAAGTTGAAAAGCATGCATCGGATGGCCATCACTGGCACCATATGGAAGAATGAACTTGAAATCTAAACATGGGATCTTACCAACGTAAACTACAACCAGTCATTACTTCTCTAACTCAGAGCGAGGAATGTAGCACCTGTGGGCTTCAACTCATGTGCCATATGCTAAAAGCTGTTGTATCCTCATTAAAAAAAAAATTCCGTTCCAAAATGAATGAGTCATCTGCAAATGACTATACAAACATATCAGCTATTCATAAAAATTCTCATAAATGCTGGTTTCACCCTGTCAGTCGTCAGTCAAGTTCAGACATTACCAGCATCGTAGCAGAAGAATCTATTGAAATGTCAGTCATTAAAATCATTCCCCTGCAATTATGACTGCCAAGCCAATGAAATGGTAGCCAACAGATGTATTAGCTAACAGATGGGATCTCCTAAATCAGTCTTTCATCAAAACAAGAAATAATCTAGATTTTCTCTAGCGCACTATAGACATTTTCTGTCCAAAAGATAGAAATAGCTTAAATCACCAAATAATGTTCAAAAGAGTTTGTGAATGTTCATTTGAAATACAAAATGAGAACACCTCAAGGTTTTGCTGTTTAAAAGAGATTTCTGAGCTAAGTCACAGTAAATCAAATTGTTACAGAAAATTGCTGTTGTGCAATGATTCAAAAGTTTTAACATTTGTTAACAGAAAACCTTTTTAGGTCTGGCTCACCGTAGTGATTGCAAAGACTTATTTGAAATCCCCCCCAAAAATAACAGAATATACAATTTTCTGTATCTGTCATGTATTTGTTATTTTTAAATTATTAAAACAAATAAAAACTAATAAATGTAAAAAGACCTCTTCATGAAATATCAGTATTGTAGGATTTTTAAAAATTAAATTTACAGATGTCTCTCTTTCATAAATGGGTCATCTTTTCATGAAAATGTTTCATAAAATGCATAAAAATCTTTGATAATTTTGCTGTCAGTTATTCTTTTTCCTTCTGCTCCAAATGTAACCAAAAGTATATTCTGTGGGAAATATATTGCTTGGTATGACACTGCTATGATACTGCTTCCCTGAACAGTATAGCCATGACATTTATTACTCCATTGCACAACTGAAGGCGAGTCAAGAAGAAGTCCAAAAATCATTGACCAGGATAACAGTAGCCAGATAGATGGTTTCAATTCTTCAACATAAAATAGAACAGCCAGTACAGCGAAGTGTTTGGCTTTAGTACCACTGGACCATTTAGATAATTCAAAAATGATTTGGAACAACAGCTTAGTAAAGTCCAAGGCACTATTGGATGCTTAACAATGTAGCGACGTGTTTATGGAAAACAGCCTGAAGTGACACTGCGTTTGTTTGGTGGTGTTGTGAATGTGCATTAGCTGCTGAAGGTGATTCCACGGCTCACTGCTCAGCACTTAAGCAAAGTTAACTCTGCAGTCAGGCCATGAATACAATACCTCATTCACTGCTATGGAAATTCTGGACCATGTCGCCAAGTTTATTTTCACAAACAAGGAGAAGAATAAACAATATATATTTTTAAATAAAATCAAGCTAAAACAAATGCTTTTTTTGCATTATTTTTGACAGTTTATTAAAACAAAACAAAACAAAACATTGACAATATCCCAGGCATCAGAGTTAAAGGAAATTGAGACATTGTCACTATGGGGGCATTTTTCCAGGTTTGGTTGCATACATTATTTCAACCACATCTGCTTTCTCTTATCTGAATAGCATGCAAATAAAATATCACAACTGACAACAGCTTTTTGAATAGCTTTTATGCAATACAGAGTACAACATCTTTAATGTGTCAACTAGACCCCATTGTTATACAACTTCTATATAAAACAAAGCACATATAAATATAACACAAAAAATATTGAAGGTCATTTGTGATTTTTAAAAACAGAAATTAAAGATCAATCCAAACACATTATTTATTTAGATATTGTAGATAATTTGCAATTGCACATATTTTTCACATAATAATCTAACAATGAAACAACCTGCATGTATTTAATATAGACCTTAGATTCAGAACCACGTCAGCATTGTAACTTTAAAACTGAGATGTATACATTATCTGACAGCTGAATAAATATTTCATTGATGTATGGTTTGTTATGATAGGACAATATTTGGCCGAGATACAACTATTTGAAAATCTGGAATCTGAGGGTGCAAATAAAATCTAAATATTGAGAAAATCACCTTTAATGTTGTCCAAATGAAGTTCTTAGCAATGCTTATTACTAATCAAAAATGAAGTTTTGCTATATTTACGGCAGGAAATTTTCATGTCATGGAACATGATTTTTCCTATAATGATTTTTGGAATAAAAGAAAAATGGATCATTTTGACCCATACAAATGTATTTTTGGCTATTGCTACAAATATACCCCAGTGACTCTGCTCCAGGGTCACATATTTGGTCAGAACATCTCTCTAAATGCACAACATGAACAAAAAAGTGCAAAATATTATCATATAATCGGTCTAGCAAATCTCTAATGCAGATTTTATGAAACACCACAACCAAACACAGAACATTAAAAGTTAGTATTTGTTGTCATTTAGTTATTCTTTGGCTTTTATTTTTTACTAATAACTTTTCCCAGAACGTTGCGGGGTTTTTTTTTTTTTTTTTTGTGACAACCTAAAAGCATTACGTGCCCTAATGTTTATTTTTAGGTTTAATTTTAGATTTATAAAATAATTTATTTTGAGACACTCTAAAAATAATCTCCAACGTTCCATAATAATGATTTTTAGGGGAACATTTTGCAAGCCTAGAACAAAAGATTATTATATTTCTGTTACCAAAATATAAAAATGTATGTTTGAAAATGTTCTGAGAACGATTATGAACTATCTTTCCTACACAACACCGAGGAAATAAGTTTGTTCAATTTAATGATCGATTCCACAAAACAGCCGTGTTTAAGCAACAATATCAAAGTTTGCTGTAAGCATCCAGAATGCCATTACGGCGCGTGTTAGTCAAAGTATTACAGAACTGTTGACTCCCAGAAGACACAGACCTTTGAGATGACAGTCTGAACCTCTTAAACTCTGTGCTGGTTTTTTGTCTGTCCCTCACATATTCCTGATAATTCCTCGTTAATAAAGTGTACAAAAAAGGGTTGATACAACTGTTACTATACGCCAAACAAGTAACAACGAAGTTAATGTAGACCACAGTACTGCTAGAGAGCCCTCCGTGCGCGTAATAATAGATACTGAGCAACTGCCACAACCAGAAGGGTAAGAAGCACGCCCAATAAGTCAGAACTATACTGAAGATCATATATAACACCTTCTGTTTAGGACACTTCTTCATTTCTCTGGATGGGAATTTAGAAGTTTGCGATAGCCAGTAGGTCCGGGCTAATTTCAGGTAGAGATATCCAATGATTAATCCAGGAGCCAAGATGCAGGTGTTGAACAGGATGGTCAGATACACTCTGTACGCGGTCATCTGCCAGGTCGGATGGCACATGCGCTTCTCTACACCATTGTGCACGTCTCTCTTGAGGTCAATCATGATCATGGTCGGCAGAGCCAGTATGAAGGAGAAGAGCCACACGAGGCAGGAGACCGCGCGCCTGTAGCGCCGGGACCGGCCGAAGGTGTCCAGCGGGTTCACCACAGCCAGATAGCGCTCCGTGCTCATGATGGTCAGGATGAAGATGCTGGCGTGCATGGTGACCAAATCCAGGCTGAACAGAACGCGGCATCCGATATCGCCAAAGGACCAGTCCTTCGCAAAATACGTCCAAACCACGAAAGGGATGGTGGAGAGGTACAGCAGATCTGCCAGAGCCAAGTTCACGATGTAGACATACATCGATCCTGTTACGCGCACGGAGGTGTTCATGATGATCAGGGCGTAAACGTTTCCAATTACTCCTACCAAACACATGATGGTCAAAACTGTGCCGAGTATGGACGTTATTAGTATATCGTATGAAGGCGCGTGCTCTTCAGATCCTGGCATTGTTGGTGAGATGTTGGTAAAAACAGCCGAGATATTCACCTGATTCCTCACACCAAGTGGATCATCTTCCATTTTTAAAAAGCTTCACTTCATTCCTTGGTGAATTTAGTTCATTTTAACATCTGTTGAAGGAGCAAAATGTGCGCAAAATTGCAGTTACCTGAAATTTCCATTAGCCTATACAAAATATAGCTATTAACTCATTAATACATACATTGGCCTACTTCTAATGTATTTCCAGATGACGCTCTAAACATGTACATGCATTTTAAATCGGTGTAAATAAATCAAAACAAATGTGAGCAAAATGTGCCGCGTTCTCACCATCTGCGCGTAAAACTTCACTGACTGCAGGTCCAGTTGGTGTAATATTGTCGTGGGTGGGATTTATGAGAATCACTCGGGTGTAGTAGGTACTGCATCACAAGTATAGAACAATAAAGGATTTTAGACTTAGCTTTTTGGATGCGCACTGCGCGCGTTTCATCCAATGCTTTGGTTCCTTCTGTGTTTGTTGTGAAGTTTCAAAAAGGAATCTTGCACGTATGAATTAAAGAAACAAATAAAGTTATGACAGAGTTTGTCAAATTACAACTAAATATGAAGAGTTCAGATGCAAAAGCCTCTAAGCGCCATCTGAAATTTTCATCTAAAATGAGCATTTTTATCAGGCTCCTGTGTTTAGGTTCAGGAAATATATTCTAATGGCAATGTATAGGTCCTTTTCTATGCAATTAAAGTGAAATAACTCAACATAAATATCGGAGCCTGATAAAAATGCTCATTTTAGAAGAAAATTTCATATGGCACTTAGAGGCTTTTGCATCTGAACTCTTAATATTTACGTTTATTAAAACTACTACACTTAATTTATAAAAGTGATTTAAATTAAAAATAAGAATTTTATGGAATTTAAAACTATACTTTTACACTATTGAAAATGCTTTCATTAGCTTATTTTAACAACATATTTGTTTCCATCTACTTATATACAGCTTACAATACAATCATTTATGTTGTTCATACTCAATGTTTTGAATTTTCTGTAATTTATTTAAAATTAAACTTTTGGTACCACTTTGATTTTCAGTTTTCAATCATAATTGTCATATTTGTCTGAAATATGTGAGTGCAGGAGACCATCATTACCTTTCAAGGATTCTAAAAGTAAAGCTATAAATATCGAGGTTGAATGTACATTATTCATTTCAGCAACATTGCACAGACTGCCTTTTATGAGTTTTTGCAGCTTCTCCAATTGTATAAAACTGAAATTTATCAGTACTTTATCAATATAACACTTTATATTTTCAGATTTTAAAAAGTATAAAATGGCTCTGCATATGGGAAATGTTAATACAAAAATGTTGATGGATCTTTCAGATAATTATATTTTCATTACAATAAATAGGTTAGTAAATATCTGGCTCTGAGCATGGTTTGTACTGGTCTAAATTAGATTATAAGAAGAGCAGAGTGAAAAGAGGCAGTGTCAGCAGACGGTGAAAAACTCATTCTCACTCCAGTGTCTGTCAATACGTGTACGGAAATAGCCTGGCACCATCAGTGCTGAGTGATTACTGGATGAAGACCTGTAATTTCTGCACAATTATCAACTTTTCTGGAGCGCTGACCATCTGAATTCATGTGCACGGATACTAAATTATATCAGCAGGGAGCAGATGGCTCATTTGTCCATTACACCAAAAATAAGCACCTGGTGCCTGTTATACACTTCAGATCTCATCAAGACTCAGAAAAATATGAAATTATTAGAAGACTTTTTTCATGATTCAATTTTTGTTTTTGATTGCATGTGTTGTTTATGCCGTTTCAGTAAACGCTGTTTGGACGCTGATAGAAGAAATGACAGACGTTTCACTTACTGGAAAACAAACTCATTGAAATGCAGCTGTGAGGAGTTCAAAGACGCTTCAACACATCTTTTCAAATGCAGAAACACCCTGCAAGCATTTCATTAGGAGACAAATATGTGCTCTTTGAGTATTTGTTTCTGCACTGAAGGTATTTCAAAGACATTACTCTGAGTATTAGGCTTCAGCTGTACAGGAAGCGTATTATATCAAATATAAAACATAGGTGGATTCAAATAAAATAATTTTTCTGCACTCAAGGTCGTGGAATTATTAGTAACAATAAAGGCAATGAATAAATCTTATTTCATTGCGAATGCTGCATTTTTGTTGTAGACTGTACTGATTCCACTGCAGTGGTTGACATACAGTATTTGACATACAGCAGAATGCCAGCTTTATTAACAAAATTAGAGATAAATTAGAAGATAAATATAATTATAAGACGAAGCTATGTACTATAATAATTATCTTAAAGGTGGCTGATAAATAATAGAATAGAATAGAATAGAATCAAAAGTTTGCCTTGTTACTCTCAATTTCAATCGTTTCACAAGCAATTTTAATTAAAGAGCATACCAAAATGAGAGAAAAAAATTTACTAGGTTACAAACCAAGTACATAAATAAATCATTTTTGTAGTCAAGTTATGCAGAAAGAGAGGGAGTTCGGATTTGATAACAAGAGCCAGGAGAATTTCTTCTGTCTATTGTTTATTACTGTGGCAGCTTTTGATCTGTTTGTGCTAAAAGGAATTTGAGACTGGATGCCATGCACAAACATTCTGTGATGCCCTCAGCCAAAACACTGGGGCAAATTTACTGCAAGCTTTTCACTGAGAGAAACTGCTTGAAAGAGCAGCCGCAACAGATCATGAAGCCCTGGTCTTTGACATTATCCAGACCTGTAGCAGCGGCTCGCAGCTTATCTACTATAAATATGACAGCAGCTAAAGCGACTGACTCCAGGTGCACAAAGCAGACAAACATCCAGACGTGCATCAGTGACAGTTCAGTGTCTGAGCAGGAACGCATCCCTGCCAGATTACATACTAATGTCGCATTCGCTTCCCTTACAGTCTGAGGACTTCATCAGGGTCAATCTTTCATTTTAGCCTAAAATTATTAATATATAATGTTAGAAGATTGCCTTGTTACTTATAATTTTAATCTTAGCATAAGCAATTTTATTTAAACAGCATGTTTGAGATAAAAATAAATAAAAAATTACAAAGGTATAAATCATTTATGAAGCAAGTTCTTCATATGGTTGATTGCAGCAACAGCATAAATGTAAAATATTATTTACAACCTGGGGCCGGTGGCGCTTACACTAGTCTTAAAACGTTAGTCATCTATTTTTTTCCTTCAAGACTGGTCAGCTTCTTAAAGTCAGTTACAAAAAGGTAGCTTGGTCTAATTTGAATCTGAAAAGTAAGACTGATTACCCCTTGGATAACTGGCTAGTTGGTTAAACTATAGTTCTTAAGACAAAGTCTTAACATGGTGGCTATGTTTATGCAACTGCCCACTGGTTAAGTGAACAGAAGCACATTTTGAAACAGATGAAATAAGAGAGAATGTGAAATGAAACCAAGTGAATAAGTCACAAGGATACAAAATCTGTGGAAAATGGACAGGATTTTATTATAAAGAGCTCTAGTGTTTAATGCTTCCTGGTCATGATGAATTTTTCCATTTAACACTCTATTAATAAAGTTCACACCACTGACTCCTAACTGAACAATCAGCATAAAAAAAAAATGTAAAAAAAAGCTGTGGAAAAAGACTGTATGTATTATTAAATTTATGGATCATTAGGTTTCTGCATAAAAGAAAATTTACCGCTGTTAGGATCCATGTCTATTTTTCATTAAGCATATCAAAGATCAGTAATTAAAGATGATGAACTTATGAAATGAATATAATACTCTTCTGCACTGTGGATTTCTAGAAAAAAAACACACACAAGTACATTTGTTCAAACAACACATTTAAGGGTTGAGTTATTAATGAATGAGGCATTTTATATTTATTTATATTAGTTGACTGTTCTCATGACTACTGCATTTTCCAGTATTCTTGGTTCATTAATAGGTATTTTCTCCATAAACCGAGCGAGTGAAGCTGAGAAACAGGTGTAGCACACAGTAAAATATACAGTGTATTTTTTTTCTAATGAAACATGTTTTGTGATTAATTTTTGCTGTTAGTCTGAAGAGGACGTTCTTAATATTTCCAAATAAAAAAGCAGCCAAGGTATCTTTATTGGCCCGTAACAAACCTTTCTCAACCTGGCTTTCTTTCATTTACATTTTTAATTGCAGATGCATGTTGTGGTTGGCAACTCGAAAAAACTTGGCTGATGGTTTGTTGTAATTTTAGATTTCAGAACACACGTTTATTGAGCAGTAGATATGATCCTGTAGACCATTCATACCACTCTCTCTTCCTCCCTCTGGGAGTGTAAAGACCAAACGCTCTTGGTTATATATCACATTCCAAGAAAGGCAGATAAATGCACTTCTGGGTCTGTGACGTACGAACGAATATGAATATATGTCTCCATTTTCAGATGTTGGCGGTTGTCAAAGTCCCACGCCTGCTGTGAACACATCCTACAGTAAAAATGGAGAGTGATAAATGTCTCTTAACAAAATCAGCCCTAAATGGAAACAAGGCTACATTTAATCTTTTTTTGTTTGACGTTTTTAAAAACAAACAGGATGGATGAAATAGAAGCACTAAGTTCTTTACAAAATACTTTAGAGAATGTTTCCCTTGAAATTTACCCGGAGGAACCATCTCATTAAATAGCACACCATAATAGCACACACATCCAGCCTGTGTTGGCAGTAAATGTGTCCACATAGTTCTCATTTGGCCAGCACATCTCAACATGAACAAAAAAATATTGGAGATTATTCAGATGAAGACATGTAACAGGATATTGCAATTATCAGACTAGTCAGTACAAAACAAAACAAAATAGTCACAACAAAACAAAAGCCACGTTTAAACGGCAGCTGAATATGGTCTTTTTGGTGGTTTAAGACCTGTAAATAAATAAATAAAATGCATGGCATAGTGGCTCTCAAGCTCCAAAAAGACACACACACACACACACACACACTGGTTTTGTGGGGACTCTCCATAGGCGTAATGATTTTTATACTGTACAAACTGTATATTCTATCGCCCTACACCAACCCTACACCTAACCCTACCCCTTACAGGAAACTTTCTGCTATTTCAGATTTTCAAAGAAAACACTCCATTCTGTGTGATTTATAAGCTTGTTTCCTCATGGGGACCAAAAAAATGTCCCCACAAGGTCAAAATGTACTGGTATTACTATACTTTTGGGGAAATTTGGTCCCCATAACGTGATAAATACCAGGTACACACACTCACACACACACACGTTTACTTAGCTATCTAAATGGGGACATTGCATAGGCGTAATGGTTTTATACGGTCTTTCTATCGCCCTACACCAACCCTACACCTTACCCTACCCTTTACAGGAACTTTTCTGCATTTTTACAATTTCAAAAAAACTTTGTTTTGTTTATTTTTAAACCCGTTTTACAAATGAGGACGTCCCCAAAGGGAGGTCAGGTTTACCTCACTTTTGGGTACAAATTTGTCCCCAAAGTATGGTTAAATAGGTACACACACACACACACACACACACACATGCACACAAAATAAATAAATAAAAAAATGAATGAATAAATAAAAAACATAAAAAGGTTCACTTGTATCCAAGTCTTTTAAAACCATATACAATCTTTGTGTGAAAAGCCATAGTTCACTAATAATCTTGCTTGACAGTTGACAGCTCAGGTCACTATTCAGTTCATTGTATGGAGAAGAGCTGCTTGGTTAAATATGTTCTTTTGTGTTCCAGAAAAGAAAGTAAGTCATACTGGGTTGGAACGACATGATGGCGAGTAAACGATAATAGAATTTTCAAAAATTCCTCCCAAAATCCCTCAAGATGTCTGCTACTAGCATTCAGAAGGGTCTTTTGTAACCCAGAAGGAATGATTTATAGGAAAGTATGACGCACAGCATTGTATTTGATCTTATCTTACCTATCAAAACTGATTTGAGTTCTTAAAAAATGAAAAGGTGAGACTGTATTGACGATTTCTCATCTTATTGTGTTGTCTGAACCTCTGAGGACAGACTTTACGGTTCCTCTGCCAAACCAAAGATCTGGTCTTCATCATCCTGACAGCTCCAGCACCAATCTTCATTGATCTCATTACAGATAGAGAAGCAAATCATTTTCCTAAAACTGCAGGAAATAATCTGGATGAACACCTACTTCTAGGAGTATCAGAGTTTTCTGGCTCGAGTTTTAACTCCCAGGTTAAGGTCACGGGACTTTATAATGTGTCTTCATAAAGTCTTATTACTGTTGCAGGATTGTGGCACCACTGTCGGCTTGGCACTGCTCTCCCGTCTGGTAACTTTTCTCCATGGGTATCATTTTCTAAATGTTTTCAGGAAACCAGGCAGGGAAGACCTCCAAGGACATAGAAGAATTTTTTTTTTTTGGTTGGATTCACAGCTCAAGTCACTTCAATTTTCCAGACATTTTAATGGCGGAAAAGACACAGCAAACGTTAGCCGAGACAGTGTTGCATTTCTAATTAACTTTTATAACCCGAATTCCGGAAATGTTGGGATATTTTTTTTTTTTATTTGAATAAAATGAAAACTAAAAGACTTTCAAATTACATGAGCCAATATTTTATTCACAATAGAACATAGAGAACATAACAAATGCTTAAACTGAGAAATTTTACACTTTTATCCACTAAATGAGCTCATTTCAAATTTGATGCCTGCTACAGGTCTCAAAAAAGTTGTCATGGGGGCAACAAAGGGCTGAAAAAGCAAGAAATTTTGAAAAGATTCAGCTGGGAGAACATCTAGCAACTAATTAAGTTAATTGACATCAGGTCTGTAACATGATTAGCTATAAAAGGGATGTCTTAGAGAGGCAGAGTCTCTCAGAAGTAAAGATGGGCAGAGGCTCTCCAATCTGTGAAAAAGTGTGTAAAAAGATTGTGGAATACTTTAAAAACAATGTTCCTCAACGTCAAATTGCAAAGGCTTTGCAAATCTTATAATCTACAGTGCATAACATCATCAAAAGATTCAGAGAAACTGGAGAAATCTCTGTACGTAAGGGACAAGACCGAAGACTTTTGTTGGATGCCTGTGGTCTTCGGGCCCTCAGATGACACTGCATCACTCATCGGCATGATTCTGTCATTGACATTTCTAAATGGGCCCAGGAATACTTCCAGAAACCACTGTCGGTAAACACAATCCGCCGTGCCATCTGCAGATGCCAACTAAAGCTCTATCATGGAAAAAGGAAGCCATATGTGAACATGGTCTGGAAGCGCCGTCGTGTCCTGTGGGCCAAGGTTAATTTAAAATGGACTGTTTCAAAGTGGAAAAGTGTTCTATGGTCAGACGAGTCCAAATTTGACATTCTTGTTGGAAATCATGGACACCGTGTCCTCCAGGTTAAAGAGGAGGGATACCTTCCAGCGTGTTATCAGCGTTCAGTTCAAAAGCCAGTATCTCTGATGGTATGGGGGTGCATAAGTGCATACGGTATGGGCAGCTTGCATGTTTTGGAAGGCACTATGAATGCTGAAAGGTATATAAAGGTTTTAGAGCAACATATGCTCCCCTCCAGACGATGTGTATTTCAGCAGGACAAAGCAAAACCACATACTGCAGCTATTACAACAGCATGGCTTCATAGTAGGAGAGTCCGGGTGCTGAATTGGTCTGTCTGCTGTCCAGGGGTCTCATTTATAAAACTCTCCTTAGATTTCATCATAAAAGTGTACGTACACACAAAAGCTAGATTTTGCGTATTTTGTTCAGATTTATAAAACCATGCGTACGCCAAAACCTTCGCAAAAAACTCCACCCCGACTCCTCCCAGAAATCACGTGACACATGTTTAACACCATCAAAGGTACAAGACATTAAGGAAATAGGAGATCCTGACTGTAATTCCACTTAGGTCATAGCCTACACATTAATTTTTATTGCTAAAAATTATCCAGTATCCTTGTTACGTTTTATAATGAAATTATCCATAAAATCAAAACGGTTTAAAATAGTTGATCTCATTCTTTTACATAGGTCATATAGTATTTCAGTTGTTTTAAACAATTCAAATCAAATTAAATTTATGCAGTTTTGCTGATCAGGGGAACATAAGGTGAACATCTATTTTTAGTGGAAACAGCTGATATAATAGGCTTATATTTTTTGCAGTGTAAATACAATTGTCTGACTTGGATTTTACTGAAAATATTTTAAAAAGGAAATGTGCAAATCTTACCGTTTTCTTTTAATGGTATCCTTCAAATACAGTGGTATTTTTTATAATGTTTTGGAGATGCCTTTACACGACATCAACACGTCCGTGCAGCTGTGGTTGTACAGTAAGATATTATCATTGGTCCTATTCAAACCGGACAATGGACTGAGCGTTCGACCTCTGTATCCAGCTGTGTCCGCCATAGGCTAATGTCGAAGTAAGTGCACATCATGATCATTGTTCTCGTTAAAAAAAAAAAAAAAAAATTCCTCGTAACATGAGATCTGCAGTTTAGTTTAAAAATGAATTATTGTGCGCCTATTAGCACTCCTCGCTGTCATTAAAACATAGGATGCCACATGAAAAGTGATCAAATGCATCCACTATATGTCTAAATTTAATTTTGTTTAACTTCTGCGTAATGACTTTTTGTAATTTCAGTGTTTATCTGTCAGTCCTCTGTCTTGTGTGTCATGTGTTCCCGCCTCTTGTTTACATATTTGGTCATGTTCCTGTCCTTGTTAAGTGTGTCTTGTCCAGCTGTGTTTTAGTAATTATCAGTAATTGTCTTGTGTATTTAGTTCCTGCCTGTTTAGTTAGTTTTCGTCTGGTCTACTCGTTATTCCTGTCTGTGTTAACCTTGCCTTGTCTTGCCCTCAATGCCCTGTCATGATTAAAGACTATTATTTTGAAGTTTAACCTCGTCTGCGTGTCCCTCGTTCCTCCCTGCTGTGTGCACCGTGACATTATCTCCATTAATTAGAGTGGAATATTTATTGTAAATGCATATCGAAATGAAAACGCAGTTTAAAATCGTTTACTCCATTACTTCTCACTCCAAAAGAGTTCGTACGGTGCATACATATTTACGCCAATTTTATTTTTTATAAATCCGGATATGTGCGTGGAAAATTGCTTAAGCATATTATATGCCCATTTTGTGCGTACGCAACGTTTATAAATGAGACCCCAGATCTTTCTCATAGAGAACATTTCGCACATCATTAAACGAAAAATACGTCACCCTGCTAAAAAAACAAAACAATAGAAACCATCACAGAAATTCTAATGGTTTCCATTAAAATACCATTATAAACCATTAGCTTTTTCCAGTAAAACCATTACAAAATTCCTTTTTCTTTTGTGTTTTGGGCAGGGTTCTATCGGTTTTTTCAGCAGGGGCAAAGACGACCACAAACTCTTCAGCAGCTGGAAACCTATATCAGGCAAGAATGGGACCAAATTCCAACATCAAGACTCCAGAAACTCATAACCTCGATGCCCAGACATCTTCAAACTGTTTTGAAAAGATGAGATGCTACACCATGGTAAACATGCCCCCGTCCCAACTATTTAGAGACCTGTAGCTGGCATCAAATTTGAAATGAGCTTTGTGCATAAAATTATACAATTTCTCAGTTTAAACATTTGTTATGTTATCTATGTTCTATTGTGAATAAAATGTTGGCTCATGTGATTTGAAATTCTTTTAGTTTTCATTTTATTCAAATTTTTTAAATTTCCCAACATTTCCGGAATTCGAGTCGTAGCCTACTACAGTGTTGTTGGACAATTAAGAAAACGTATCTGAAAGTAGGCTAATTATAAGCAGTTATTATTATGATTATTACAAGGCAATTATATTTTCCTTGACTTAATGACAACAGTTTTCTAATATAAATTTAGTTTTCCTTCCATTTTTTTTAATGTATTGTCTACACATTTAGTATTTTGACACTGTTGGACACAGTAAATCTATATAAAAGGCCATAAATTGAAAATGCCCACATGGGGCCAATTGCCTCAATTCTGTTTGTAAAGACAATAATCTGAATGTAATTATAAACCAAGCCTGCAAACAGTTTGGACACAAGGCACTGCTTGTGCTCACAGTTGCCAAAGCACATCATGTCCCGAGTCACCTGCTCCTTCATTTTTTTTAGTTAAATAAAACAAAAGCGTGCATAATTACAAGGGGCGGCTGTCTTATTTTACTTAAAGGAGTTAGTCCGCCCGAAAATTTGTTAAAAATTCACTCACCCTCAGGCCTTCCAAGATGTAAAACAGATTTGATGAAATTCAGCATTACATCACTTGCTCATCAATGGATCCTCTGCAGTGAATGGGTGCCGTCAGAACGAGAGTCCAAACAGCTGATAACAACATCACAGTAATCCACAAGACTCCAGTCAATCAATCAACGTCTTGTGAAGTGAAAAACTACGTGTTTGTAAGAAACAAATCCATCAAGAGGTTTTTAACTTCAAATCAATGCGTCTGGCTAAAATATGAGTCTTCTATCTTTGGTGTTGCTTTCTCCAGTGAAAAGTTTTGATGCGAGACGACAATAGGGTGGTTCAAACGTCTTAATGGATGCATTTCTTACAAACACAGTTTTTTGCTTTAAGATGTTAACTGATTTAGTGTGGATTACTGTGACGTTGTTATCAGCTGTTTGGACTCTCGTTCTGACGGCACCCATTCACTGCAGAGGATCCACTGGTGAGCAAATAATGTAATTTAAATTTCTCCAAATCTGTTCCCATGAAAAAACAAACTCGTTTGCATCTTGGATGGCCTGATGGGGAGTACATTTTCATTTTTGGGAGATCTATTCTTTTAACATTCATTACTAAATAAAAATTGACAATATATATGCAAACAAAGACCAAAAAATGAGCAAGGAGAAATAGATTGCAATTTAGTTTCTTTAATATAATCTTATTTACACTGAATTTTTTCAGAAATGTTTAGTACATAGTAAGTTACATTACTCTTGCATCAAATAAACAATGACACTCAGGACCTAATAATTGTACAATGTGATGATACTGGTCACATTACTTGGAAAAGGTTTTTCTTTAGAGAAATATGAAAACAACTGTAACTTCAGGCAAAGTCCATACTCCTCTTCAAGCTCACTAGCCATTCCCACAATTACACAACATTAAACATCACCTCTTTTGTCTTTTATGCAAGTTTAAAAATGGTTCACCACTCTAGGCATTCACGGTCTTTTGGAAAAACAGAAAACTTCATTTTTGCACACTTGTCAAAGACACAAATTCTGACCGATCCGATACACATTAAGTGAGGAAAGAGACATTTTAAGACAGAACCAAGAATATAAAGGTGATGGTTTTTATTGCATATATCACAAATATGAACATGACCACCGGGGCCCAGCCTACATCACTTGCTAACTCCATCCAGGTCAAAGGTCGGGGGAACCCGTCCTCTTAACGTCCTGAAGAATCAGCAGCAGGTTTAAATACTTTGATTCATACATAAAATAAGAGATTAGTGTACAGCTTTCACAAGAACTCAGCCTTCTCCGAAAACTATGAAATAATGGTAATAGCAGCAATACTTAAAAGGACATTACATGGTAATAAATAATAGGTTTAAAAAAGAAAAAGAAAGAGAAAGGGAAAGAGACAAAAGTGGTTGAAGAAACACTATGAGTTTGGCTCATCCATTACATTTACAAATAATAATCTGGTGCCATGCACGTCAAGCACTACATAATGAAATCCAAGACACTCCCCTGCTCTTTCACCAGACCAAACCCCACTCCACCAGAGTCTGCAGATGTACCGCCACAGCTAAACGCTCGTCTACAGGGGAATAAACACTCCATGACGGGTGATTGTACACGTGCCAGCGAAAGTGCTGAATGTTACTTGAAGCAGTGGTTTGAATGAAGGAGACACACGAATAACAGTCTAGAGTTGAATTTCATGGTACGTTACTTTAAAACAGTTAATGCCAAGTTACCATATGATAACGGCTGGATTCATTAAAAGAGATTAATGGGGTCCATCAAAATTAAGGACAAAAAGAGCTTCTTCAAAACACTCAACATCCGTTTTCTTTGCAAAACTATGTTTAGGAGTCCACTTTAGGGGTGTTAATGGACACAATGGATCAGAATGTTTTTCAAGAAGGTGATTTGCTTCAAAATCTGCATATTAAAACACCATTCATTAAACATTACCTTTAAAAATAGGTCTTTTGTTGACAATGGAGGAATGCTCACTGAATAAAAATGCCATAAAAAAAAAAAAAAAGATTTTGTGTGACGAAAATACTGGCTCGCTCAGGAAACCGCAGACTTTGCAAGGGCTTTGGGTCCTTCTCTAGACTGCACGTGATCGTTGTGCTTCAGTTGAGGAACATTAACACACAGGTGCTGTGAGATTCACAGTTCCCACAAGAGGACTAAGACTCGCCGTTAAGCATGTTCTTGATCTTAGACAAAAAAAAACAAAAAACATTTCAATAATACATTTCAAGCAATCGAGTTAATTTCTACAATGAGAACGCTGATGTGTACAGGAAATGGATATCACTGAAATGCCATCCTATAGTACTGAACAGGACACAAGGAAATTAAGTCAAATAAGAGACGATACCAAGCATGACAACACAGACCACCCTTGTCCTTCAAGATGCATTTGCTGTAGGTAAACTGGTTTAATGGTCACAGGCTCTGTGTATGTTAAAATACTCCACCTAGACTAAAACGTCAGCTCTATTCATGTAGACCACAGGCTCAGCGAGGCTCTACTGCAGCACATACATACTCGCGTTACAGTCAGACGCTATCAACCCACCGCTTCAGTGACAAAGACAATACGAACTGGACTTTTGAGGAACAAAAGAAACGTTGATCAGATTTCTCTGTAACTTATTGTGGTAATGTGAAACAATTCCCGAATCACGTTGTGAGGAATCATTAGTCTTTGAGAGTTTTGCCCTTGGGTGGTCACTCCCCTCCGTTGCAGTTTCCGGCTGGCGGGTGATGCTGAAGTCTGTCAGGAGACACCAGTTCGTCTGTCCTGGAGAAGGGGAGGGGGTGAAAAGGATGGCTGGGGCTGTTTAGTGGGTTTGCTGCCATTGCTGGCTGGCTGGACAGGGCAATCGTTCACTCCACTGCAAAGCCACATGTCTCCTCCACGGCTGTCAGGAGCTTCTCATAGAGCTTCTCGTATGACTCGTAAGGCGGGATGTCGATCCGGTTGAAGCTGAAGCAATATGAGAAAAGCCAGATCAGTATTTCAGACTTCATTCCATCTTAAATGAATCCTGTCACACATTCGTATGGTATAATTTCAGAAAAGCACCAAATAGTGTCACGTGATAATTTTCCACCACTCCAATTCTCTCTGAACCGTAGACGTTTTTTTTTTTTACAACTGTGCCTTTAAGAAACACTCGTTTCTATGTGAAAAGATAGTAATGGTTGTGAGATTTCTGTAGAGTGAGTGAAATATAATTTGTACTTTCTTGATCCTTCAATAACAGCGTCCCAGCGTATATTCATCTGTGTGAAGTTCAGAATTTTTTTGCAGCTTAGTTTCAATAAATGCTTGTTCTAGACTAGAAAGGACAGTTTTGCGTGCTGAAGGTTAAATTATGGAAGTACATACATTAGAGGGTCATAGTTAGGGGTCTGTTTTTTTAATCTTTTTGAAAAAAGTCTCTTAAGCTCACCAAGGCTGCATTTATTTGATCTGTTTATTTGTGCTGAATTTTCAGCATCATTACTCCGGTCTTCAGTGTCACATGATCCTTCAGAAATCATGCTAACATGCTCCTCAAGAAACATTTCTTCTTATTATCAATGTTGAAAACAGTCTTTTGTTTCAAATGATAAAGAAAAGTTTGATTCTTCATAAGACAACAGTAGTGTGTATTACATTACTTGAAAAACATAGTAGGCTTTCAGTATCTTCAGTATCTAAGACTAAATCTTACCATGTGTGGGCTTTGGGCAGGTTGTCTGTGTTGGCATCAATTAAATGAATAGTGAAGAGTCTTGGTCCTGCAGAACCTGTAGAACCTTACAAAGATACATTCTAGTTATCACTGTTCACCAAATCATCACACTCAACAGAAGTGAGCATGAACACAAACTACTTTAAAAAGACAACATGAAATCACATTCACAACTCATTTTGCTTTCATACTGTTAATAGTAAATCAGAATATTCAGCAAGGTGTAATGCATGGTTGAACTGATATCTTTGTTCGTACAGGGAATTTGTTAAACATGTTAGACTACCGCTTTATCAATTAAAATGGTTAAAGAAAAATCGTTCAGACAATTTCATAATGCACATGTACATTTTTTGCTTCAGAATAACATGCACCAATGAATTGTGCATAACTTTAGGGACAATTCGATACATTCTGGTTACATGTTGCTGTTAGTCAGGGATTAAGGCCACTAGGATTAAGGCCGATACAAACTAAAAAGTGTCAGACTAGGAAGCTTAACATTGACGGGCGCAATCTGTCATCTATCAGGTGTATTGAAAGTGCACATGGCTTATCCATTAGCCACCTTGCAGTGCTTTGAAGCCTTGTAGAGGGACGCGTGTGGAGCCTGTGACGAACTGTAGCAATCTGCCTCTCCTCTCCTCGTCAAACGATTCAACCGCCTGCCAGAACCACTTCACTATGTTACTGTCAGCTACACAGTGCTTCAACCGTGTGTTGGCCTTCCAGTCGTTCAGATCGATCTTGCCCAAACCTCCGATGATCAGCTACAATGCAGAGAGAAACAAAAATGATTTTTGACCTCTTCACCACATTTATTGGTAGTAAGGTGAATAAAGAATTATGAAGAGGGGGCAGGGAACGGCCTTTGATTGAGTAAGTTTGATGGAGATACACTACTCCTCCGGTTTAGGGGTCAGTAAAAAATTACTGCTGTAAATTAATGCATTTTTGATCAAATAAATAAATTAAAAAAAAGTACAGTAAAAAGACATTTATAATGTTTATTAAATAATTTCACCATTCCTAATAGCTTCTATAAGAGCAATAAGAGTATAATGTCTCTGATTTCAGCTGAAAAAAAATTAAAATATTTGGTTGAAATGTCATATTTATAGTGTTATGACTCTCCTATTCATTATATACCACAAATGTTCATCTCCCCCCTTTTGACACTAGTCAGAGCAGTGTCTTCATCAGCCTATCCACTGAGCATGTCTGAAATATCTGAATTACCTCAAGTTCCTTGTTGTCAAAAGGCTTGAGCAGATGCTGTGGTATGAGTTCGTTGAAGCCCTTCTGCAGGGCGAGGAATTGGGCCTCAATGCCTCGCATGAATCTCCAGTTGACATAAAGCCTAACAGAGACACAATCAATCATTAGAGCTGCAGTGGAACATGGAGAACACTAAGAGGCATCTGCACCCCACAGTCCTCCATTAGCAACCTCTGATTCATTTCTATTTGGCAATGACTCGCCAAATAGACACAATAAAGACTCACATAAAAATTGACATTCCACTAACATTCTTGAGCAGTAGCTTATATATCCAGGGTTCACTCAATCAAATTGACAGTGGAAAAAGCTGTGAGGCTCCTAAAACCTCTGCCAAGCCCAACTAGCCATGTGACTGCTGCCCTCTGCTGGATGACTTTCTCTGAGAGTGTGATCATGAATTTGCTGTGTCTGGTCAGCCCACATGTGTGCACCGCTACATACCTCACATATTCTTTCTTGTTCTCCTCTGTGACCGGGATGTTCTTGCCGTTTGGTTTCAGCTCATGTTGGAGAAATTTACCAAAAGCATTATGCTCCACGCAGAAGGTGTGGTCCAAAACAGATGTGATGTCATTCTCTCTAAAAAGACAAATATAGTAAAGTTATTTATCCTGTTGCTTACATTCAACAGGCTACCCATTATCAACATAAAAATATGAAGCTGGTTGTTTTAACCAATACTGAACCCAAAATACACCTGGACATTTCACTTTTTTTTTTCCTTATGAATTTTCGGTTGTAATTCCCAATATTTGAAATGGTGATTTTAATTACATTCTTATTAAAAAAATTATTATTATTACATTTGAATTAGCATACATTAAAAGCAGCATAACAAATACTACCACAGAGTTAAAATGCTTGAAATTGTCAGACAAAAATTGTACTCAAGTATGAATTTCCCTACAAAAACAATTACATTAAATAAAATAAATCCTATATATTCTATACTTGTGTCATTACATAATTTGGATAGGTTTATAATTCTATTTTATTATTATTATAAAATTTGAAAAAACTGGTGTAACCTTTAACTGGTGCTGTAGATATTTTAACTGTTATTTTTTTTATTTTATTGAAAAGTCTGTGAGAAATGAAAAGCGCTCTCTCTTGATCCTGATTTTCTTTAAGCAAAATAAATTTAATTCCATAGAAACTGATCTGGACATTTCTTATAAAATTCACTCACAGTATCCAGACGAGGCTCTTGTGCAGCTCTGGGTCCACAGTCTCAAGGTCACAAAGCTGGATGGGCTTCCCCAGGAGCTGCTTGTAGAAGGGCAAGGTGAAGCCTCCATTGATGTAGTGCCCATGGAAAACAGCCAGACCCATAATCCGCCCAACAAAGTGGAAGTAAGACAAGTGGTCCTGAAAAAACAGCAGAGGGCGTGAGAGGAAGGTTAATGAGGCACTGAAGCAACAGAGAACCGCTTGGTGAACCTTTTAAGCACACATGACAACCATATGTTGTGAGGTCCAAGAAGCACAGCCTATGCTAAATTTCTTTACTGGGTCTTGTTTAGAAGAGAAATCCCAAGCACAGGTCGCCGCATGACTTACAGGGTTGATGGATGAGTCTGGGTTGATCTGTAGTGTGTAGATGTTATCAGTCGAGTACTGAAACAGGCCGTAGTATGGATTCAGCATCTCATGGCAGAGGAGATACAACCATTCCCTGGAACAGGACAGGAATTCAGATAGAACTCATATCTGAGTCTTGCTGGCTGTAGTTCAGTCTAAACTCTGTGCTCAACAGGGCAACACCTGCAATATCATGAACACGATACCCTGCATGCTGATAAACCTGGCTGAGATTCAGCCTAAACTGTAAAAATTATAAAGTCAAGTCTGGCGTATGAAAAGAGATGAGGGAATAATGAGGCACAGGGGAAATTAATTAATGAGAACCTTTCGCATGGAACAGATTCATATGCTACCTAGCAACTCCACCGTAATCCAGCCCCTCCTCTCCTCTGAACTTCACCATCAGCCGCTTCTTCAGGTCTTTGGGTCTCATCTTCATGATCTGTCTATAAGACTCCTATTGCACAGATAGAACAGAAGAGAGACATATTTCTGAGTGATACATTAATTTACATAAATTATACATTAAAGAAGTTATAAATGAAACAAATTTAAACTAGCTTTAAAAAGAGACCTTTTTAAAAATGTCTTTTAAATGTATTTTCTGAGTAAAAACATCTTAAACTAGCTTAAAATGTGTCAATTTTGGCTATAATTGATCCTGATCAATGATCCTGATCAGATATCTGCAAATACATTGCAGATATGCTCACTGAATATAAACCTAACAGACCACTCAGATCATTAGGATCGAGTCAGTTAGAAATACCAAGGGTTCACACAAAACAAGGGGAGTCTGCTTTTAGCTCACATTTAAATCCAGACTCAGAACTCATCTATTTAGCTGTGCATTTATCAAATGAGCACTGTGCTACGTCCGAACTGACTGCACTATATTTTATGTATAATTATTTTCTATTTTTAACTGTTTTAAATTCATTTTAAATCAATTTCTAAATCATGTAAAGTTTCCTGTTTTATTGTTGTGATTATTTTATGATTATTTTACTTCCTTTTATGTAAAGCACTTTGAATTACCATTGTGTATGAAATGTGCTATATAAATAAACTTGCCTTGCCTTGCCTATAATGGTTATTATCATTCAAAAAATGTTTCAAAGGATGGTTTCAAATAGCAAGTTATTGCACTACCATTCAAAAGTCAAAAGGTCATTATGATATTAAAGAAATTAATTTTTTCCAACAAAGGGATATAAAAAATTGATAAAAAGTAAAAGACAGTAAAGACATTTACTGTCTTTTATAATGTTATAAAAAATTTATACATTTCAAATTAATCTTGTTCTTTTGATCTTTCTATTCATTAAAAAAAATGATAAAATTGTACCACAGTTTCTACAAAATCATTAGGAACCAGAAGTGTTTTCAACATTAATGAGAAATGTATTAATAAATCAGCATATCAGAATAATATAAATAAGAATCACGTGACACTACAGACAGAAAACTCAGCTTTGCCATCACAGGAATAAACTGCATTTTAAAACACTCAAATAGAAAAGAGGGTAACATTTTAGTATTTAGAGACTAATTCTCACTATTAACTAGCTGCATGTTAGCATGCCTATTATTAAAATATTGGCAGTTTATTAGTAATTATAAAGCACGTATTCTGCACGAGCATATTTTACATCCCTAATCCTACCCAATACCTAAACTTAACAACTACCTTACTAACTATTAATAAGCGGCAAATTAGGAGTTAATTGAGGCAAAACTTGTAGTTAATGGTTTGTTAATGGTGAGAATCGGACCTTGAAGTGTGACCGAAAAGAGTTTTAATGCAATTTTAAATTTTCATCAATTTATATATCAATTTAATATAATTTTTTTTACTGTATTTTTGATCAAATATATGTAGCCTTGGTGAAAATAAGAGACTAGAATCTGGGATAAAAAGATTACAAACCATTTTCTTTTCTCTGGAATAATGTGCACTGATGAGTCATCCACAGGAATACCAGTGACGTGCATTTAAGTACAGAATAAAAAAATAATAGACTTGCTCTCCTAAAATGATCTCGGTCTCATATTGCTGTGACCAAAAACTGCAGCATTACTTAATATACTGATAATGGCATCCTACTGTTGGAAACCAAAAAGCAAGCATCCAGTGTGCAAACCTAATCGTGATGCATCCCTAGTCACTTCCAATGACAAAAACAGTTCCACAGTGCTGTTAGAACTAAATTATGCATGCACTACATGACTGGCATTATTCAGCTGTGCAACTGCGAGTACCTCAAAGATCTCCTCACGGGACACTTCTATGCGGCAGTGGCCGGCTTGAGGCTGCTGCAGGGAGAGCTCATGGCGGAGAACTTTGAGTTTCTGAACCAAATCTCTTTCGTAGCGCACCGGTAACTCGCCATCACCTTCCTCCATTCCAACTTCCATCTGTATGGGCAGAGCCTGGCTTGACTCCTTCACCTGAGAGTGTTGGCTGCTCATCACATGCAAAACACGCACAAATGTCACATGTGTACCAATACATCCAAACACTGATAGCAGTTTAATCAAGCCATTGGACCCATGAAATTTTCATGCATCATTTGGGTTACACTCCCACTAGGGACGATTAGGAATTAAATAAATGTTGAGAATTAATTTAATAAACCTTTATACGAGCAAGCAATTATCATTACTAGCAACTTTAATTACACAAGGATGATTTATTCATTGTGGTGAATAATTAATAGGATAATTTAAGAGCTGGGGTGAGTAATCAGATGTTATGAGCAGAGCCGATGTGAAAGATGTTTTACCTCATGATGTGGTGTAACCTGGGGTCGGTGAATTGCGTGGTTCTATTATTGTGGTCGACAAAATAAATTCGTCCTGACACAGTGCTCCTGATCTCCCAGCCGGGCGGCAGAGGGCCCAGCTCCTCACAACTCACGCTGTTCAAATCCCTGAAGGAGCAAGCGCACCCATCACACCTGGTGCTCAACACACATAATGGTGCCCCAAAACTCTTTCTATCCTCTTGCAGGGCAGGAAATGAACTTTTTTTAAGCAAGCCACAATGGCAGGTGAATGCCCTATTTTAATAGAGATTCAGATTTTACCAACCATTTAAATTTTTGTTAATTTCAAAAGAGTGGGTAAGATTTTTTAAGTTTTTGAAATGAAATCTCTGCTTAATATTATGAAATATTACTACAATTTAAAACTTATGTTTCTATATTAATATATTTTCAAATGTCATTTATTCATGTGGTGGCAAAGCTGAATTTTCAGCATCATTACTCCAGTCTACAGTGTCACATGATCCTTCAGAAATCATTCAGAAACATCTCTTACTATTATCAATATTTAAAAGAGTTGTGTCGATTAATATTTTTGTGGAAACCATAATTCTTTGAAAGGACTAAAGAAAAGCATTTATTTGAAATAGAAATCTTTTGTAGCATAAAGACATTATGGTGACTTTTGATCAAATTAATGCTGAACAAAAGTTATTTTCTCCATGTAAGTAGTTATTACCATGCTATTACTCCATGTTATTACCCAATTAAAAAAAGCAGCCCAGGAGCATTACAAAAGACAGTCACCGAGTAGACCGACTTTCCTTAAAGAGATGTTGGCGAAACTGAAGATGAAAACAAATAGTGAACTTCAAAACATACTCACGTGTGTGTGTGTGTTGAATATACAAACATGTTATTTGACCAGTTTAAGAGGTCACATGCAATAGTGACAGTTAAGGCAAAACAACCTGCCACTGCACAAAAAGAGTCTACATTTAGCTGGTGGCATGTGTTGATTTCCCACCCTGCTCTCCTCACTAACAGGCTTCTCGCATCCCTTTCTTCATGCTTCTGAGGTCATTATTATGACGATGAGGAAATTATTAAGCTTCACAATGTCAACAGTAGCAGCTATTAAGTGAGATTGCTGATTATAAAGTTAGCTGATTGTGGACATTAAAGAGCTACGATTAGAGTGATATCACAAAAGCAGCGAGGAGCAATCAAACTGGGGCAATCGTTATTTCAGCCAAGGCGGGTGGTGATTAAACCTACCGGGGTATTCTGGGATCATGCCAGGTGCTCACGCCAGTCTGTGTGTGCAGAAAATAGACTTGGCCCTGCACGGTGGTCCTTTGCTCTGCATTAGAAAAGAGAACAGACACATCAAGAGTGAATGAGCCACAGCAAACTCAGATGGCAGTTTACACGTAACCTGAACGAGCGCCAGGGCTCCTGAGCTTCCAGTTCTCAGACGGCACACAGCTAGTGTGGCATGTCTAGTCGGAGATTTAATTACACTGGCGCCGTCCACTGGTCACGGCAGAGGACTAGACCACAACACCAACAGGGTCAGGCACGGTTACACTCCAATGAGGGGCTTTACCACAGCCGATCCACCTGTGTAATGCGGGCCGCAGTGCCAGAGTGAATAGACTCCTTTCAGAGCTCAGTCTCTCCAGTTCAATGCACTTCAGTAGCCTCTACCCTGATCGCTAAGCTGTATTAGTCTCTATGGACTCCAGCAGTACTGTGGGTGAGAGATCAGGTATACGCACTGGGGATGTGCAAAACGACAGTTTTATAGTTAAATATTTACATAAACCTGTTCTTGCAAAAAACTGACAAGCCCTTCAAAAAAAAAGAACAGTGACCAGCAGATTATACATAATAACAGGAAAATTGCTCGCACCAGGCAATTTTCAGCAATTTGTACTGAAAAAAGTGAATTTGTTATAAAAAGCAGTGCACTGATGGCAGTACCAGTGGTGTTTTAAAGCACCGACAAAGAAATTAAGCTAAACAATCAGATTGGGTAAATTTCGCTAATCAACCATCCTGACCAATTTCTAACGTGCTCAATCTTACCGTAACCCTCAGGGAGGTCGGGGGACTGGTGTCCGTGTGGTCTGTTTTGGGGGGTGTGTGCATGCCCTCGGGAATCTTGGTTTCTAATGCGTTGTGCTTGGAGCCGTTGCTCCTGATTGGGCGACTCAAGTGCACGGCAGTTGCCCCCGCCAGCGGCTCCTGTAGGATCTGTGTACGGCATGGGCTCTTCCATGAAGCAGCTGAGAGGCCGCCCGGGCCCCGAGTCTTCAAAGACAGGTCTGAAACATACACATATATACAGAGCAGGTGTTAAAACACATACAGCCACACAAACCTTTCAATGGGTCTTGGTATTGATGATCAAAACAGTGATGAACTGTGAAACTAACAGGTCTTTAGGAAGCTCAAATAAAGTGCTTTATCTGGGCAGGCAGCCAGTCCGTGCCTAAAAAAAACAAAAAGTGCATCCTCCAAGACAAAAATTTGACTCACCCTTCATTCTCTACCAGTCCTCTACAGTCGACCACAGGCCCTCCACTGCCAATTCTGTCTCTGGTCTGCAGACTCACTACAAAAAGAAAGAAAATGGTTAAAGAAAGTCATTTAGTTCAAATACTGATTCAGCCATTTTAATTTTCATTAGTTTGATAGCAGACATTTGAATTTAGACACTTCAATGACAAACAAAAAAATTACAAAATAAAACAAACAAATAATGCTTTTCTCAGAGCTAACTTTACTTTAATGAGCCAAATTTCATCTTAAATGTTCTGAATGAAAAAACTCCATTTGTATTGTCTTTCTTTAAATTAATCACTCAATTTTTGTTATCTAGTCAAGTGCAAATACATACTTATTTCAAAAGTGTCGCCGAAGTGGCTATACACATATTGGGCCCACTGTATCTGACAAATTCTGTACTAGTTCTACCTGCAGTGTTTAATACGTACCAACGATTTGTCCACGGACTGCATCACTGTCAGATGGGTTCAACTTGCATAAGTCTAAACGCTGGTCTGATGGTGAGATAGATAAATGACAAGATGTAATCAAACTAGGCCACCAAACTTTTATAGACTTCAGAGACACAGCTTAACACAAATTTAATGAAGACATGTAACGACTGTGATACGGCACAATGAAGAGATTACGGCAGGCTATAAAAGTATCATACTCACAGCCAGTGTCTTTTAGTCTGCTGATGGCATTGGACAGGAGCCGCACACAGCCTAAGAAACCCGCACCCTGCTTCTTATGGATCTTCTTGTGGTTCCATACGCTAATGGTGATGGAATCGGTCTTCCCAATATACCTGTGGAAAGATTCTCTTTAGCAATTTCCTCCTTTTAAAATCACTAGCTAATAATGTTTCCATTATTTTAAAGATTAACCACATGACCGAAACTGAACAACATCATGAACACCACTGAGTACATAACAAAAATTAGCCATGAGTAACTTTAGAGGAATTTGCTCACAGGTCGTAATGCTGATTCCACTTGGGGTCCAATGTGCTTTTGACTGTGTCTGTAGAGTGGCATTGACCCGAGCCATCCACCACCACTTTGGCGAAAGGATCAGGCAACCCTACAGCAGAACGACAGTGCGGCAGGAAGACAAATAAACAACAGAGGACAAACTCGGCCGTCACACACTGTCCTCACACTGCCCTTTGAAAAAAAAAATGGTTACAATCTGGACAGCTAAGCAGCTTCCACAATGACAGCTGCAAATATTTGGATGGCTTTTCAGATCCCCAGACCAAAAAGAGTGACCATGGAGCTACTGGCTTTCAGTTGCCAAATTACAAAATCGCTTACACAAAGTCTCTGAAAGTCATTTTACATGTCATTTTTTTTTTTTATAGTTATATACGCTAGGATTTTTTTGAATAAATTTGTGTTCCACCTTGATTTTGTCAATCTAGTGATCCTGACTGTATTTGTGCCACATAAATATCTCTGTTCTGTTGGAATACACTATAGGGTCATTCCATGTTAACTCAACCAGAGCTCAAATTTTTGATTTTGCTAATATTTTTTCTGAAGAAAGAAACATGTATAGTGATGATAGCCAAATATTAAATGTTATGGATTTATATTTACTAAGTAATCCACTATTTTGTGGAGGGGGGTCAAAATGGCAATTTTCACCTGAGATTCAGTCAAATTATAGGGCGGTAAAAATGACTTAAGAAAGATGGCAGCATCACAATGTTATTTTTACACAGAGATTAGTAGGTCTGTTAGTAAAATATGTTGACTTTAGCAATCTTTGTTGCATTATATGCCAATGGTGACCATTCGAAAATGGGGAAACAGCACTAAGTTTTTTTCTCCAAAGTTTGCATGCCTGTAACTCAAAAAGTTTTAAAGATATCTTAATGCCCTTTTAGATATTTGGTCTTAAACTTTCCTTTTGGCATCTTTATTTTTAAGGCCCTATATGGTTCGGTTCCAGAGATATTGAAATTTGGTCAAAAACCAAATGTGGGTCAGTTTGCAAAAATATGATACTTCTTTTCTTTTAAAGAGGAATGTCTGAAGAAAAAATAATGTTAAAACTAGAGATGTATCTTGTTTCCTTCTGTCAGGACAACTGCATTGAAAATACCTGTTTGAGTGCCATAAATATTATTTTACCAAAGTTTTGCGTGCCTATAACTCAAGAAGTATTAAAGATAATCGCAATATGATTTTATATTCTGATATTATGTTCTTAATAAACTTTTCTTTTGGAATCCTAAATTTCAAGGCCCTACATCATTCAATCCCAGAGATATGGGGGTCTCAATGAGGCTCCATGTCCAGATTGTAGAATATTACCCATTTGCAGTAGCCCATTTGTATGCAGCTGATTCTTATTTTATTTAAAGAACAATGTCTGAAGAAGAAATAATGTTCAAATTAGAACTGCATCTTGTTTCCCTCTATCAAAATATTTGCATGGAACATACATGTCTGAGTGAGAGGTACATTACCTTGCTCTCTGTAATCTATTCATAAGATTCTATATTTGAATCAGTTTCCGTGATATTTGAAAGAAGGGATTTTGTTCATTTTAACATCTTATGCAGCTACTAAAAGTTTAAATATGCAGTATTGTTACGTGTTTTAAACTAATCCCATGCCTCATAGGGAAGTTACTTTCTCCACACATTGTATTCACATCAAACCAAGATTTTCCTTACCTGGATTATTAGAATTTCTTTTTCTTTTTTAGTGTTATAAAATATGAAGCATCATAGATCAAGTAGTATCTACTGCTAAAGGGCATATTTGGCAGAATCACTGATAGTACCACAAACATTTAAGGTCTGTCACACTTGAAATAATTAACACTGGGTAATTCAAACCCAGGGTAAATGGAATTCTTCACACGGTTCATACTATATCTAGAGTTAACAGTAAATCCTGGTCATTCATAATCTAACGTGTCAGACTGTACAATCCTAATCCCTGGGTTACTGTTATTATTTGCATATTTGCATTGTCAACAGTGATGACTAGATAAACAAAAACCACATTTGGTTTTTGATCATTGAAAATGGGTAGGATACTAATTTTGGACATGGAGCTGCACTGAGATCTCGATATGTCTGAGATTAAACCATACAGGGCATTAAAAATTAAGATTCCAAAAGAAAGTTTCTTAGGAACCTGAATCTAAAATCATATTAAGATAACTTCAATGAGTGAGATAACACCCAAACAACTATGTTCTATGCAATTGTTTTGATAGAGGGAAACAAGATACTATTCTAGATTCAACATTATTTGTTCTTCAGACATTCCTCTTTAAAAGAAAATAAGTATCATATTTTTTGCAAACTGACCCACATTTGGTTTCTGACCACTGAATGTGTGTACATTTTAACGATTTACGCCTGGAGCCATATTAAAATTCCAATAATCTCTGGAACCGAACCATATAGGGCCTTAAAAATAAAAGATGAAGAAGGGAAAGTTTCAAAACACAAAAGAGAAAAATCACTCACTACTCTTGACTGAAAAACGTTAAAGTTGATTTAATAGGAATCAATCTATATAGTGTTTTATTTTTATATTTGTTGATTCAATTTATTGAATGCTCCTGCTAAATACACCTATTGTACCTGAAAATAAAACACTGTTTTATTTGTATAGTATGTGTATTTGTAATGTGTATCTTTGTTCTCATTTTTTAATAACAAAGATAAAATAATGACAAAGATTTTTATCTTCGCCCACTTTGGCCTAAATATCAGCCATTCTTTTTTAATATTTTTGTTATCTTGAAAGGTTTTGTCTTTATAATAGGGAAATTAGTTTGGCTGTAATGCTCAGACAACTTGCAAAATAGTAAAACCAACATGACAAAGAATCGTGAATTGTGATTTTTCTTAAAAATATCGTGATATTATATTTTTGCCATATCGCCCACCCCTAATTCACACCCAAGCAAAGTCCACTCTTAAAAATGCTTGCACCTTACAATTGGTTGGCATAGTGTACTGTTAATGTATGTGCTTAAAAATAACCAACAGTATTTTTGTAACATATTTGAATCTTTCTTATTATTTAACTCATATGAATGAGACTGATTCGTTAAGGTGTTTGATTCATTACAAAAACCAGTAATTTGCTCGAGAATCAGACATTATGGGTTAGATGAAATCAGATAAAAGCGCGTATCAAAGTTTTCCAGTCTGTTACCAACAGTAATGAGATTTTAAATTGCTGTCATAAATGTTTATTTTTGTGTCACTTTTGCAATCATTTTAGGTGCAGTCTGGAGTCCTGTATTATGTTGTGTAGTCATAGACTTGGCAATGCTTTTTGCTCAGTCTCATTGAAAGGACAGTCTCATGCTCTGTGGACCGTTCATTCGGCAGCACAAAGCTATGAAGAGCAATTCCACTGAAAACATTTCAGTGAGTGGGAAAAATGACCACTGAAAAAAATACATGCTGCATCTGTTGTGGAGCATTAATGCTAATAATTTCATGTATAATTATCAGGGACAAGTGGTCTTGTTTTGCCTGTCTTCGTCATACATTCTCGTGTGGCCTTTTGTTATACGAGAAGCATAATGGACATGGCACAGAAACAAGATCTATGAATGACGCACACCAGGCATTTGAATAATATGTGGGACACACACTGACGAGGCCAGTGGGGCAAACAAGCCTGTCAGTCAGAGCAGCTGGGACGGAGAGTTTAGACTGCAGAACAGTGAAGTGTGCTCAATGCTGTAGTGGGTGGAATCTGATGAGGAGCCACTGAATGAGGATGTGAATTCCCCCAGTGATAAAAGCAGCCAGTGGGCGGCTCTGAACAACTCAGAGGAGAGAGGCACTAATGTTCCAGTATCACAAATGGTTCATACAGCCATTTCTGAGGGGTATTCAAAGTCGATTAATAGCTTACCCAAAAGTGCTATTTCAAACTCTTTTAACTTTTTGTGAAACACAAAAGGTGAACTTGAATATCCTTGCAGGTCTTTTCAAACTGAAAGTGAATGAGGAGTGTTGTCAAACTCCAAAATAAAAGAAACCGTAAGTATCACTTAAATGCTTCATACAACACATGCTCTAAAATTCATGGTTTCCGAAAACATTTCATAGCTTTGTGTCATCCTTCCACCCAAACTCACCTTGGCACATTAATTAAAGTTCAAGAGAGAAGTAATGACAAACAATTTGTGAACTGAATTGTTCTTTTCAAATAAATGGTTGATCCAATTCGCAAAATTGGTCTGAATGATTTTAAAGCAGTTAGTGCACTGCTGTGTCAGGAAATAATGACTTCAATTTTAGTCTTTTACTTTGACAAAGTTATCAGAATGACTTCAGAAGACTTTGAAAATAGTCCACAATTAACATGGACTACTGCTATCATACATTTATTGCGGGGTTTTTTTGTCCGTTTTTGAAGCTTTAATTACATGGAAAAAAGCAACAAGCACATTATTAAAAATTTTTCCTTTGTTGTTTATTTTTAGTTTGGAGTCACATGAAGGCCAGTAAATAGCAAAATGTAAATTTTGGGGTGAACTTTAAGGTACATAAAGGATTGTGAAAAAGTAGGTGAAATGAGGTATACTTACGAAAGAAGTCTTTCTTTGCCAGATTCTTGGCACATAATACTGAAAGAGAAAAAAAATCATTATCAGCCCAAATCATTCAATAAATCAACAGATGCACCACTTACAAACATGGAAAACAAAAAAATTGAAAGTCTGATGCATTTAGAAGCTTTGCTGCTGATGTGAGCATGAATGAAAACAGCATTTATCTGCAGAGACGGCTTTAAAGACAGAGCTGGGCCTCATTCCACTAACTGACATGATCAGGATCCCTTTCCTCTAGTCCCCCAAAAGGGGCCACTGGGGCCGTCCAAGCACAGCCTGCACAGAATAAATCAGACAGACTTCCTCTCAACGCTGTTAGTCAGCACCCCAAATCCACAGCTTTTCCCTGGATATGTAAAGCTTAAGCCATCTGCCTGAGAGGGATTTTTATTTTTTTTTGTCTTGGCTAGCCTTCACCTAATGTGAAAATATCAAAGGTCATTCTGTGTTAGGCTGCAATGCGATTTCACGCTTTTCAAAGGGATTTGGCGCTCTTAAGAGAAGCAGCATTTGTGAATAAGGTTGTTGTCAGCTCATGTTTGACATGCTGTGGTGTGAAACGGAGCAGGTGTGGTCAGCAATATTCATCTTCTCAAAAATGCACTGTGTACATAGGGGACAAGGCAATAGCAAACCAATGACCTGCATCATTTTGGACAAGAAAAAATGTACACAACAGTGCAAACTAGTGCAAAAGCCTATACCGCACTGCAGTCAGAGCACAATGGGAAGCAGTGGGGCATCATATGCAGTGCAGCTTGACAATTGTTGATTTGGAATTGTCTGGTTTGAGCGTGTGTTACTGGACAAACAGAGGAGAGTTTTTAATTTCTCCCATGAGGTCACAGGACTAATTCATGCGTGCTGCTGTCAGAACAGGCACAGTACAAATGAATGCCGCACAACACATGACATGGTAAACACAACTTTGCATGGCAACCATCCAATTTATGAACATACTAATAAACTTTAAAATGGTTGCAATCTGTCCCTTTCACCACTTTACATGGTTACCCAAAAACATTAATCTGATAGCTGAGTAATGGTGCAGAAAAATCTTTTACGTCCAATCGCTCATATGACCTTGTTCAGTGGGGTTGTGGTAATTATTACACTGGGGACCATTGCCCCACTGGGGTCAGTTTGGCCAAAAATGAAAATTCTGTTATCCTTTCATGATTCCAAATATGCAGAACATTTTTAATGCGCAATACAAAAAACACATTTTGAAAAATTTCCATGGCAACACAATGAAAGTCAGTGGAGTTCAATGTTGTTTTGGACCCCAATGACTTTTATTATATGGAGGATGCAGCGGAAATATTCTTAATAACATCTTCTTTTGAGTTCTGGAGAAATGTTATACTAGGGCTGGACGTTATGACATAAAATCAAAACCTCGATTAACTGAACATTTTACCTCAATAACAATTAATGAATGATTATTTCATTTATTTACCCTCATAGTTCACTGACAAGGTTTATACTGTAAATATGCTCAACTATTAAAGGTGGGGTATTGTTTTCTAATGAAAGAGTGCATTTCTTATCTTTGTGAGTTTAGAATAATTGAAGCATTTCCAAGTAATTATTTACGATTATTCATTGAATATTTCGAACAACTGAAATCAAAGCAAACATTTCTTGAAATGAATGCATATGTAAATGTAAATGTAAATGTAATGTAATGTAAAATGGATACTTTCACATTAAAAATGTAAAAAGTACATCCGGTTGCTCAGATGACTCTGTGTTAAGAGTTCTATGTTGCTTCCATGCCACTGACTGGTAGCCTTACTACGTCAGACTTTGTACTTCCGCTCAATTTCATTTCGCTTCTGTACTCAGTCTGATATAACAGACCATCTCCCGGTTTATCTCCGGCTCCGCAGCAGCCGGCCAATCAGCGAACAGAGGGCGGGCTGAGAGCCGTGACGTAGACGCTAAGCGCCGAATTTAAGATTGTAGTTTAGGTGAGGGAAATCTAAAACAACAGCGGACACGGAGACACGGGATGCCGTTCGCTCTGTTGTGGAGAATATTCCCGGCATTTGCCAACTGAAGCCCGAACAAGAAGAGTGAGAGTGTATTTTGAATGGAGGTGATGTTGTGGCCCTACTCCCGACAGGTTTATCAACTGTTACCGATCATCAGCGAGAAACTGGGGAGGCCAAAGTTCGGCAAGGCGATAATTGTGGATGCGTAGATTTACTTCACATAATCTGCAAAAGTCGTTCGCAGCCATCTTCTCTCCGGTATTTGGCTCGATGGTTTTGTTTTCGCCGCATACCTGTGTTTACAGCAGAAGTTCGAGGTGGCCGAGCCGTCGAATAACATACGTCATAACCAACCGTTATGTGATTGGCTTACGGGTACACCAATGATTTTAAACTTCAGACAAGCGTCCGCCCACGAGAAAGTAAAAGCTTGTCAATTATGCCCTTCCAGACTCTCTCTACAAAGCAAAGCGAAGTAGCAGAGTTTGGTATCACCAGGCTAACTGACTGGACAGAGTCAGGTGGCTACTAGGGATGGGACAATAAATCGATATGGCGATATATCGCGATTCTTCTCCATGCGATACGAGAATCGATATCTGGCGCCAAATATCAATATTTTAATTAATACAATAAGGTGCTCTAAATAGATTTCCCTGTTCATAGCGTCTAAAAATGCGCCATTTCCAGTTTTTCAAAAGCTCTCTGACTCTGAGCAAGTTCCATGAACCGCGCTCTCTATATGAAGATGGGGAAGCACGAGGAACCCGAAGGATAAACAGATTTCCAGCCACTGTATTAGCTTTACTGCTATATATGTTTATGGAGATGAAAACTAAAAAACTGCCCCAGAACAGCTATCAGCATGTACCATAGGCACCGATCACATTATTATTGCAGAGTGCATATTCAGTTCATGAGTAGCCTAACCTCTCCGCTCGGATCGCAGGTGGATTTCCCTCACTATATGAGTGAGAGAGAGCGCCGCCGGTGCATCCAGTTTTATGTGAACAATATCTCTCAGATATTACAAGTGCGCGTTATGCTGTGTGAACAGTGGGCACCGACCGGCAGAAACATAAATCTGTACATGGCATGGAGGATGAAACAAAACCTTGTCAGAGCCACAATATGGCACAGAAGTGTGCAGTGTGTGTGCTTGCCGCGCATCTACATTTGAAATAACGAACCTGAGCGTGCAAAAGACGCGATGTGAACGGCTATTTCTTCGTGTGGAGCTCTGTTTTTATGATGAGAGTAGAAAGGTTGAGAAAGCACTCCAGGTCAATTTTGAAATGTCCCAGGTTTATATTATATCGATCTATCTATCTAGTTTTTTTTTTCTTTCTTCTGTTTGATAAGCAGTTAAATGTGTTTGTTTACACACAGAGAAAAAGAAAAAGTGTAATCTTTTAAGTCCAAGAATAAAATGATTAATTTAGCCTACACAACATGTTAAAATTGATTTGCAGAACTTTTTTTGCCGTTTTCTAACAGTTTGGACTTGAAGAAAGAAAATTTACACAACCTTTTCACAGGCATTTTGTCAGGCAGATATCGTGATGTATGATTATAGGATTTTCTAGAAATATATAGATTATCGCAGAATCGCTGTATCGTGATATTATCGTTATTGTGAGCCATGTATCGTGATTATATCGTATCGTGAGGTACCCTGCGATTCCCACCCCTAGTGGGACATTTTCACAATGTCCGTCTATGCATTACCACCAACGTGCACGTTCTCGTTCAAACTCCCGTATCAGGACTCGATATAAGGAATGCCCGAAGGCACAAGGCTAGCATAAAAGACGGAGTTTTCTGCGCACGCACACAGACAGCCACATCTATACACCATATGAATACTAAATTGAGCTCTCTTCCGCTTTGTGCATGGATGAATAAATACAGACAAATTTTACTTAAAATTTAAGCGTGCGTCAGCTAGGGGTGGGAGAAAAAGATTCTCCGATGCATCACGATTCCCCCCGCATATCGCACGTGTGCACACTAGAGACGCGGCGGGCTTTATTGCACAGAATTTGCGCTGAGAGACACGTGCGCACAGCTTGACAGTGTGTGCTTTAGATATGCTTTAATTTATGCCGTTTGGAATGCAGTACTATTAGATGCACGAAACTCGCGCACTGACAGACTTTCACGTGTGCTTTGTGTATTGTTTGTCCTGAAGCTCGATTGCGGCAGCGGTTAAATGCACTTGCATTTTCTAATACTTTTATATGATATATTAATGCAGAGGGAAAGAGAGAACTATAACCCATAACTATTGTCTGTAAACTTTCGGATATTTAAAGAACACATTTTAAATAAGTATTTTTTTTTTTTTTTTTTTTAAAGTAGCCTGCTTATATAATTAAAAAAAAGTAAATTTTGCACAAAATAAATTTGATAATTTATATGAAAATGTAGCCATGTGCAATAATATTGAAAACTGAGGATGTGAGGTATTGTGATATTGAGTTGATAATGATAATCGTAATTGAATTGTGAAGATTCACACCCCTATTTTTAAATGGCAGTACTAACACACAGAGATACCAACTGTAAACAAAAAGCATAGAATCTGCAATTTTGGGTAAAATGTAAAGTTGTAAAGTTGCACAGGAGAAAAATTAATTGGGGGAAAAAATGTAGATCAAGAATCGTTTTGGAATCGGATCGTGACTCCCAGAATCGGAACCTGAAGATTCCCACCCCTAGCGTCAGCAGACGTCACTGTTTTAATGGCATAAATGTCTTTTTATTGTTGTTAGCATACAGTATCTCACAGAAGTGAGTACACCCCTCACATTAGAAATGACACTTTGCTACAATGTAAAGTAGTGAGTGTACAGCTTGTATAACAGTGTAAATTTGCTGTCCCCTCAAAATAACTCAACACACAGCCATTAATGTCTAAACCGCTGGCCACAAAAGTGAGTACACCCCTAAGTGAAAATGTTCAAATTGGGCCCAATTAGCCACTTTCTCTCCCCGGTGTCATGTGACTTGTTAGTATTACATGGTCTCAGGTGTGAATGGGGAGCAGGTGTGTTAAATTTGGTGTTACCGCTCTCACTCTCATATACTGGTCACTGGAAGTTCAACATGGCACCTCATGGCAAAGAACTCTCTGAGGATCTGAAAAAAAGAATTGTTGCTCTACATAAAGATGGCGTAGGCTATAAGAAGATTGCCAAGACCCTGAAACTGAGCTGCAGCATGGTGGCCAAGACCATACAGCGGTTTAACAGGACAGGTTCCACTCAGAACAGGCCTCGCCATGGTCGACCAAAGAAGTTGAGTGCACGTGCTCAGCGTCATATCCAGAGTTTGTGTTTGGGAAATAGACGTATGAGTGCTGCCAGCATTGCTGCAGAGGTTGAAGGGGTGGGGGGTCAGCCTGCCAGTGCTCAGACCATACGCCGCACACTGCATCAAATTGGTCTGCATGGCTGTCGTCCCAGAAGGAAGCCTCTTCTAAAGATGATGCACAAGAAAGCCCGCAAACAGTTTGCTGAAGACAAGCAGACTAAGGACATGGATTACTGGAACCATGTCATGTGGTCTGATGAGACCAAGATTAACTTATTTGGTTCAGATAGTGTCAAGCGTGTGGGGCAGCAACCAGGTGAGGAGTACAAAGACAAGTTTGTCTTGCCTACAGTCAAGCATGGTGGTGGGAGTGTCATGGTCTGGGGCTGCATGAGTGCTGCCGGCACTGGGGAGCTACAGTTCATTGAGGGAACCATGAATGTCAACATGTACTGTGACGTTCTGAAGCAGAGCATGATCCCCTCCCTTCGGAAACTGGGCCGCAGGGCAGTATTTCAAAATGATAACTACCCCAAATACTTGATAAAGAAGCTGAGGGTAAAGGTGATGGACTGGCCAAGCATGTCTCCAGACCTAAACCCTAATGAGCATCTGTGGGGCATCCTCAAATGGAAGGTGGAGGAACGCAAGGTCTCTAACATCCACCAGCTCCGTGATGTTGTCATGGAGGAGTGGAAGAGGACTCCAGTGGCAACCTGTGACGCTCTGGTGAACTCCATGCCCAAGAGAGTTAAGGCAGTGCTGGAAAATAAAGGTGGCCACACAAAATATTGACACTTTGGGCCCAATTTAGACATTTTCACTTAGGGGTGTACTCACTTTTGTGGCCAGCGGTTTAGACATTAATGGCTGTGTGTTGAGTTATTTTGAGGGGACAGCAAATTTACACTGTTATACAAGCTGTACACTCACTACTTTACATTGTAGCAAAGTGTCATTTCTTCAGTGCTGTCACATGAAAAGATATAATAAAATATTTACAACAATGTTAGGGGTGTACTCCTTTCTGTGAGATACTGTAACTGTTGCAAATGAACAATTTTATATTTTAAAACATTTAAGTTTTTTGCTATATAATATATAAAAACTATATGTATAAAACTTTTTAAAATATAAAATGTTTTTTTTTTTTTTGCCACGGGAACATCCCAGCTGCAGATAATGAGGAAATTACGTCTCTCCCTTTGCCAAGTGCCCTGTTCACTCCAAAGTCCCCACTCCAAGGGGATAGAGATCATCACTCCCATTTGGAATTTGGAATTTGCCCCTTGAACCATTCGGTTCGACACGAGTACCGTTACACCCCTAGTCACGTTGAATCAATGAAAGCATTTAAATCTTCTGTCTATTCAGCTGCAGCGATGGATTTCTTCTGGGGGGGCATATTTGGAGTTTCCTTGCGAAAGCGCCCTCTGGCCTTCTGATGGAGATTTACTGCTGATCACAGAACAGTGCTTCACTGAAAGATACACATGACAATCGCAGCTTCTGTCTAATAACGATTTCGATTTAATTCATCATGCAGCCCTAATTGCATCAAAAAAAATTTTTTTTGGTTACATATATGTACTGTGCATATTTATGTATACATAAATACACACACATACAGTATATATATTGAAAATATTTACGTTTATACATTTATAAATTCATATTCTTATTTTATATTATACATCAATATATTTAATATATAAACAACATTTTTCTTAAATGTATACATGCATGTGTTTGTATTTATTTATAGAAAATAAATATACACAGCATACACATTTTATGTAAACAAACACTTTTATTTTGGGTGCGATTAATCACGATTAATTGTTTGACACCACTATTAAGTACTACTGAAAAGAACATTCAGGGTGTGTTCACACTTGCAGTTCTGTTCGTTTGATTAATTTTGTCCGGACCAAAAAGGCGTGTTCGAATTAAAGCAGCGATACGGGTATATGATATCAAAGCACCCATTAACTGATCGGTCTGGTCAACGCCGCTTTAAGTCAAACATCCTTAATGCCGTCTGCTGGACTAAGCGCACTCATTGTTGCATGTACATATAATTTTATTTATTTTCACCACCTGCAAACTCACAAGGAGCTCATAAAAGGCACTTTACCTCATCATTGATCCACGTTTGCCCTCTGCTCATTTTGTTTTGTTACACCGCTCGTTCCGTGTCATTAAATCATGTCGCATTATTCATTACTTCCTGTTTTTGGTTCGTTTAGAAGTATTTGGTCCGTGTTGCGTTCATACTTCATTCGAATCGCACCAGAGTTTGTTTGGAAGCGGACCGAGACCCATCTTTTTAGCGGCCTCGGTCCGCTTGTTTGGTGCAGACCAGGGTTCGGATGGCAGCATTCACACTAACTCAAATGAACCACACTAACAGAGTAATCGAACCAAACATGACAAGTGTTAACACACCCTTAAAGACCTTTTTGACTGGTTCCTGTTGACGACAACAAAGGCATCTTCCCTTGATCCCAGCGTGCACAAAGAAAAACATGCTCGTGTTTCTGCTGTTAAAATCAGGATCCTAGACAAAAGCAGCAAAAAGCACTTGTACACTTCTTTCTTTTATGTATTCTCAGTGTCCCTGCAGAAGGCTATTTATTTATTAAAATCCACCTGACAATACAGTGAAGAGAAAACCGGCTGAAGTTGAGAAAAGGCAGCCAGTTTCTATAAAACAGGAATCATGTAAGCTCAGCCACTAATTAGTCTATGCTGAGGTTTTGTGCTGCCCTAATGCACGGTATAGTTTATGCCCTAATAATGAGCCGAGAGGACAGGATTTTCAAAAGGTCAGAGAGCTAGAAATTCATTGCTGTGGACAGAAGAGCCAAACGGCATACCTCTGTTAGCACCCACACACAGCTCCATGACTTGGGGAGGGCACTGCCTCATTAGCTGTGAAATTCATCTCAGCATTCACAGGGAGAGACGAGAGCGGGGGTGGGTGGCTCCGTAGTCCATCATGTCTTTTAGCCTCCAGGCTGTCCATCACCTCCCAATAACTGGTTACTGTGGCAACCCATAACCCAAGTGGAGGTGCCGCGATGCATAAGAGGCACAGATCAAAGTCCGCAGGTATGACGGAGCCGAGGCAGATCCCTCGGAGCGACAGAGGCGTAGATACAGCAGTCACAGAATAATCAAATATACATGCGGCAGATATTTCAAAGCTTTACCACCCTAGCTTCCCTTTAGGAGTTTTCCACATCTGTAGCCATGGAAACAAAGGAGGAAGGGAGGCAGAAACTTTGTGTCTGTCAGACACAACTTTCATCACAGGCAGTCAGGGCTGTAAAATCCTCTCCTATTTAAACAAATTAGTTCACATGAGAGGATTTTATTGGCTCAGAACAGCAGATGGATATTTTGTTCTGTTAATTACTGAGTGCAAAAATGTCAAAATGTAACCAATGGAGTTTTGCCAGTTTTTCTAGCAAAAAAATTAGACAAGAAAGTCCAAATCAACAGGTCTCCTATTTACATGACTGTTCAAAATTTGGGCTCGGTGAGATTTAAATATTTTTGAAAGAAGTCTCTAATGCTCACCAAGGCTGCATTATTCGATCAAAAATACAGCTTAATTTTCAGCATTATTGCTCCAGTTTTCAGTGACACATGATCCTTCAAAATATGCTGATTTACTGCTCAAGAAACATTTCTTATTATCAAGGTTGAAAACAGTTATGCTGCCTAATATTTTTGTGGAAATCATGATGAATATAAAGATTAAAAGAACAGCTTTTATTTGAAAGAGAAATCTTTTGTAAGCCTTTACTGTCACTTTTAAGCAGTTTAATCAGTGCTTGAAATGCTCCCGAAATGTAATCTGTGTGACCCCAAAATATATTTGGGAGCATTTGTGCGAGTGCAAATAATTGTTGCGCTGCAACCTTTTCAGTTCTCTGCTAAACATTTGCGAATTACTGAGAAGCTGCTGTGAGCTACTGTGAGCTGATAAAATGGTTGACCGGTCATTGTATCTAATGCATATTTTAGATTGGTTATATAGGCCACCAATCACTCCCTTTCGCTATGCTCCGTTGTCATGTGACAGGGAGCTAACTCAGAACCGGCCAGTTTTGTTTTTATTTCAGCCGATGTCTGTTACGGACTTGGACAAACTGCATTGAAATCATTTTCCAAAATGCAATTTGTGTGGAAATATTACTAAGTCTGTAAACGGCCATTAACAGAAGCCAGAGACGCTGAAGACAGACGCAAAGAAAAGAAAATACTCTAGCAGCCTGGGCAAGCTCAACGTTCACTATGCGCGAAATATAGAAAGGAAATCCTAAATATTGAATTGGGAGTGGGGGTCTATATGAATGTATTTCTGAGGGGAACTGACTGTCTTGAGAAAAGTTCTTGCCTCTGTATATTGCACGTATAAAAAACAAAGCACTGCAGCGCTGCTTTGTTTACCACGGTAACCAAGGAAATGCTACATTGCCTGTTCCATTAGCACCACCTGCTGTAAGAGAGTGAATTCAGCCCGTACACTGTTTGTTTCGTTACGTAGCATAAATTCACAAAGCTAAAGTCAGACCATTCTGTTTTTGCTTCAGATGTTAAAATAATACATTATAATTTACATCTGAAATGGCTCATCTATGCAGCATCTTTGTTTGGATCATGATTAAAATGGTGGTTGTGTCTAATTTTAAATGGCTACAGATAAAGCCTGTAATAGAGCAAATAAACATCTTGTCCATGTACTCATATTTTAATTTTTTCTTGTCTCTTGCTTAAAAAAAAAAGAAAAAAAAAAAGAAAATAAATATATTTAAAAATCGGCTATCAGAATCAGCTTACTCGCTTCTAAAGGCCTTTCCACACTGACCGCAAAAAGCGAAACGAATTACTGGACACGATGAAATAAAACATCAGATTCCTATGGATGCTTCCACAGACCAGGAACATTCGCGCACCGAAAATGTGAATGTTTTTTTTTTGTCCAGTCTGACGAATCTTTTCAGTTTCGCAAAGCGAAAACACGGGCCATCCAATAACATTTGATCATTACATCAAGTGGCCAGAGCAACTGCTGTTACCCAAAAGGTCGACGTGGTGGCGCTAAAAGCTCAATACAGTTATTGAGCACGAGCGTAAAAACACCGAAGTAGAGGACTTTTTCCGCAAGAGAGAAGAGAGTGAATGCTGAGTTCTTGTTATTGTTGGTATTTAAGAACAGACTGTGTATGTAAGATAAATATTTTTCTACACATGAAATATGAAAGCAAATAGACCTATAATTATGTTTTTATGCAGCTCATGGTATTTTTTTTTTTTAAACAATAAAGGATGTTTATGACGCATGACAAGCAGGTATCGATCAGTCCATTATAAATAATTATATTTTTATATATATAAATATATTTTTCGCATCGCGCTCAGTGTGGAAAGGCCTTAAAGCGTCAGCAATCAGAATTGGCCATGAAAGATTGAAGAATTAAGTATCAGGTTCAATTGATGAAGCTTTTAATCATCAGGATGTTGCCAGCCCTTCCGCTCAATTGGCAGTTGTGATGCTCTTTAATATTCAGTGGGTGCTCCTAAATTTTTGTTGGTGCTCCTAACTTCAAGTGCTACCAAGTAAAAAAGTTAATTTCGAGCCCTGTTAATGCATCCTTGCTGAACAAAAATATTCATTTTTCATATTAAAAAATAAAAAACTTATCTTGCAGAACCCAAACTTTTGAACTGGTGAAACCAGCTGGTTGCTTTAAAAACACATAGTTTTATACATTTCTCACTGATTCAGGTTGACAGATATTCCTGTACAAGATGGATCTAGTAGTTTAGTCAGCACAGCAATGATTTTAAAACCGAAGAAAACCAGACAATACTTGGTGCCAAAAACCTTGAAATGAAGCTGCATGACAGATCACATGACAATTACTAACACAGGAAAACACACGAGTGCCATTCTCAAAGCTGGCCGAGCTCCTCTAAATGAAGTTCAAGAGCAGTACACACCGGTGTAGGGCTTTTAAAGAGGGTTTTTCCTGTTGCTTTAACCGTTGCCTAATCATAGTGGGTAATGGGCAGAACAAACATGCACAACACTTCAGAGTTCCTGGCGCCCAGCTGCACAAACTGACAAACAATCCCGCCGCACACGTAAAAAAGCAGCGAGTTTGGCGGGTGTTATTTGCCCAGTGCTGTGCGTGGAGATCTGCCCGGGGCTGTACAAACAGCATTGCCCGTGCACTTTCATTAAGCCCTTTGATAGGAGGCCAAACAGTCTGGTATGGTGTTATCAGACGTGGGAGATCATCCATCATCTTAACCATTTCATTACAGAGGATTAGCAGCTCGAAAACATTAACTCTACAAGCTGGGAATCAGAACTATTTGTGGTGGCTGTAAACTCCTATAAGCCAATACGATATTCATAAGGGCAACTGATTTTCCTCTAGTTTTATTCGGTTTTGTATCTGCTGAAGGTATTATCTGATACATTGCAATAAATCACAACTCATCATAATAGATCATAATTGGATAGTGACTGACATTGTGCCAACACTATGACATCAGCAGTGAATCAGCAGGTCTGATTTCAGTCTCACACGTGCATGTGGTTTGCTCGGCTTTTACCCAATTCAATGCCTCACAGAAGCCAATCTGACTGCAAACTTATTTAGATGACCTGCCTCATCAGATATTGGAAAAATGTTTGAAATCCTATAAATGCACAGAAATAAATATTAATAGGCCCTGAATTTCAGTGCAGGATTGCACATAATGTTATTGATTTCTGCAAGTTGTGCAATTATAACGTGGGAGATTCCTGCAAACACTTACTCACTATAGCATCCTAAACTTTTTTCTTTTTTTTTTTACTGAGACTGTGCCCAATCAAACTTCAAAACTGACAAAAATCTGAAAGATGGTAGAAATAAACTAGGCATACAAATTAGGCTGTGTCATGCATTCTCAAAAAAAAAAAAAAAAAAATAGAAAAAGTACACAAGGAAAAAGAAAATATGAGCCAGACTACAATAAAAACAGTTGTTTGCAAGAAGAACATGGTTTCAGCCGACCGGCAAGTTTATGAAATGAATTATTGCCTAGCAAGAGCATGAAACCATCGAAATTCAATTGTGCATGATAAACAAATCTGGTACTCAGTTGCCAATTTAAAACCCTCAAGCAAAACCAGTTGAGAATCACGACTCCAAACCAGACAGTAGATCATCTCTGCCAGTCAGCGGAGAGTGTCTTCAATATCTTGCATTAGGACAGCTGGTGTAGTGACTGATGAGGGTGGGTGCAAGGGAGACAGAAGAGGCTCTATTCTTAGTTTCCCACCCACTTATTCCCTGACTTTAATAAAAAGCACTGCTTTACCTGACGTAACGGCGGAGAGCTGGTTCACAAGCCACAAGACCGTTCACATAGTTAATTAGCAGAAGAACACGTGTGTAACCAAAGGAACATTACTCAGTAGATGGGAATGAGTCTCTGGCGGGTTCTGCAGCTGTTTGCAAGGCAAGTAGTTTGCTGATATATGAGGTTAAAGCACGGGGTGGGGGGGACACTGTAAAGCTGACACGCAATGGTTTAAGTCACCAGAATATGAGCCAATGGTTATTTATCTTTACACTTCTTCAGTATGAGCAGAGCATCCAATGAGCAGGGGTGGAGGATGTAAGGCAGGGGCACAGTGAGCAGAGCAGGAGTATTATCTGTCTATTTAACGTGGGTTTCTGTGCAAAAGCTCACTCACTATTGACGCATTCGAGTCTGATGACGAATTTTCAGCATTCTCTGAAAATGGTTTTTGATAAATGAAGGTTCAGCTCAGTCTCTGAACAAAATAATAATTTCAAACTAGACTGCAAATAAAACAAATGACAGATTATTGAAGCACTATACTATGAACTTAGAAGTACTGAGACAAATAGATGCTATTGTTTAAATGGTTACTCCACTACAAAATGAAAAGTGTTATTAATCACTTACCCCCATGTCGTTACAAACCTGTAAAAACTTTGTTCGTCTTCAGAACACAATTTAAGATATTTTGGATGAAAACCGGGAGGCTTGTGACCAGTGTTGGGTAAGTTACTTTCAAAAAGTAATTAATTACAGTTACTAATTACATCATCCATATTGTATTTAAATTACTTTACTGATTACTCTGTCTGAAAAGTAACTTAGTTACTCAATAAGTAACTTAATTATTCAAATTGCTAATTAGGCTACATCTTAAAATTCCTATAAACCTTAATAGAAATTAAACAGTTTATTCTTTCAATTTGAGTCAAACATAGAATAGTTTAGCCTTTTAGCTTTAACACAACTTTAATACTTAAACATTTTTATAAAAAAAAAGTGTTAACCTTCTTTGGTTAACAAATATAAATACTCTGCAAAATATCTGAATAACAAAAAAGCTTAAAAGTTAAACAATACATTTCAGTTTGGTAAGATGTTCAGGAAAAGCCCAACTAGTAAAATCCATACAGGTTTATGTAAAAATAACACGTTAACTAATGTAGGTAAGAATAAATTACAGAAATGATCTTCTCTGCTGAATAAAGCCATGTCAGATCGCGCTGTTCTTATGAGGTAAATTCCTCATAGCAGGTCTTTTTTCGAAAATTAGATAAATAAATAAAAATTCATTTATTTATTTTTTATCTAGGTGTGGGCGTTTGCGTTGGGTGAGTGACCGTGTATACACACACACCCACACAATGCGTATTTTTCAATTAAAGACAGCTTATGGATTTATATGGGCTGCTTTTGGTGCTTGACATCTTTTTATTGGTCATTTTGTTGAATAAGGTTAAGAATTATGCTATTAGTTAGCCTACTTAAATATAAAGTGTTTTTCTCTATTTAACAACATTACAATAGTGAAAGACGTCTTACTGACCACGTCTCTTGCGCAGCGGGATGTTGGACTCATGAAAAATAATCACGTTGTTTGTATTCACCAAAACTGATTTACTGAAGTCAAAACACTGACGGATATGGCGATAGTGCGAGTAGACCTCTGCACGGGCCTCAAATTTAGGCCCTGGTCCGGCCTGTGTCCGACAGCTTATCAGAATTACCGGGTCCGAGTCCGACCCGAGCCCGTCTTTTTCCCCCCTTCTCCCAAAACAGCTTATACTACTGTTTCGGCTATTAAAATAGTTCAGTTTTGTATGTAATGGCAAAATGATTATATTTCATTTCGGTTTTTTTTTTTTTTTATTAAGTTAAACGTTTGGAATATTTTTGTTCGTTAAATATAAGTTTTATATAATGTATAACGACCAAGCGGCCAGCAGCATACAGTGATCATAGCCTATGTTTGATCAATTTAGCCTTCTCAAATCATCACGACTTGCCTAAAATGAAATCTATAGATATACTAAAAAAGTTCAAGCATATAACAAGGTTTAAACGTTAAACCTGCGCTATAATAATAATAATGTGCGCTAACCTATATTCAAGTTTGTGCGGAGAGTGGAAGCTAAAGCGCGTGGAGGCACCAGGGAAATCATTTGCATTTTTTTTCAGTGGAAACAACTTAAAATAGCCTACGCCGTCTTTTTTTTTTTTTCGGATAAAAAGGTAAGAGTAATACATCATTCAGAACTGTAAAGGGTCTACTTTTATTTGTGTGCACTCACAATATCAACAAAACGTGCTTTTATTAAATAAAGAAACCAAACATGATGCGCTTTCTGCCGTCTGGTCTTGAACAGGAGCGCTTCACAAAAACAAACCGAAGCTAAGCGAATACATGCCTCACAGACATGATAAATATATCTATAGAAAGCTTTAAATTATCACGTAACAAAAAAAAAAATTAAAATTAAAATAATAGAAAAACTTTTATTATAATCTTAATCATAATCAATAAAGATGCATTTCTCTCTAAAGGCACGTCTAACGAGGAGACGGCGAGTCAGGATCGGCAACTTCAGCCTTGCGACACGGACTCAGAAAACATTAGTTTATTAGTAAATAATTCAAATATGTCCTTACTATTTCCCGCGGACACATTCATGGTCATGTTTGCTGGGGCTTTGCGGCAAGCTTTAGCCTATTGCATGCATTTGAACGCAGAACTCTTCAGCTGCGCTGAAGTCACTTGCTCTCGCTGCTGCTGCGGGACACTAAACACCATCGAGCCGGTCTCAGTCGCAGCAGCACGGTCTCGGCTAATAGGGGACGGTTGGCAACCCTACTTATATGTATTTGAGTACTTAAGGTTTCTCTGTGAATCAGGAAAATCTGAAAGTGAATGAACCGGCACGGAGGGTTAACGCCACTGCATTCAGTTTTATCTTTAGATGGTAAATTTATATTTTAAATTCAATATTGATTTTAGAACTGTTGAAATTATTTAGTGTATGTAACGCAAGTACTTTATAAGCAACTGTAATTAAATTACCTAAAAATCCCTTAATTTACTTTTTCAGTGGATAAGTAATGTAATTACAATAACACGTTACTTAGTAACGCGTTACACCCAACACTGCTTGTGACTGTCCCATTGACTGCCAAACAATTAACACTGTCAAGGCCCAGAAAAGTATTAAAGACATCGTCAGAATAGTCCATCTGCCATCAGTGGTTCAACCATAAAATTGTGAAGCTACGAGACTACTTTTTGTACGAAAAAAAAAAAAAAACTTTATTCAACAATTCATCTCCTCTGCGTAGTGCCATTTTGGAGAATATCCACTGGACACAAACTGCGTACACTGTTCTGTGTCAGCCGTGCCACAAGGATACGCTGTTTTCGTTCAAATCAAAGTGTAAACAAACGTAGAAGACGTATCCGTGTGACGTGGCTGACACAGAACAGCGTACACAGTTTGCGTCCAGTGGGTATTCTCCAAAATGGCACTACGCTGATGCAGAGGAGATGAATTATTGAATAAAGTCGTTATTTTTTTTCTTTGATTACAAAAAGTATTCTCGTAGCTTCATAACGTTATGATTGAACCACTGATGGCAGATGGACTATTCTGACGATGTTTTTTATACTTTTCTGTGCCTCGACAGTGTTAATTATTTGGCAGTCAATGGGACCAGTCATAAGCTTCCTGGTTTTCATCCAAAATATCTTAAAATGAGTTCCGAAGACGAACGAAGCTTTTACGGGTTTGGAACGACATAAGGGAAAGTGATTAATGACAAAATTTTCATTTTGGGGTGGAGTAACCATTTAATTTGTAAATTTAAGAGCTGGAAAATTGAGAAAAACACTGAATTACAATTTTTTTTTTTTTTATGGAAAAATGTGATTGCAATGTAAAATGTGTGGGGTTTTTTTGTTTTTTTTTTGTTTTTTTAAGGCTTCAGATTTGCTGTGCTAGTTTGTAGGCCTACACAAATTAGACATTTTATAATCAATATTACTAAATTAATAAATTAATTTTGTAAATAAAGTAAATGGAAATATTACCAATATACTATATTACCTATTACTAATTTCATAGTAAAAAAAAAAAAAAAAAACCTGAGTATTTAATGAAACTAAATTGAGTATTAAATCAATCATAATTTTATTTTAGTAACTGTAGTAGGGCTGGGCGATATGGCCAAAAGAATTATCACAATTTTTTCATATCAGTCGATGTTGATAATTATCACAAATTTCAAATCTTTATTTCTTTCAAGTTTAAAGCCAGATTTTTGCTCCAAAGTAAAAGTTGTTGAAACCAGACCATTAATTTTTCTCAACAAAATAAATATCTTAATTTCTGCACGTTCTAATGAGTGATATTGTTTCAAATCAAGAAACAGGTTTGTGTTGCCTGATAATATTAATAATAATATTACTTTTGTGTCTTTAAAGAATGCACACATTTGACAGTAGTATTGAGTTAGGAAGGATGCAGATGTAAATTAGTTTATTACCAAAATCAGAGCGGATAAATGGTCTGTGTGTCATGGTTCAAATGAGTAGTGCTCTTTCATTCCGCTGTTGGTGCATAAACATTATCGATCATTTATCAAACTCTTGTTATCATTTTATCGAGAAATTATGTCATGATAATTATCGTTATTGATTTATCACCCAGCCTTAAACTGTAGTAATGGAACACTAATATTTATGCCTCAATTTCTTCATTTTCAAACATTAAACCATCTATCTTTCATTTTGGTGGAAAACCAAAGGAAAACTGGTTGGAAACAGGTTACAACTTTGTTGGGTTTCTAAACTTTTTTTGGTTCTATAAATGCTTCTCATTACAAATTACATTGCATTCCTAAATGCATATTTAATAAAACAAAAAGCATTTAAAAGTGAACTGAGCCACTTTGAGACACCAAAAACATTTTTATGAGCTGCACGTCTGTAAATGAAGACAGTGCCAGGCTTCACTTTGCAATGCACAGTGGATGTATTTAATTAAATAATATGCACATCTTGCGATTTGTTTACCGATCTAAGCCATGTTGCGATTATGATTTTAAGTTTAATTTCTCAGCCCTTGTACAGTCAGTTCAGACTTTGCATACACAAGCCATCACTCTAATTGAGTGATGAACTAGACTGATTAGGGGCTGAAGAATGTGGCCTACTCGACTCATTTCCTGCCAGATTCAGAGATGACACACAGCACTCCTCCCATTCACAGGTTTGAGTCACAGCGGCGTAAGGGCTGGAGGAATATGAGAAAGGCCGTATTGCACACACTCATGTAAAGCCCCGCCATACGGAAAGCTGAAACACAAGACGTCGGGCCCCCAGCGCGAATGAAATATCCATGAGCTTTTCCGGAGTTATCCTCCACCCTCCTTCCTGGCTCTTTGTTTCTCTTTCTCCCACTTTCCACGGCCAAATCCTAGCTCTGCACTGAAGATTAAACTGCGGGAAGCCATTTTGTAAGGTCGATCGGAACGCCAGAGGCCTTTAAAAATATATCCCCATCCAAGCTCGAACAAATGAGTTGTCAGCCAAGAGGGTAAACTGGTATGCTAAACCTCCTCATGTACATGAATAGACAAGACATTTCCTCAGGCAAACATACAGTAGGTCAGCCACTCTGACTTCCACGGTGGATCCGCCAAGCTCCCCTAGGAAGAAGCACGATGATGGGGACAGGCGGGCAGACTTCCCTGTCACTGAGTCACCAGGTGTGAAAAGGAAGGGAAACCTGAGCCATACCTTGGGGGAACGAGTGGTTAAAAGCACAATACATAGGAATGAGAGAAATGCATTCAGTCGGCAGTGACTGGAGGAGGAGGACATCCTGAATCTGATGTGTGGCGCATTAATCACAGCTCTGAGCCAACACCAGAGAGACTGCAACCTTATGGCGACAATGCCGACAGATGTCTGCCTGTCTGTGCTCTTGACAGTTTGTCTGACACCATCAGAAGTACTCAGATACAACACGCAATGATGATTATTGTGCTATCAAACTAACTTAAAACTGGGTCTGGTCTGCACTTCGAGAAAGCTAATTGCTTCCAGAGTGCACTCAATTCACACAGAGAGGACCAGCAGGAAAACAAGCTTGTAAAGAAACAGGCTATTTATGTCGGTCAGTTTAGAGAATGGCCTACAGTCAATTGTCATCCCTGTAGAGATAAGAGCGATGCTTATAGCGACACCGATGAGCATCTGCCCCGCATAGAGACAAGAGCTGAGTGGATTGCTCCCACTGTAGAAAAAAAAAAGCCTCAAATCGCAATGACCTACCTATGCGCCGTGTCAGAGCGAGAAACATTATCCTGAAAAGTACCGTCTTCAAGTCTGAAAATCCCTGCGTTTAGCGTTTCTTGTTTACAACAGCTGAAAGAATGCGTCCTGGAGCATTATGTGTGTCCGGTAGTGACCTAGGGGAGGTGGCGGTCTGACCCCTGGGTGCTGTGCAGTAACCTAAATCCAGACGAGGCGCGTGGGAGCCGGCCAGGCTGCTGAGGGAGGCTAAAATCACCATATGAGCTCTTCATCCTGTCTGGAGGCCCCACAGACTTACAGCACTATCTGCAGCTGACCACAATGCAGTCTCACAGACACGGACACAAAGGCCTACCACGTCACACATTTTTATCAGGGCAACAGGCTGCACAAATCCACATTTTCCAAATATTTGTAGGGATAAAATATAAGTAAATAAAAGAAACTGTAAGCTCATGTGTTTGAATCGGTCACAAAACTTTCAACTACAGAAATAAAAATGCATTAAAATAATTGGGGACTGCTAAGACTTTTTTGTTTTTATTAACTAAGGCTGCATTTATTTGATCAAAAACACAGTAAAAACAGTAATACTGAGAACTTTTCTATTTTAATGTAATTTATTCATGTGGTAAAGCTGAATTTACCCCATTATTACCTCAGTCTTCAGTGTCACATGATCGTTCAAAAATCATACATATGCTGATTTTGATAAAATTCAAGAGAACAGCTTCAATAGAATCAGAGTTCTTTTCTATTTCTTTACTGTCACATTTGATAAATTTAACGCATCCTAGCAAGAATGCACTGGAGACTTATTTTAAAATATTAATAATAGAAAAAAAAAATATTACTGACCCCAAACGTCTAAGTTAAAACATGTCTAGGAATAGGACAGGATAAGTTTGAGAGGATGAATGAGTTTCTTTCTCTCTTATATTTTTTTTTAGAGGCAGGGATTTAAATGGGATAAATTTACAATTAAAGGTCTCTCAGAAACATCTTATCAAGGGTCTCGTAGATATCACCATAAACCAATTAGTCATTTAGGCAACCCACTGACTAGTCCATGATAAAAATGTAGCATTGCACATTTCTAGTCTGAACTCCCACTTGTCTTGAAAGTAGTGAGACACATATAAACTTAATGTCCTACGTTCTGAAATACTGAAGTCACTGCTTTAGTTAACAATTAACTAAAGCAATAATAAAAAACAATGATAAAAAAAATTCACATAAGAGGTCAAACGATTTGGTTACCATTGACAACAATACAAAGTCTCATACTAATCATTCTCACCTATGACTCTTCAGTTCAAGGTGCAGAGTCTTATATAAGGGATGAGTCTATCATAACACACAAGGTTAAATGGTGTGACTTCAAGTGCATGAACATCATAATTACATAACAAAAACCTTGAGTTCAAAAAAGTGATTCAAAATAAGACTAAGGTTTAACACAAAACAACACAAATGCTATAGAGTCATATGTGGTGAGGATAGAATGTCACAGCTCTTTAACACTGCAACATGGCCTAAACTTGAGGAATATGCATGTATGATTAAAAAAAAAAAAAATACAGTGGTAAAATACATATAAAATGCACTAAATAGACATATTTTAGAAGTTACACTACCAGTGAAAATTAGGGGTCAGTAAGATTATTCTAAAGAAAATTAATACATTTATTCAGCATAAATACATTAAATTGACCAAAATTCACAGTAAAGACATTTAAAAGTCACAAAATTTCTATGCAATGCTGTTAATCTAAATGCTGTTTCTACTTAATATGGCTGCTATATAGCTTTTTAAATACCGTAATAATGTTTCACAATATTAAAAATAAATGGTATGGTATATGTCACACAACAGTGAGCCTAGCAATTAAATGTGGCCTATATTTAGGTGTCTAAACAAATAAAAGTAAAGCATTATCTTTTCTAACATCAAGATTTAGCTTGAAATTTATATGAATGTATAAGAGAAAGTGTATCCTTAATGCTGTTTGGTTACCATTTTTTGTTTTTCACCATTTTTGAAACACCTTTTTGCTTTATTTTAGCTAATAATTTAAACAGTTTAAATTGTGCAATTATACAAGAACTAGAAAAAGTGTTAAAATGATATAATTATGTCAGTTTCTTAAGCACCAGTTATCTCTCACAGCACAGCTGAGTAATACTAGCATCAAAGCGCCAAAAGCAAGCAAACACACAAACTCAAATCACATTTCCTCTGTATAACAACTATCTGTCGCTTTCATTCCCAGAGCTTTCCATCGAGGCATTTATTTACACAGGATGGGTGACGGCCTGGCTCTGATCAATAGTGTCAGTTTACAGTGCTGCAGACGGTCCGAACAAACAGTATCCCCTACAAACCCGCAGTTAAGACTTCACATCAATATCAGGCACAGGAATGTCTGAGAGGCCACATGCTCCACATACCTACACAACCATGAACATGAAATGATCACGTGCAAGAGGACAAGGAAGAAAAAAAAAGATAAGCAACGGGGGAGAGGAAAGAGAGGAAACAGACAAGCAGGCAGCACGTGACACAGAAATGATAACAGCAGAGTGCTGCTAGTGCTCCTTAATGAATAAGCAGGATTCCCCAGTGTCCAGCTCTCTGCTTCTAGCACAGGCTCACATACACAGGGGGCAGTAAGCCTCTTTTCATGCAGCTTCTTGCACCTGATGCCTGCCACAATAGCTGGCCATGCCATGGAACAGCCTAGTACACAGAGCATAATCCAGGCTTCAGCTGCTGCACGTTACAAAAAAATACGCTACTGGGCGAACGATTATGGAGAGAGGTTGAGTTTGCAAGGGGACATGGGATGTTCAATAAATCATTTATAGCGTCTACTCTAAAGTCAGCACATCAAACCAATATAACAGGCAAACATGGCTGCATTTGCCCTGCAGGGCTTAATGCACAAATGCCATTTTTGCGCCACCTATTTACATGCACTTAAAACTGGGTTTACATGAGTGACCGCCAAGAGGTATTGTTAGAACAACATGTCCTTGCTAGAAATATGTTAGGGAACTGACAAAAACATCACAATAATGAAATTAGACAATGACCATATGGCTATTCCAAATAAAGATAGACTTGTTCTTTTCTTGCTATTCACACTGGAGATGCTCACTCAGTTATTATGATGGAAATGCAATTTGGTCATTTTGCATAGTCCGAAAAAACAAAAAACAAACAACTCTTATTCATGTCAAATTTGTGCGCACAAACTTAGATGACAACAGTGTATGTACTTGTGGTGTTTCCATTTGTATTTATGCTCTTTTTCTTTTAATGTTAGCTTACTGCAAAAACCATTTCTGACATATCATAAAGTGCTTGACATCTTGTCCAAACAAAGTTCTGGAGCTACATGTACAGATATGAAAAGAAAGCTGTCATAGTGGACTTAAATGAACTTATGAACTTAAATGTTCAGATAGGTATCAGATTTAAAACCACATAAAAGCAGCCCAATTTACACACACAAAAAAAAAATCAGATCTGCCGTAAACATTGGTGGTTTCAGAAAAGCGCACTGTTTGGCACCCACTGCTTAATGCGCATTTGCACTCGCAGATGTATAATAATTATTTTACAGATTTTCATTATGTGGACTAAACAAAATGTTGAAGAGTGTATACAAGTATTTGAGGACGCCTCAAATTTCCTTATTGCTGCAATGCAAATTGTGAAGTGCCAAGTAGTTAGAATACAACAACAGTGAGCATCAAACTAGCATGCAAAACAAGTCATTGGAATTCTGAACTGTCAGACTACTAATATTTTGAGAACAAAGAAAAAAATGCTACCAAAACATGATAATAGTGCAAGTAGACATCCTGGGCTAGCGTTATACAACTAATAATATCAGAAAATGCAATCTATATCTTTGCTACAAAACATCAAGCACAGTGACAATTCTTGAGCTAGATATAAACCTTCGTCCCGATCAAGTTAAATGCATTGTATAATCTGTTTAAAACAGGACTCACAAACATCTAGCATTTGATAATGAGTAATTATTCAACACTATGTATTTTGATTGGATTGAATAGCACACCTGGAGTCTAGTTAAAGAAATGCTAATTGTGAAAGCATCAACATGTCTATAGAGGCTTTAAGAAACAGCTTTGCCAAATCACCTTGTAGCTTCACAGGTTTTGGAGGTATACAACAGAGTCTCACTAACACCACAAGTTAAACACAGCTGTTTCACAGTAACAAGCAAACGTTTTGAAGCCTGAATGCTCATGGCCTTAAAGTTTATTATCCCCATGTGTGTGAGCGTGTTTAAATGTAATAGCAACAGTGAAAAAGAGAACGTATAACAGAAGTAGAATACAAATGAAGGACTCTGTAATGTTTTGCATTCTTATACGGTTGCATCCAGACTGCCTTATTCATTAACACAACAATAAAAACCAAACAGCCCAACTAATCCACAAAAAATACCTTCAGGGTGAAACACAGTTGAAAACATGTGAAGTCAAGTGCTTTCTCAGGGCATTATCAGCACAGACTTTTCTAAGTAACGAGGAAACAACAATGAGAAAATAAGAAACTTGCATTTCTCCCTGATTACTCTGTAACCAGGATGAGGGCAATAACTTCTGAGCAAGCTTAAAAAAAAAAAAAAAAAAATTGTTTTTAAAAAAAACGCCAGGAGGTGCATGCTCCAATGATGACACAAATATTTACAGAATTCTTCCCCTATAACAGCGGTTCTCAATTCCAATCCTCCGCAGAATATCCTGTGATGTCCACTTCGCAGGGCACTTACATTCGGATAGAACAAACGTCTGAAGCGATAAGAGATACACACAAAATGTGTGTGTGTGGGGGGGAGGGGGGGGACTGGAATTGAGAACCGCTGCCCTATAATGAAGTTACCGAAGGGTATAATATAGTCATAAATGTCATTCATCTCATTAATCTAACATCAGGTTCTACAATTCAGTTGGATGTGATCAATTTATAAATATTCAGACAGTTCAAAATCTTGTAGGTGAAAACACACATTTTAATAGGCATGTTTTAATTGTTGCAGTCTAATAACCATTGTGTCATAAGAAGAAATAGATAATTAAATTTGGTTCTATCAACTACTGACACACAATGTCACAACATAAACTGTATTACTACTGTGCACCAAACCCCCACAATATCGCTCAATCATGAAAAGAAATGATCGCAGAAGCCACATCCTTCTTCCTGTTGTGTGAAACACGAACCCAAATTAAAATGGACATACAAAAGGACTGAAAGAAGCAGCAACAAAGCAGGGAAAAGCACTGCAAGTGACACCATTAACATATACACACAATTAAAAAACAATTAAACATCAAAAACTTCAACATCATGTCAAATGAATTTGAGAAAATATTCTAGACCATCAAACATAACACTACTCCAAAATTACTTAATGTATTTGTTTCAGTGAGGAGGAATTTAGAAAAAATATATAATTCAACATTCAATCTGGCCTTGATCTGGTAACTCTATTGTTCTCCTCAAGCAAAATAACTTATTGTCTACGACCCCTCGCTGATAAGGTCACAAAAAGCATACTGCTGTCAATGCCTCCTAGACACTATAGTGTGAAGGTGTTGATTATCAACACTTTCTGATGGCATAAAGCCACAACAGCAAATCTACCAGGAATCTGTGTGCAAAAAAAGGTGATGCAAGTTGACTACAAACAATTTTTGATCATTATTGTCAAAAGATCACGTTTTTAGGCTAACACGTGGGGTTGGGTACAAGAACTGGTTCTTTTGCCGATACTGAAATTATCTGACTCATGCACCTTATTGAACTGAGCGTACTGAACCTCATGAAACAAAAACATTCAATCTGAATCATTGTTATGTTGCACAAAAGGCTCGTGAGACTTGACTTGACTAGTTATTGACTGGTTGTGCATATGCCGTTATAAAGTTAAATATACATGAATTTGTGTTAATATGTTACCATATTATTGTTTTTTTTTTTGTTTTTTTTTTAGCATTCCAAAATAGTATAAAGCCTATTTTGAATGACTGTACCTATGACAATAAAGAGGAAAAGTCTTTAAAAATGTGTGTAAATATCCTTGGTGAGAACAGCATTAAATGTATTCATCAATGTGTATCTGTTCTGAAATCATCTCATTCAGCAACACACTACTGAAGGCAGTAAGTACAATAAGAACTGCATTTTATTTTTCCAAAAATGTATTTCTAAAACAATCATTAAAAGGATCGCATGCCCAAAAATGAGGGTGAGTAAATGATGACAATTAATGTTGTTTCACACCTGTATGACTCCAGAAATACACAAATTAAGATATTTTAAAGAACTTTGGGAACCAAACAACATTGGAGGGCATTGAGTCAAAAAATCTTCTTTTATGTTCCACAGAAGAAATAAAGGGTTTAAACAACATGAGGGTGAGTAAATGAACTATCCAAAGCAGTTGTTTGAAGTACCTGCATCATTAAGAGGAATCAGAAGCAAAATCATTCAATTCCTCATGATTCCCGCTAATATGTTTAGGTAGCTGTCCATAAGACTCAATGCAGTGGTTGCCAAACAATGCCGTTCTCTCTAATTTACACCAAGCAAATGATATCAATTGGAAAGCCATTATGTGAAACAACTCAAAAGATACCGGCAAACAAGAAGCTGAGAATAACACTCACTAGCACTCAATAACACTCAATCCTCTCACCCAAACCCCTAAATGCAGCACTGCTGCATCTACTGATGACTATTATACAGATAAAAATCTTGCAAGCTTTGGTAACCCAAATCCTCTGGACTTAAATGCCCTGCAAGACTAAACAGTGAAGCAGCCATCGAAGAGATGCAACACTCATTGTTTCATGAGACAGACATTCCTTGTCCAATTAGAATTCCTTTCATGGGCCCAGGGGGGAAAAGCAGCACAGCTGGAGGCGCTGGGTTTGTCTGCGGCCCGATAGCTCTCCACCTCTGCTGTGGACATCTCTTCCACAAACAAACTCAAGTGGCCACAGAGGAGATGTTGTGAGACACAAACACATCTGTGTAAAATAAAGACCGCCTCATTCAGAGCTCTCTTGTTTGTGTGGGAACAAAATGTCTTTATATGGTGTCGTCACTGCATTCATCAAAGCAGTGCATAGTACAGTGTTGAGTTTGACATCAAAACAGTTCTGCCAGACAAAAATGGAGACACGAGAGACCCATTAAATTCAACTAAACGTCAAACTTTCTCACATTAAAATGACAAAATGCCCATGTAGTCCACTTGTTCTAGTGGCATGCATCAGCTGTTAACAGGAAAGGGAGGAAAAGCAGTAACACTACAATATGGTTAACATGAACCAGAGTTACCATTAACTAAGCAAGTAAAATACTTTTAATGCATTTATTAATTTTAGTTAACAATAATTTCTACATTTACTAATTCGTTATTAAAATCAAAACTTCTATCTGTTAATAGAATAGTTTAATGGACCTGAGCTAACACTGAACATTGTTTTTACTGACAAACGTTAACAAAGATGAATACATACTGTAACAAATGTATCACTCCATGTTAGACAATGCTAATTAATGCATTAACTAATGGGACATTGTTTAAACAAAAACAGAAAAATGCTTTTAACCTTGTCCCCGCTGAGTCTATAATACCATAAAAAGCATATAACCTTGTAATTTTGCATTTATTAATATTTCTATTCCATAAATATTGATATGTCAACAGCAGATTTGGTTTAAAGAGAGCAATGCTCCAGGGCACTGTAACTACCTCTGTGATGATATCAATGAGATCAGTACGCAATCAATCATATCCTGTTCATTTCCAAGTAAGAAGCGATTTCAAAAGAGAAGGGAAAAAATATCCTCCCCATGAAAACCCCAACAGTGGATTGTGAAAGAGTAGCCTATATTAGCATATAAAGACCAAGCACTGTAACCCTCTCTTAACTTGCTTAAGTGAACAAATATAATAAGTAATACACAACACAAACATTAATGAATAGTCTGCCACACATGGCAGTCTTAATATCTTAATATATAACGGAGACACAGCCATCCAGATGAGGGGAACTGAGAAAACAGCTGCCTCTCCTCTTCATCCGGTTAATACTCAGCTGATTTATGACTAATCCAACCTAACAAACCGTGCAGGGGGAGCTGCTTTCGGCCGAAAACGTTCACATAAGTGACAATAAAGCAAGTCCACGGACTATTGTGCTGTTTATAGAGATGATGAAGAAATGAAAGACTGCTTGCCGCGTTAGCATGCGTTTAGCATGAAGAGCCAGGCTGCTGCAACTCACCCCAGCAGAAGCTAGCAGGATAGTCGCTTAGCCTTCCATACAAACATTAGCGACAAATACACAGCGACGATAACGTAACTAGAAGCATAAAATGATAATTAACCCAGCAACGATACACTTAAAACGATGGAGAAGCTCATATGTTTTACCTGTCAGTCGGATTTTGATGCTTGACCCGTTCCTTCGAGTCCCAGGATTCGACATCACTCCCACAAAATAACCAACCAACTTTCTCTCAGGATAAACCCAAGACGCTCGCTGCAAGCGGATAGAAAAACGTATAAAAACGCGCTACGCTAATATGTGGGCTGTACATGTGTTTCTAGGCGGTAAAACGGTTTTATTTCCGTCTGGCAAATCCCCTGTAGCTTTCAGACTTAACAACACAGGCTAACATTTTTTGAGCTCAACGGCGTTCTGACATCACGTTAGTACAGCTGTACGTGCACGTACTCGCGGCCGGGCGTGCGCGCGCGCTCTTTCGCCTGCCGCTGCCCTCCAGTGCATTTGTGACCCTGGAGCACAAAACACAAAAAATAAGGGTCTGTTTAAAAAAAATTTAGATTAAATAAGCTTTCCATTGATGTATGGTTTGTTAGGATAAGACAATATTTGGCCAACTATTTGTAATCTGGAATCTGAGGGTGCAAAAAAAAAAGAAATTGAGAAAATCGCCTTTAAAGTTGTCCAAATTAAGTTCTTAGCAGTGCATTTTACTAATCAAAAATTAATATTTGATATATTTACGGTAAAAATTTACAAAATATCTTCATGGAACATGATCTTTACTTAATATCCTAAAGATTTTTGGCATTAAAGAAAAATTGATAATTTTGACCCATACAATGTATTGTTGGCTATTTCTACAAATATCTACATGCTACTTATGATTGGTTTTGTGCTCCAGGGTCACATTTGTGGTACCTGATGTAGAAGGAGTTGTTGTCCAAAGCTAAATTACTTTATGAAAAATTGTACTATGTTGGCTGTTTTGCAGCGATGTCATCTAGTATTTTAATTAACAGTTTAATTGCAAATAATTTTAATTAATATTGTCTAAAAGACAGACAGATTGAAATTGAATAGAAATTTCAAATTGAATAGAATATAAACTTAAGGACATTATGCATAAATTTAAACTGATTTAAAGTGATGTCTAGGAAATCTGGTAAAGTCATGTTGTCATTTTGCAGCTTCCTGTAACATTTACTTTTGGTAGAGGTTGTTGTTTTGGGCTGCAATAAATTACCAGATGATGAATGTAGATAATTTACGTTAAATTTGCATTATTCTGATTGCATTAATTGTGGCTCGATAATTGTCGTGTGGTAGAAAGCAAACAAGGTTAGTCTGAGCAATAGGGGAAGGGATTGGGTTTGAGGAGTTTAGCAACTGGAAACAATAGAGCCATTTAATAGTGCTGTGCAGAAGAAAAGCCAATCCACATAAACAGCAGGCTAATGAGGGAGGCAGGCCACACACTGGCCTTTTTCAGTCCGTCACCACTTTAATGAGCAGAGAGGCATTGTGCTTTTGGCATTATAATGAAATGTATTTGATCTGAAGACTCGTTAAAAATGAAACAAATACATATTAATGCATTTAATTAAATCAGTTCATTGTGTGGGATGCAATGTGGTTTAATGATGTACAACCCAAAAATGAAAATGTTGAATAAATGTTAACATTCTAATGATTGTTATCGAGGACATCATGTAATTATGGCATGTCTTAAGACCACAGATGACATGCACATATTAATCATAAAATATTGTTAATTTTACTGCTGCCAAAAACAAAGGGTTAATAATACATTGCATCAATGGGGTTCAATAATGATCTTATGAAGTAACAAAACAAAAAAAAAATATTCAGCTGTGGTAGTAGTTTTGTGCTTTGGATTTTAGAAAGTGATTGCAACATTAGAGCTTAATTGAATACCAGGCATGAACTGAGTACAGAAACAGTCATTGAGGATATCTAACTACATTCACAACAAATTATATATGTGACAATGTTTTAGAATGTGATACATATGATGTAAACTACTCCAATTATGAAAGAGCGCAAACAGATTATGGATAGAAACCTTATTGACATAATTTACTCATTCATTTGAGATGATGTAGCTCACTTCTGCCACCTCTTGGTCATAATATGATAAGTGCAGGATTTGACTGTTTGCCAACTGAAACAGTCTCCAAAAAACTCTGTTAGCTGAATTGATGAAAGGAATTGAAAGAAACTGTGTGTGAATTAATTTAATTTAGGAATTTAATTAGATTTAAATCATTTAAAATACTTTAGTAGTGAGTCATTTTCTAAAATTAAAAAATATATAAAGTATTAACATTCAAATTTAAATATTCTATAAAAGAGACAAAGAATGCCTTAAAGTGCTATTAATATATGCTATAGGCCTATAATATACATAAACATGAGTCAAGAGAAAATGTGACGGGGTGGAACATTATAAAAGCACATTGGCTGCTTCTTTCCCTGTTCTCTTGGTTGCGATCAATAAATTGATAGTAAATAGTAGAAAACATTAAATAAACAGTATTTTCTGTCTGTTTTATATGTCAGTGATATACTTTGCAAATGAAAACTCAGAGTTTTATCCAAATTATAAGTTAATGTGACTCTACAGATGGGAAAAGCCACTTCTATAATCAAAAAGTTTTGGTAGTAATATTTGTATTTATTTTTAAATACTGGCTAATAGTTATATGGACATGTTAAAATGTACCATTGTTAGATGAAGATTGGTAGATTGGTACTCCATTTTGCCTTTACAGCTACATTTTATAATTGGTGAACTTTACGTATCTCAATCATAAGAAGGTAAATTTAGCCATCTTAGAATACTAGCCTGTAGATTTGATAGCTAATTAATGTATGCAGTTGTCAGGAATATCCTCTGAGTATCGAGGGAGCAGCCAGCCTGTGTGTTCACAGCTTTGAGTTAGCAGCTTTAATGATCCCCCACACATGCATGCATTCATGAAGTGGAATATTGCACCGCCACTCTCACTGTGTGCGAGATAATAACACAACATAGCCACATTACAATCAGTAGACAAATCACAGACAAATGTTTTCCACTTGTTTGTTCTTCCAGAAGCTGCTACAGTGTCACTAGCTGATGACGAGAACAATAAGGATTTCTGGTTCACAAAGATGATTTTACGTTTTACTTTTTACACACAAACACACGCACATGTAAATGATAAGAAAAAATAAATGCAATCTTATGCGATTTGATTTAAGTAAATTTAGCACATTTTAAAGATGGTATATTTTCGTAATTACATGAGATTTCTAGGTGTAGGTCATCATGCTCTGTTTCTTTCATCCAACTGTGACAGCAGAAAGTGATTTTCACAAATGAATTAAAGTTAGATTCATATGAATTAATAATATATTCCAATTATGAAACCAGCTTTAAAACATCCATTTATCCATTGTGTGTTATAAATAATACCACTGCTCTGTGTTGAGAACAGAGATGAGCTTTAAAATATCACATATTCCTAGTGGAGAAACTGGTGCCAGCAAGACAGCAACACCAAAAAGGTCATCCAGTATTTTGCCAATGTGGGTGCCACTGGGGGGAAGCCAGCTTCAGATTTCAAGGCAAGCAAATGGTTTTGATGCCCTTTCCGTGGAACATCATGCCCTGTTCTATAAGCCAAGGGTTTACACCGAATCATTTACTCTATTTTCCCCTGTCCTATAAAGGCCATGGCAATGCTAGCCTAAAACCACCAGGAACAACAAGTCTTTTATTCTCCTACCACAAAGGAAACAATGTACAAAACATGCATTAGAGCAGCATACTCAATTCTTCTGAATCACCTTGTCCTTTTTATTCTAGGGGAAATTTATCTGACTTCATTTCTAAGCTGGTTGATGAAGACATTTGAGAGTCAACTGACTATTAATCACCTTCAAAGCAGCTCTGTATGAAACTCATCTTAATTTTGATGATTTACTCTGATGATATAGCAACTTTCTAAACACAAAAGCATGGTAGAAAGATCCAGAGGCCCATTTTGAGCTGATGCATTATGCTGGAGCTATAAGTCTACATTTGAGAAAGAAAGATTTCCATGTTGCTATAGATTCTCAGCCAAAGAACGTCCCATGTTGATTATATCAACACATCCCAGGTGGTATACAACAAGCAGGATGGCTATGCAAAAACAAAGATCCACTGAACGAAACAGTGGTGGGCCTGTTGCAGCCCTCCATGGCTTTCTTGGCTCAGCTCTTCAAAGCAGAGGAAGCTCCACTAGGCGCAAAAAAGAAAGAAAGAAAGAAAGGGGCTCTTCCAGACCATCTCAGCTTTCTATAGGGTACTAATCACCTATAAATATAACAAAATGCCTGAACTTCCTCACAAAACATACTCTTTTTTTTTTTAAAAGTTGATATTTTCTTTGGACCCAACAGGAAGAGCTGTATAAACTGATGACCACTCTGTGCACTGCACTGTGCCAAATGAGTTTATACAATCAGGTCATTTATATCTGTTTTGTATTTCATTCTTTTTATTAAAGGAGTAGTTCACCCAAAAATCGAAATTTATTCAACTTCAGGTCAAGATATACAGATTAGTTTTGGAACAGATTTGGAGAAATTTAGCATTACATCACTTGCTCACCAATGGATCCTCTGCAGTGAATGGGTGCCGTCAGAATGAGAGTCCAAACAGGACAGGATAGAGGACTTAATGGTTTAGAAGCAATGGTTTGTAGCTCCTAATGATGAATGTCTTAATGATGGATTAATTAATGGACTGGAGTGGTGTGGAATCGTGGATTACTTTTGAATTATTGTGATGTTTTTATCAGTTGATTGGACTCTCTTTCCGACGGCACCCATTCACTGCAGATGATCCTTTGTTGAGCAAATTATGTAATGCTAAATTTCTCCAAATCTGTTCCAGTGAACAAACTCATGTGCATCTTGGATAGCCTGAGGGTGAGTACATTTTCAGCAACTTTTATTTTGGGGTAAATTATTCTTTTAATATCTGTCATTATGTATTTCCTTTTTTTTTGTTCTATATTTCTAGCGCTCCCTTATTTTATCTTTATTCTGTCTATTTGTATATACAGGTGCATCTCAATAAATTAGAATGCCGTGGAAAGGTTCATTTATTTCAGTAATTCAACTCAAAATGTTAAACTTGTGTATTAAATAAATTCAATGCACACAGACTGAAGTAGTTTAAGTCTTTGGTTCTTTTAATTGTGATGATTTTGACTCACATTTAACAAAAACCCACCAATTCACTATCTCAACAAATTAGAGTATGGTGACATGCCAATCAGCTAATCAACTCAAAACACCTGCCTTCAAAATGGTCTCTCAGTTTGGTTCACTAGGCTACACAATCATGGGGAAGACAATCATTGACACCCTTCACAAGGAGGGTAAGCCACAAACATTCATTGCCAAAGAAGCTGGCTGTTCACAGAGTGCTGTTTCCAAGCATGTTAACAGAAAGTTGAGTGGAAGGAAAAAGTGTGGAAGAAAAAGATGCACAACCAACCGAGAGAACCGCAGCCTTATGAGGATTGTCAAGCAAAATCGATTCAAGAATTTGGGTGAACTTCACAAGGAATGGACTGAGGCTGGGGTCAAGGCATCAAGTGCCACCACACACAGACGTGTCAAGGAATTTGGCTACAGTTGTCGTATTCATCTTGTTAAGCTACTCCTGAGCCACAGACAACGTCAGAAGCGTCTTACCTGGGCTAAGGAGAAGAAGAACTGGACTGTTGCCCAGTGGTCCAAAGTCCTCTTTTCAGATGAGAGCAAGTTTTGTATTTCATTTGGAAACCAAGGTCCTAGAGTCTGGAGGAAGGGTGGAGAAGCTCATAGCCCAAGTTGCTTGAAGTCCAGTGTTAAGTTTCCACAGTCTGTGATGATTTGGGGTGCAATGTCATCTGCTGGTGTTGGTCCATTGTGTTTTTTGAAAACCAAAGTCACTGCACCCGTTTACCAAGAAATTTTGGAGCACTTCATGCTTCCTTCTGCTGACCAGCTTTTTAAAGATGCTGATTTCATTTTCCAGCAGGATTTGGCACCTGCCCACACTGCCAAAAGCACCAAAAGTTGGTTAAATGACCATGGTGTTGGTGTGCTTGACTGGCCAGCAAACTCACCAGACCTGAACCCCAGAGAGAATCTATGGGGTATAGTCAAGAGGAAAATGAGAAACAAGAGACCAAAAAATGCGGATGAGCTGAAGGCCACTGTCAAAGAAGCCTGGGCTTCCATACCACCTCAGCAGTGCCACAAACTGATCACCTCCATGCCACGCAGAATTGAGGCAGTAATTAAAGCAAAAGGAGCCCCTACCAAGTGTTGAGTACATATACAGTAAATGAACATACTTTCCAGAAGGCCAACAATTCACTAAAAATGTTTTTTTTATTGGTCTTCTGAAGTATTCTAATTTGTTGAGATGAATCGGTGGGTTTTTGTTAAATGTGAGCCAAAATCATCACAATTAAAAGAACCAAAGACTTATGTGCATTGAATTTATTTAATACACGAGTTTCACAATTTGAGTTGAATTACTGAAATAAATGAACTTTTCCACGATATTCTAATTTATTGAAATGCACCTGTATGTCCTATGTAAAGCTTTTTGTAAAGAAACCATTTTAAAATGTGCTATATAAATCAGGTTTTAATTATTTACATATAAATTAAAGACCTTAAATTCCCTGAATATAACACATACATACTGATATGCTAACCAATGCACTTCCATCAACCAGCATAGATTGTTATTATTTCAATATACGCTCTTATGTTTACCAGGTGTTTGTGACGCATTCCTAATCCTGCACCTGGCAACTGGTATGTAAGGGCATCCTAGAGGGAATCTGCATTTGCCGAAAGGCTTTTCTAGTTTAAGCATAAGCTGTTCCTGTAAAACAATAGCTCTTTTTCATAAGACATGCAAAAATGACAGGACAGAAACAGCACATAAAATCCATAGTGTACTTACACTTAAAGGTTTAATCTACATCCTTGTCTCTCACTATTTCAGAAATGGATTCACTGCCATTCAGCGAAATGTGAGAAGATTCCTGAAGCTCAAATAATGTGGAAAAACATACTTCTGAAGTCATTCATTTTTATCCTTTTTTATTATTTTTTAGCTTTTCTAGCACTTTCTATCCTGCAGTGTTTTATTTTCAGGTTAAAATTTTGCTCCACATGGCTCACCAACGGAGCAAGATGAAGGCCAAAAAAGAGGTAAGCTGTTCTGGAGAAATCAAGAAAAAATGGTAGAGAAGATCAAAGAACTTGAAAAATTGATTACTGTTTCAAAAGAAAAGGGTGATTCAGTCCTGGCCTCAGCAACTGTGTCTGAATATGGTTTTCATTTTTAATGAAAATGAACCGCATTTTTACATTCTCAGGAACTAAATACGGTTGCAGATGCTGAGAAGTACTGTAACCAGCTGAAAGAACAGATATCCAGGATATGAAAGACATGTTAAAGAAGGACAAGAATGTTGCCAATGCTTGAAGTGCTTAAAACTAATGGACCTGAGAAGAGACTTGGAAGGATGGAAGTCGATTCTGGCAAAGTCAGAAAAGGAAAAACAGGTGAAAGCAATTAAATATTTTACTAAAATATGGTTGTAAATTCCCCACACATCTGCTATCATGTGTGAAATCATGCAAACACGTGTTATTGATTGACAAATTAAAATAAAGTAACATAATGATCTGAAATTATTCAGTTTATTGGCTCTAAAATACCTGCTGTGGCTCTTTAGGGCCTGGATGACAAAGTACAGAGCAGACCTTTGCCAACGGGATGAAAGTATTGCTAAGACCCAGAAGGAAAATAAAGACCAAGAGAAGCTTCAGCAGGTAAAGAAGCCATCACTGGTTTAGAATTAAAGCTGTTATTTCAAGAAAAGATAATACAAAGATACATGCAGCCACTCTGGAGAAGGTCATGCAGCACAGACTTGGAAGATCTCACCATTAAATTGAAGAAGATAATAGCTGCTCATTTTGGGGGGTACCAGTAGAATACATTCTTTATGAATGTGATTAAAATACTTAGATTTCAGTTCCATGCAGAGCGACTATTAAAAAATTGACTCTGAAATGTAAGGAGCTGCTGACAGACCTTGAAAGCTGTCGAAAGGAATGTCATTTCTAGATATAAAAGCTCAGGATTGCTTATGAGGAGTTCCTTGATCATCTGGAATCTGTTAGAAAAGATAAAAAGTCATTTCTGATATTGCAGGCTCTTGGGTCAGAATTTAAAAAAATCCCTTATACAAACATCAATTAGTATCAGTGACAACTGAACTAAATGTTCAAACTAGTGCTGTCAAACAATTAACTGCATCCAAAATCAAAGTTTTTGTTTACATAATATATGTGTGTGTACTGTGTATATTTTTTATGTATATGTAGATACACACACACAGTATATATTTGGAAAACACTTACATGTATTTACATGTATATATTTATATAAATATAATTTATATTATATATAAATATATTTAAAATATAAATGCATGTGTGTGTATTTATATATTCATAATAAATATACACAGTACACACATATATTATGTAAACAAAAACCTAGATTTTGGATGCGATTAGTCGCGACTAGTCATTTGCAGCACTAGTTCAAACACACGGATATGAGTTTCTATATGAGTTTCTTATCACATTTTTATCTTCAAAAAAGATGTTTGTTTTTTTTCCAATATCACTGAAACCTTTTTCCCCCCCAAAACTGCAGAAGGAAGAAACATCAGAGTACAATAGAGTTCCTCTAAGCTACCCTGGAGGAAGAGGTCAGAGGTCATGCCAAAGCTCTGAGGAAGAAAATGGAGTCAGACTTGAATAAAATGGAGATGCAGCAGGACAATGGCACCAAAAACAATGGTGACCTTCAAGAGACTATAAGAGCATATCTAAGCTCATCAGAATTATTATTTTTTAACTCAACTTTGGCCCCACTTGAGTATGAAATTGAGTTTTGTATGAACAGGGAGCTTTTTAACCTCGAACCAGACGGTGACTGAAATCAAGGATGTGTGCAGTGGGTTGGAAGCCTCTAAACCTGCCAGGAATCTTGTTGAGCAAGAGCTGGTGGACAACACTGAGTGTCAAAATAAGCTCAGTGTGTAGACATATGCCAGCCTCAGTTGTGGATAAATGTTTAATAAAGTGAAAAGCACATCCTCTGTTTTTCTTGTTTTTGACCTGTGGGAAAGAGGAAATGGGAAATGGACAGCTCATTGAGGTAGCAAACAGGATGCATAATCTTAATTTGAAATGTGAATTTAACAAAGTAGTATTAAATGGAAATGGAATGCACTTTAAATTTATGTTTGAAATGCCAGCTGTAGAAATCTGTATTTAATTTATAGACGTTTTGAAGTTTGGGGTCGGTAAGGTTTTTTCAAAATGCATTTGAAGTCTCTTATGCTCATTAAAGCTGCATTTATTTGATCAAAAACGTCATGTCAAAGCTGATGTTCAGCATCATTACTCCAGTCTTCAGTGTCACATGATCCTTCAGAAATTATTCTAAAGTGGTGATTTGCTGCTCAAGAAATGTTTCTTATTAGTTGTGCTGCTTCATATTTTTGTGGAAATGTCAAGTTCAAAAGAACAGCATTTATTTGAAATAGAAATCATTTGTAACAATATAAATGTCTTTACCTTCCCTTTTTATCAATTTGATGCAGAATAAAAGTATTAATTTATTAAAAAATGTACTGACCACAAGCTTTTGAATGGTAGTGTAGCCTGCTATATGCATATATGTAACATTTAAAATCTTGCCCAGCATCTGCTGACAACTGATTTGGCCTTGTTTATACTGTAGAATTATCAAAGTGTCAGAATTCATCCCACATGAATCAAAGTCAAGGAGAAACAATGTACAAAAAAAAGGACTATTAAGAGGGAGAAGCGATCTTTCGAACAAAAAATATCAAGAAAACCACACTATGATTATTGCACAGATATATTAAAGGGATAGTTCAGCCAAAAATTTAAATTCTGTCACCCTCATGTTGATCCAAACCCGTAAGACCTTCACAAAATAAGATATTTTTGATGAAATCCGAGAGCTTTCTGGCCCTCCACAACTGAAATGTTCCCAGACCCAGAAACGTAGCAAGGACATAGGTAAAATAGTCCACATGTCATCAGTGGTTCACTGATTATGTTCACACATAATTTTATGAACCTACTAGAATACTTTTTGTGCGCAAAGAAAACAACAATAATGACTTTATTCAACAATTCTTCTCCTCATCCCGGTCTGCAGCGGCGCCCCGCCATTGTGGAGACAACATCACGCATGCGCTTGCTTCCGCTTCATGTCAACAACGCCTATCGGTAAGCCCCGCCCCCCTTAGTCACTGTTGCTCCCTCGGAGTTGCTCACACTGTCTTACAATGACAGCTACAGTGTGAAAACCTTGTCCCACGATGTTTTTGCACAATTTTGGACACAGAAGGCCACCAAATGGGAATTAAATATTCCATGGAGGGATTTATAAAATATTCAAAAATAAATACGGTGGGTAACTCGAAGCAAGGGTTTACAGATCACAATACAAGCGGGAGAAGTCCCATATTACGGTCGGTCATCACGATCGCGGATGACAACATGCAGGATCAACACTGTTCATGTATCACAGGGTACGATTAAATTAATGTACATTTAACCAGTTTAATATGGAGAGGCACTGAAATGTAGACCTTCGTTTATGTGTTTTGACCAACACTGTACAAGACGCGAGAACAGTCCGCTATTTAGGTTTGTTCGTATTCACTAACTTTAACGTTAGCTAGTTTTAGCCAGAGATACCTTGCTAAAGCACAAGATAACATTAAAGTTCTGCTTGAGCAGATGAAAATTGTAACTTAATGAGTGTATGACAACCAGAAAATGAACGTTTTTGTCTTCATTTGTACTGGGGTTTGAATACTTAAGGACATTTTGCTTTTGTTTGAATTCAGGAAATGTAATAAAATAAATGATATCGCCCATCCTCTCAGGATACCTGGAATCAGTGTTACAAGTACCTCGTTTTTTCCATTTTTGAAGCATAAACCCCATAAAACCGATGCGAGCTTCGGATCTTCCAATGTTTCTCTTTGGCGCTGAAACCTAAAGATGTCCGAGTTATGCTCCCCGTGCAGCTGATACTCGACTGCCATTGGCTAGACTGCGTTCGAGGGGAGGGGCTTACCGATAGGTCAATTCTGTCTTTGGAGGGTCTGAAAGCTCTCGGATTTCATCAAAAATATATTAATTTGTGTTCTGAAGATGAACGAAGGTCTTAGGGGTTTGGATCATAGACTGTAGGTTTGGACCAACATGAGCGTGAGTAATTAATGACAGAATTTTCATCTATCCCTTGAAGGGCTATAATACAATAAAATGATCACTCTTATCCAGCCTAAGATCAAAAGCTGCAGTCCTTTGAACCGTGGCCTGCTCACACAGTGCCAGCCCTCACTTTTGTCTCCTGAATGACTTGCGCTGAGTGCACACGGACACGCCCACCGTTTGCAGTGCGTACGCATGCGCGCTGAGCTGCGTGCCATTTCCTGGATTCCTTGACAGGCCCAAATCAGGGAGCGAGAAGAGAGCAGTCGGAGTGAATTCGTGTCGACTGTCCAGAGTCCGCGAATTCAAGTCCGTCCACCAGTTGAAGACCCGAGAGCCAACATCCTTGCGAACATTTCCTCAAGAAGCGGAGTATCGGTTCAGGTAAATGAGGCCCGTGTCATGCCTTTTTCCGACAGCAGGGAGCGGACTGAGCCGGCATCTTGAGCAAGGCCTTCCTTATCCTCAAATCTAACAGACCACGAACATTTCTGTAACTTCACTCGCGTTATAACAGTGTTCACGGTTTACATTAGGTACTACAGACCTTTATCTTTAAACCAGGACTCTCTTTTCCGGCTTTCCGCGTAATTTTACTGGCATGTAATTTGTTTTTTCGCGTTAGCTGTCGGCTAATGTAGCAGGCAGGCAGCTCGCGAACAGAAGCCTATGGCATTAGATATTGATGATCTGCCTCACCCACGCCCTAAAACCGGGAACTGACAGCCAACATCTGGTTTTGCCGGTTGAACAGGCAATTTTTGCTTTAGTATATGTTTACGGACGAAAAAGGTGCAGATTTAAGTTGGGGATATATCACTGATGGATGTGATTTATACCCGGCCTGCCAATTTGTCATTGCTGGTTTTCATCGTTTCTGACACTAATTAAGCTATTTATCAACTAAATCCAGAGTGAGTGCTTTATTATCCACGATTGCGAGTTTGATACTTTTTTTTTTTTTTTTAAATTAGACTCTAAATAAGCATGCAACTAATGTAAATTAACATGCATTTCAGACTAAATTTGTTCAGTTTGTTCCTATATGTGTTCTCTACAAATAAAATAGTTCAAAACAAGCCAAAACATCGAGCTTTGCTTGTCACCAATCAAAACCGGACTGGATCAACCTGTACTAGTGGATCGGTCCTCCTAGTGTTTGTAATCGTTCCTGCACAATCTCACTAGTGAGAGAAACCCTACATGTATTTGTCTTGGCAACTGGGAAAATTCTAGTGTTGTTGTACTAAATTCCTAATTTTTAAGTTGCTTTGGATAAACCATCTGTTAATAAATAAATGTACATATCAAAGCTGTTGAACACAGCTTGACCAATCAGTGTAATCAAAGTTCTAACATTACTGGCATGTCAATCAAACATAACTGTTTCTTTTCAGGCAGAGGTGCACGTCATTTGAAGACAATGTCACTCCACCAGTTTTTGTTGGAACCCATCACATGCCATGCGTGGAACCGGGACAGGACCCGTAAGAAAGATTTTCATTGACATTTATTCATCGATGTTGTCTGTGCCCATGCTTTTATCATTTCTGAACTAAAGCCTCATTTGCATTGTTTTTCAATTACAGAAATTGCTATCAGTCCAAACAACCATGAAGTCCATATATACAAGAAAAGTGGAAATCAGTGGGTGAAAGCTCACGAATTAAAAGAACACAATGGGCACATCACAGGTAAAAAGTCCCTGTAAACTGAATTTCTAAGAAGAATGTAACATTTTTAAATTCCTCACAAACATTGTTTAAATGGCCTGTTGACAGTTGTTTGTTGTTGTATTCTAGGCATTGATTGGGCTCCTAAAAGTGATCGTATTGTGACCTGTGGAGCCGACCGTAATGCTTATGTATGGAGTCAAAAGGACGGCGTGTGGAAACCCACCCTTGTTATTCTCAGGATCAACCGTGCTGCCACGTTTGTCAAATGGTCTCCGCTGGAGAACAAGTTTGCAGTGGGGAGTGGAGCGCGACTCATATCCGTTTGCTACTTTGAGTCTGAAAATGATTGGTAGGTCATAGCTGATATGTTGGGCTACATTGATTTATTTATTTTTCAGGTCTTGTGATTGTATATATAATTTTTTTTTCTTTTTTTTTTAGGTGGGTTAGTAAACACATCAAGAAGCCTATCCGTTCAACTGTCCTCAGTTTAGATTGGCATCCAAATAATGTGCTTCTGGCAGCTGGGTCATGTGACTTCAAATGCAGGTGAGACTGCATATCAAAGCTTGTTAACCCTCAATGTAAATGTCAAAAATAAACTTTCTTAGCGCTCCAAATCATATTTGCATGTTTGTTTCTTAGGGTATTCTCCGCATACATCAAGGAGGTGGATGAGAAACCAGCTCCAACTCCATGGGGTTCCAAGATGCCCTTTGGGCAGGTGATGGCAGAGTTTGGCGGGGCAGGAAGTGGAGGATGGGTTCACAGCGTCTGTTTCTCAGCCAGTGGGAACAGACTGGCTTGGGTCAGCCATGACAGCACTGTCACTGTAGTGGACCCCACAATAAGCTCAACGTGAGTATTGGAAATGGTTGGTGTGTTTAGAAAAAAAAATGCTTATGATTTGTCGATAGACTTTTTGTAATACATCATGCTTGTTAATGATTTATAGCACACTTTTGTTTTGCAGGCCAAGCCAGTTGAAGACAGAATTCCTTGCCCTTCTGAGTGTGACTTTTGTTTCTGAGAACAACATTGTGGCAGCAGTGAGAGCCTTTACTTTTTTTATTGGTTGAAATGTGTTTGTTGTGCTGTACTTTGAACTTAGTTCACACTGCAGGCTAAAGTGGCCCAAATCCGACTTTTTTGCCCAAATGTAACCCATATCTGATTTTCTTATGACAGTCTGAACAGCACAAATCCGATTTTTTTTTTCAAATCAGGCCCAGGCCACTTTCATATGTGGTCCTAAATCGGATACATATCCGATGTTTTGCAATGCGACTTCCGTCTGAACTACCATGTCGCATTTCATGCGATTTTTACGTCATTGAAATGCGACAGATGTCACAATTCTGCGCTGGAGGAAATCGTGGTTTCCTTCTTCTTATCACTTCGTTATTTAGGCTCTGATTGCACATTAACTTAAAAATTGCTAAACACACGCTAACACGAGCAGCATCCATTTTTATTTCCGCAAACACAGTGTGCTGCATCTGACGTCACGTCGTCTTCTGCGCATGCGGGTCACTTCAGGGCCGTATGCGGTTCACACATGAGACTGATGGCAGTCGCATTTAAATGACAATGTGAACAACAGCTTGATTTCAGCAAAAAATCTGATCTGAGCATTAAGACCTGCAGTGTGAACTAAGTCTTAGAGGCGATTGCCTTTTTTCAGGACCTAATGTAGAGTTTTTTTCCATCAGGGTCACGATTGCTGCCCTATGCTGTTCAGTTTTGATGATGGTGGAAACTTGACCTTCATATCCAAGTTGGACATTCCAAAGCAGAGCATCCAGCGCAACATTTCTGCCATGGAGCGCTTTCGCAACATGGACAAGAGGGCCACCACTGAGGACCGCAATAGCACCCTAGAAACCCTGCATCAGAACAGCATCACGTAGGGCAAAGATTATTTGAAAATTATATATACACTACCAAATTATAAATTTTGTGGTCAGTGACATTTTTTCCAAAGGAAATTAATTCAATTAATCAAAAATGACAGTAAAGACATTTACAATGTTGCAAAAGATTTCAATTTCAAATGAGAAAATTCTTTTGAACTTTCCATTCATCAAAACAATCCTGGTTTCCACAAATATATTAAGCAGCACAAAATAAGAAACGTTACTTAAGCAGCAAATCAGCATATTAGAATTACTTCTGAAGGATCATGTGGCACTGAAGACGGGAGTAATGATGCTGAAAATTCAGCTTTGCCATCAGAAGAATAAATTATTTTAAAACATTAAAAACAGACAGTAATACTGTGTCGCTACTACTGTATTGATCAAATAAACGCAGCCTTTGTGAGCATAAGAGACTTTAAAAAATATTTAAAGCATTACTGACCCCTAACTTTGCATATAAATTATCATCATTATAAAAATTCCATTAATAATTTTTCTTTTTAACTTTATAGCCAAGTGTCTATATATGAAGGAGACAAAAGAGATTGTCGCAAATTCTGCACTACAGGAATCGACGGAGCAATGACCATATGGGATTTCAAGGTTTCTATTTAATATTTTCGAAATTATGCCAAACTTTTCATGCCATTAACTTGTTTTATCCCGCAGTTAACTAGAATTATGACCATGTTTACTTAATTCTTTCCACAGACCTTAGAGTCTTCAATCCAAGGCCTGCGGATCATGTAAAACTTACACGAACTAGCATGACACAGCACAAGCAATGCAGCTTGAAGACTAACAAGGAGATTTCCGATAACACTTCTGAAAGTTTTTAAATAAAAAAAAAATAAAAAAAGCACTGAGCAGTGGTGTGAACTGATGTATGACACTCTTAAAAACGGAAAAACACTAATGGAAAAAGGGGTTAGGATCTTTGTTTTCTTTGTTTGTTTTTTAAGAAAAAAAAAAAAAAAAATCTATGCCAAAGCTGGCACCCCAGCAGTGTGTGATGGTTGATCAAAATGTTCTGGGTCTCCAGGGGAACCGTAAAGGAGTTAAATTAAAAGGAGAATTTTATGTAAATGGTCTGCTAGAAATAAATGACATATACTACACAACATTTGCAATTGTCATCTCTTTCTGTTTGATTCAATGCCTCTGTCACGGAGAATGACTGCTTTTCATGCTAACAGGAAACATCTAGGCTTTCAAATGCTACTAGATATACACAGCTCTCAGACTGCAACCCAAGTTTGGGTTATACAGTTACATAAAGCACATAAAGATTCCAAGTGACCATAAATCAGCTTTCCAGACGGAGGGTTTAAAAAACATGCAAGCGAAGAGAATGTGAAGGGGAGTTGAACTGCAAACCCTCCTCACCAGCAGACAGCCGCCCACACAAGGAAGTGGTTATATGTTTCTAACAAGGAAGGGGAAGTAGTGCATATTTGGAGAGAAAAACGACTAAGGAAATACTTTAGTTCATTCAGAGCAAAGCCAGCGTTTGTGTTGACTGCTCAGAGTCCACGAACTCAGGCTTCTGTTGCAGACTTTGTCAATCCCCCCCACATCTCGCAGTTTTTTACGGTTTCCTGGGTAAGTAGAAAAACATATGGTTTTGTTTATCTGAATTTGGGGGATTTTTTTTTCTTTTTCAGAAGTGAAGCAGTCTGTAGTTTCGGAAAGCTGGTGTTTGTGCCTCACTAACATGCACTAACATGCAGAATGACAACTAGAAAGCGTGTTTCAGTATTTCAGTGACTTTTAGCTGTAGTGAGAGATTTTACATGGTCTACCTCACATTTGAAACTCGTTGCTGCAAACTCCCTCAGCAGAGAGAACCGTTATGTTTTAAACGGAAACTATGATAGATAGTAGAGGTGTTTTGTGTGTTTTTCTTGTAAGTCGAGCATCTGGCTTTGTCACATTCCTTTCTGGTCTGATTTTAATTTACTACAAACATTGTGGAAAAAAATACTTGCTGTTACAAATGCAAAACCATTTTTGTTTTAAGTATAACTGAGATAAACCAAAAACCCGGAAAGAGTTTTAATAGGAAGTTCTAAACTTCTCTATTTTAGTAGTCTACGGAAGTGAACAAGCAGTTATGCTGCAGTAGTTTGATAAAACATCATTTTTATCATTTCATCTCAAAGTGACTTCAAATTTAATTTGCAGGAAAAGCAGCCATGTCTTATCACAGTTTTCTTCTTGAACCTATCAGCTGCCATGCCTGGAACAAGGACCGAACTCGTAAGTTCTCACACTCGCAGCATCTCTTATGTCTTTGGAGCAGTTCCCAGTGTCTAGGGCTAAAGATATCCTTCAGAATCTGAACTGTGTAATCATGTGGGAGCATCACTCCTGAGTACACAAATGATTCTGTCTCCAAAGCTCATCTGATCATGAATCAAATGTGTCTTTTGAGGATTCTTCTGAGGAGAGTCTGATGAGACTTTAAACTGTGCGCTGATTTTCGTGAACTAATGTTTAATGTTTCCTCAAAGAGATGGTCTTGTTACCCATATTATGTGACGTTTAACATTTATTAGCGTTTTAAATTGTCCTGTGAACCCCCATTTGGCCCTTGCGAGCACATCAGGCTCCTTACTGAATGCCTATTTTGTTCTGTCAAACCTACAGTGAAAAGCTGCATATCCTTATGGAAATGTACAAATACATGAACATGCATGCCACATGCGCACTTGTTTTTATGTGGGTTATGATGGCCATTAGAATCCTTCAGAATCAAAGTGAAGTGCTCGCCAAAACCCAAATCAGGACTGTTTAAAAACAGTCTTAAAAGAGCAAAAATATAAAGTCAAAGTTGTGTCTTTTCACTGCTGCCGCCCTGCTTTTCTTTCCATGCTGATGAGAGAAGCAGTAATGACTAATTCCCCCCAGACTTCCTGTTTTACCATGAATGGTGCTTTGTTGCTGATGCCGTACGTCTTCAGCAGACCGCAGAGCAACAGCAGGGAAACGAGACGGCTGAGAATGACTTTTAGGTTTAACTGCTGCTGTTAAAAACATGAACGTTTTCTAGCTCACCTATGAAAAATGTGGGAGCACATCTGTTGTAGCGGGAAATAGAGGCTCTGTCAGAATACAGCATTGGCCTGTTCCCAATACCCACACTTGCGGCCTTTGCACTTGACCACTTGCTGCTTATGTGATGTACTTGCAATATTAGGCCCAAGTGTTCATGTTAGTGTATAGACTGCAAGTTTATATGTAGAACGTTTGATTACCTGATGGGATACACTTATGACACAGTGTTGTAAAAAACAAGTTAATTTTTTTACAGAGCTTAAATTATACTTTTAGATTTTCGGATAGTTTGCACTTAATTGATAGTTGCACTAAAATAAATGCATTAATGTATGTTCAGTAGTCCCTACTACTGCACAATTTAATTCTGGAGCTTCTAATTAAGTTGCAAAATGCAGTTAAAATAACAACAATAAAATAAACACTTTACATGTTCTACCAAATTACATGCATTATCTAATTAATTTAACTTACACTGGAATAATTTCCTCGAAATCTAGCAAATTATGTGATACACATTTGATAGCTCCGAAGCAGTGTGGGTATTGGGACAGGCCTATTTTATTTAACACTAATCTGCAGAAACATACTGTTTTTGCAGGCTTAATCTCAGTTTCTTAGCATGCCATAATATTAGGGTGTTGCAGGTGGTTGCCAGGGTATTTTGCCTACTTTTTTTGTATGCCAGACCAAAATATATCCCACCATCCAACCTCTCCTCAATGATCCGGTGACACAGTTATAGGGATATTATTTATCATTTGAGTTATGTTAGCCATAGGAAGCGGCATTAATAAACCTTGAATAAACAAATACTTACTAATAAAATATTTAGGCTGTTATCCAATCCATCAAGCCAAAGTATTTTTTGTCATATGCTTGTGTTGAATATTTTATACACTGGATTCCTGTTTTCTTTAGAAATTGCACTGTGTCCTAACAACCATGAAGTCCACATCTACAAGAAGGACGGAAGCAGCTGGAACAAAATCCATGTGCTGAAGGAGCACAATGGCCAGGTTACTGGTAAGTCTAGAAGGTTAATCTGACCTACACAGCCACAGAGCATTAATGTGACCAACACCATCTCATCCAGGCCGTTTCCTCATTCCCCAGGCATTGACTGGGCCCCAGAGAGTAATCGCATTGTGACCTGCGGCACTGACCGTAATGCATACGTCTGGACCCTAAAGGGAGATGCATGGAAGCCCACCCTGGTCATTCTCAGGATCAACCGTGCCGCCCGCTGTGTCAAATGGTCTCCTAAAGAAAACAAGTTTGCAGTGGGCAGTGGCTCGCGTCTGATCTCAGTCTGCTATTTTGAGCAGGATAATGACTGGTGAGTATCATCAGACAGGAGAAATGGATGGATAGTGAGCCTTTTCTGGCAAAAATGTTAATCTACTTATGTTATGAGGCAGATGGGCTCTCTCTTATTTTTAAATGACCCGGTTTAAAGCCGTGCTTGAATGATAGGACTAGAAATGCACAGCAGAGGATGCTGGTACTCACCAACCGCGTTGAATCTTTAGTCGTAGTCGAATGATAGGCTCTCATTGAGCCGCAACTGACCATTTAACTCGAAATATTTAAGTTGGTGTTAATTCCAGTCGAAGGCATCCATAATAATCTTGCTGATAGACAAACAGCGCGAATCGCCTCCACATCGTGCATTCAAATCGTTTAATGCACAGCTAGCCGTTCATTATCCCGTTTATGCCATGGTCATTTGCCAACATTCACATATTAAAGATGTTAATAATATGTGCGCTGCAATATTTGACCGGAACGATAAAAATGACGGTTATTTTCGTCTGTATTACTATTCAACTCCAACTGTGTTACTATGGTTACCAATGTTTATAGGAAGCACATTAATATGGAACGTGATTAAACTGACCTGGAACTACCTGTGCAGTTCAACGAATTTAATCAACACCTGCCAGCCAATCAGAATCGAGTACTCAGACAGACCATGGCATAATGTTTATCAAACTACTTTACTGTATTAAAGCAATAAGTTAATAACGAATAGATTTTTAGACACAAGTCACAAGAACTGGGCTATTTCATTGGCGGAGGGAGAATAGACAAGCAAAGGCAGAGCGGAATTTCCCGATAAATTCGTTGGTGGCGTTGCTAAATGAAGCTTTGAAGGAATCGGTTTAATGAATGATTCTATGACTCACTCATTTGTTTCATTCCTGGATCAGTCAGTGCTTTTGAATTATTCCGTTGAATTAATTATTTAATGACTTACTCATACACACAGCTACTTGTTTAGTTCCTAAATTATTTATTTATTTATTTTTTAAAAATATAATCAGTTAAGTTAATTGTTAATATGACTCATTATGTGCTGTATTCAGAACCGCATACTACTCCTATTATTTCTACCATGCAAAGACTACAGAAATATATATAACATAATCCTTGAAAGGGACTTTGATTGAGATGGTCCACACTGCAGAACACAAGATCCAGGGGGTGGAGTTGGCTCTAGATCCAACTCCTCCCACCTTACATAGACCTAAACCTACCCGTCTCCACCCCCTGATCCATAAACCCACCCATCCCCACCCCTAAATCTACCCATCTCCACCCCTAAACCTACCAATCTCCACCCCCTGGATGTGGATCCAACTCCGCCCCCTGGATCTTTTGTTCTGCAGTGAGGGGCTACTGCTTTGATTCAGAACCACAAAGCATTCTCTTATTAATATATGGTAAAAGTAGTAAATATGATAGTATGCTGTTCTGAACTCAGCAAAAGTTACTTGTTTAGTTCCTGAATGAATCACCTCACATGCAACCTTCTTATTGAGAAGCATCCAGTCGTTTTGAGCAAATTATATGAACGAATGATTCAGTGACTCGCTTATAAAGATACTTGTCACTTGTCACCACCTACTGGCCAAACTATGTAACCTGCAGAAATTACAGAGAAATATTAGTGAAAAATCCCAGTGCTGCTGACTGTTATACCAACACTCTTGCCAATTTGAGGACCACAACTAGGCCTACCAAACCGTATTATGAACTACATTTGATCATTTCAGCAGGCATTAGTTACTGTCAAATAACACAGACTAATCAATTGTTTTTATTGGGTGTATCTAAGATGCTTAAAGTGATGTCTTATTATGCTAGGTGGGTGTGCAAGCACATTAAGAAGCCCATCCGCTCCACCATCCTTTGTTTAGACTGGCACCCCAATAACATCCTTTTGGCAGCTGGATCATGTGACTTTAAATGCAGGTGAGGTTAAATCTTATCTGCATTATTATGTCTCTTTTACGAATATGGCTGCTATATGAACTTGCCATTTGTTAATTCCCCATCCAGGATCTTTTCTGCTTACATAAAGGAAGTAGAAGAGAAGCCTGCTCCAACAGCGTGGGGCTCTAAAATGCCCTTTGGAGAGGTCATGTTCGAGTCTACTGGAACTTCCGGTTGGGTACACAGTGTTTGTTTCTCGGACAGTGGGAATCGTGTGGCCTGGGCCAGCCATGACAGCACCGTGGCAGTGGCTGAGGGAGGAAAGACTGCTGTGTGAGTATTGCCTTTCATATCTGACCCTGCACACACTTGCTTTTAAAAACCATTAAAAATCATATTTACCAAATCATTTCCTTTCATCTTGCCAGCTGCGCCAGTCTGACTTCAGAAACCTTGCCTCTTCTGTGTGTGACTTTCATTACTGAGAACAGCCTAGTGGCAGCTGTAAGTATCTTCAGATGTCGGGTCTTCATGCCAAAGTAATCTGTTTAGATTGTCCCCTCATTTTCATATCTTTTTCAGGGCCATGACTGCTACCCTGTGTTGTTTGTCTATGATTCGAACAAAGCAGCCTTGTCTTTTGGAGGGAAACTCGATGTGCCCAAACAGAGTGCTCAGAAGGGCATGACAGCCAGAGAACGCTTCCAGAACCTGGATAAGAAAGCCACCACTGACAGCAAAGAAGCCGTCCTGGAGTCTTTGCACAAGAACAGCATCAGGTACAGCCTATCCTTTAAGTCTTTCAGCTTTGTTCCTTTAAGTTGAAAGTTTGTCATTTCTGATCCACTGTGGCATTAAAAACAAGTTTCAAACACTCTCTGCCTTTTATTGGTGAAATAGCTCCATTGGTGAAATATATATACACAACAATAGACATTATGATCTGTTAATGCATTATTTTATTTTTAATTTTTTTGATCACTTCTTAGCCAAATCTCAATTCTTAATGGGGGAAAAGCAAAGTGTGCCAAATTCTGCACCACTGGTATGGATGGAGGCATGGCTATTTGGGATGTAAAGGTACTTGTTTTGTGCATTTCATAATTATTAATTTGTTAGCAGTAGTCTAAAATGCAAAAATATGATTATAATTATTTTGTTAATTCTGTGTTTCAGACCCTTGAATCTGCAATGAAGGACCTCAAGATTGTCTAGACATAGCAGACATCAGAGTTCTGCTATGTTCATATTCATATCACCGTTCATATTGCTTGCCTTTTCATAATCTTTTTTTAATGCAGTTGTCTATACTTTTTTCCAAGATTGTTTCGATTAACAGTTTTAGTGGTTTAAGGATTTTATACTGATGAAATTTAGCAAACTGGTTCTGGATGAACCAAAAACTGAATTTTGTCTGAATTTATATGCTGGTCATAGTTTGCTTTTCTTTAATTAGTGCAGGTACCTTGCATTGGATTGTTAATAAACTGCAACTGAAACGAATAAAATAAACATGATTACTTGCTGAATGCTTCCTGTGTTAACCCAGTAATTTCAATACAATTCTATGTAATACATTTATAAGATGTATAATGACCATAAAAGATCAGTACACCACTCTCTAAACTGAATTTAACAAGTAATGGTATGAGGAAAACAATGTAATAAGATGTTAAAACATTTTCAACAGAGGATTTATTTAATCTTTATATGGAACGATTTACATTTTATACAAAAATCATTAGAAAACAGATTAAAGTGGCCTTGGGGGATTAGGTCTCATTGGCTGATGAGAACATAAATCAATTTATCACTGACGTTGACATTTGTTGATATGCAACATCAAAACATGCTCAAGAGACAATCATGCATAAAAATGATCTCAAGATCCTTTAGAGCTCCAAGAAATCAGGCAGTATCTCCGAATGCCTATACTGTTTGTTTGCCCTGTGTGCTTATTTGGACACACTGGCTAACATTGTGTTTCGTGAATATTTGGTAATCACATTCATAAACGCTGGTCCTCTCATTTTTCAAAAGAGCCCTGGATATAACATTAAACATTTGACCTGTTCTGGTTCAACTGCCAGACCATGCGACCTGTTTGTTCAGACTGCAGCCCACAGGGATGTCTGAGAGCACACACCCCATTTGTGCACTAAATGCTGCAACCTTTTATTAATGATTGATGTTTTAGTGAAATATATTCTACTTTTCCTCTTTGCAAAGGACAAGGCCTCCAAAATAGGGACCTACCTAAAATGAGGCTCATGAGCAATCATCAGCTGCTGGTATTAAGAATAAATCAAAGAGACAGGGCATGAATTCAACTTAATTTCTTCATTCATTCTTTCATTACAAATAAAACAAAATGTCCTAGAAACACATTGATGACTAACTGCCTCTTGAAACCACGTTCATCACAGGCTAGTTCCCTCTCAAATCAACATATTAAATGCCTTCATCAGTCATCACTTCTACTACTGAGGTTACTTAAGTGTTTGTAACTTAAAATAATGAAAATTCTTCTAAGAAATCAGGCCATATGAAGACACTAGGGGTAATTCAAAGCCAAACAGAAAGTTTTGATCTCCACATTGCCCATTTACCCACAATGCGGCATGGGATTAATTAAAAGAGAGTATTGTAAAGCATGTGTGCGTACAACAGATGCAGTAATTCAAGATAAAACTAAAAACAACCCTCTCAGCCTGTTAAAAACACTGTTCAAACAGTAATTGTAAGCAGGCTGTCATGTTAACACATCATATACATTGTTATTACAGGACAATATTCACATCTTGGTGCCATTGCACAGCCACAGATGTTGATGATTGGTAAGGGACTTCAACAACGCGGACACTGCACAGTTGTGTGGTGACGTAGCAGGCGGCGCAAGCCAGTTCGCTTTCAATCACAATTGAAAAAGACACAAATGCACAAACACACAAGTGTTTGTCAAAGTTCAAGAGGAGAAATGGCCAGCAAACACATCAGAGCCATCCACATAAAAGCAAAGGTTTTCTAGAATTTCTAATCTTGGCACATGTACATGCAAAGCTAAGAAACGTGACACCGGCAGCTTGGGTTTCATATTTTGGTCTGATTAAAGGACATAACCGGGCATTAAAAAAAAGGAAAGCAAAGAAAAATTCACCAGGTTTTATAAAGCCACAAGGGTGAGGGATGGGAAACATCTATACGCAACAACAGACAGAATAAGGCTACAGCTAGGCTTGCTTTAAAATGATCTCTCTTTTAATCCCTTTCTCTATCAGGTCACACATGTCCATAGCAGCACCAGAGGAGGAAACCCCCCCTCTGCAATGTCACTCAGTCGGTTCCATCTTCTGCCCAGGGCGCGACTGGCAGCAGCTCAGTCTGTTTCCAGGATTAATGGAGGCTGCTCGTTCTCTTCGTCCAGGTGCAGCGCGTTCATGTCATCCTCCACTCCAGCACCCCCTACCGCCCCCTGATCCTCAGTGTAACCTGAGCCAATGAAAACCATACAAGGCCATTTTAACATTTTCATTCTTTCATTCTTTGAGTGAAAATGAAAGCTTCTTACCTTTGGCAACAGCAGCACTGTAGGTCTGTGCCACAAGTGGCCGGTCGTGAGCGGTTTGCTCAAGAATTTCATTCGCTGGCTCTGCACTTCCATCTAACCTAAAGGACGAAACACATTTACATGAGGAATTAAATCAGTGTCAATCTAAAACTATTTTTTAGATAGAAACAATATGATACAATACAAACAGTTTAATGCAATCCTTAAATTAAAAATGTAGTTTTTAAGACATTGTTTAAATGAGACTACCAGTAAATTAGTATCTTTATGAATTAATTTGTCTCAACCTGTTTGTACAGTATACATAAAAATATTCTATGTATATACACATTACCGTTTCGAATTTTGGGAAATGAATGCTTTAATACAGAAAGAAATGAATGCTTTAATTCAGCAAAGATGCATTAAATTGATTAGAAGTGACAAATTTATGTTACAAAATATTTCTATTTCAAATTAAACTTTCTATTTATCAAAGAATCCTGAAAGAATTGATCACGGTTTCCACAAAATTAAGTTGCACAACTGTTTTCAACATTGATAAGAAATGTTTCCAACCAAATCAGAATATTAGACCAATTTCTGAAGCATCACACTTTGATATTTCACAGGAATAAATGAATTATGTTTTAAAATATATTCTAATATAAAACAGTTATTTTAAATTGTAATTATATTTCACAATAATACTGTTTTTATGTCTAGCTGATCAAATAAACACAGCCTATGTGAGCATAAGAGATTTTTTCACAAACCTATTAAAATCTTAACAACCCCAAACCTTTACGATAAGTGTATAGACTAGTAGTCTGACAGATTGTTTCTGCTTGGAAACATTGGATCTCACTTATGCTGTTTCATTAGTGTGCACTCTCCCCCCTCCTGTGGATCCAGATTGTATAGGTAAAGATAGCCATCTGCTGCAGCCACCAGCAGGCGTGGGATCTTCTGGATTCTAGAAACCAATCCCAAGCAAGATAATCAGAGACACGTCTATCCTGATAGCAGCTACAGTCTCTAGATTGAATGGTTTTCTCACATGGCCAGAGCGCAGATGTTCTTATGACCTGAGAAGGGCAGTCTGACTGTAGCAAATGCTCTTCCTTGAGTGAACATCTCTGTTACATGTGCAGGCAGATATGTTGTGGAGGCCATCAGTACTTTCCCAAAGTATCCAGTCCAAGTAGTGGGCTCCTCTTGAGGCCTAAGATGGAAAAACACAAGTTGGTTGCAAAATAAAAAATGAAGAACAAAGCTATGCCTATGTTCTGTTTTTAGTGCAGCTTGCAGATCTGTTATCAGAAGGAGTCTTTATCTTGCTCAGACTAAGATTTTAAATCAATAAAAATGAAAATGTACAAATCCACAGGATTTTGTATTTGAGATGCGAGAAGAAGGTCTGAAAACCACTTATTTCAGTGGGCATCATTACACTGACTTCTCTCTCTGGGTCTCCAGCTTAAAAATATGAACTGTCTCCGTGTTGCTTGAGGCAGACAGATAGAGCCCCTCCATACTGAAGGCGAGGGAACAGATGCTCACACATCTGTCGAGGGATAATTAAAGAAAATGCATTGTTTTCACTCTGTGTGCTTATTATAATTCTTTGTGTTTTGTATCAATACAGCAATATAGTTTACTACCTCTTTACTCCCCTCCGGAACTCAAAGAGCTTTTGGCCCTCTGGAATGGAGAACACTCGGATTACAGTGCCCTAAATGATACCAAGAAAAGAGGGTTTAAAAATTTAACTTTTTAGGAAGGATACAAGAAACTTTTAAATCTTGAAGGTCAATATGCAAACACTACCAATCATAACAAAATAATACTTTTATCAATCAAGGAAGCATTAAATTGCTCAAAAGTGACAGTCAAGATATTTATAATGTTGCAGATTATTTCAAAATAACTGCTGTTCTTTTGAACTTTCTATTCATCAAAGAAACAAAAAACCCTTAACATTTTTTTTATCAGTTTCCACACAAATATTAAGCAGCACAACTGTTTTTAACATTTATCACAATACGAAATGTTTCTTGAGTAGCAAATCAGTATATTACAATGATTTCTGAAGGATCATGTGACACTGAAAACCAGAGTAATGATGCTGAAAATTCAGCTTTGCCATCACAGGAATAAATTACATTTTAAAATGAAAAAAGGTAAAAAAAAAACACGGTATTTTAAATTCTAATAATTTTGCACAATGTTACTGCTTTTACTTTATTTTTAAATTAAATAAATGCAGCCTTGGTGAGCATAAGAAACTCCTTTCATAAACATAAAAAAATTAAAAAGTATCAACCCCAAACATTTGAACGGTAGTGCATATAGTTAGGAAATATAAAAAAAAAAAGAAAAAAGAAAAATTGGAGCTACAATTCATTTTCATTATCAACCAAACAACTGTAGCCACTGTATTATAGTCTGAATGAGTGTCTCACACACACACACACACACACACACACACACACACACACAGAGCGCTCTACCTTCTCAGATGCTGTGGCCAATTTAGTGCCGCTTGCATCAAACGCCAGTGCTGCTAGCGGACTATCGTGGGCAGGTATCATGTTAGCTGCCCTCTGGGGAGGAATATCACACATACAGACATATTGACCAACCCTGTTTAACACAATCCCTTAAAACCATAATTATGGCAAACATTGAAACTGAACAGTACTTACCAGATTGACCGTGTCAAAAACTTGTACCTCTCCAATCGTTGCACTTCCCGGATAGGCCAAGTAACAGTTGTCATTACTGATTGACAGGGCACATAGTCCTATAAATGTTTAGTGACATATTAATATTCACAAACAAAACATCTGTCTGGCTAATACTAATAACAGCAAGGCCATTAGTAACGAGTCGCCACATCATTTGCAAACCTATGCTTTCAGTTCCCCAAACATAAATAGAGCACTAGATCTTTCTGAAAGAAGAAGCTGCTACATGTACTTCCTCATTAAAGTCTGGAAAAAACATCACACTGACAATGATGCACTGATGGCAAGCAGTGGTACCTACCGGAAGGATTCGGTGGGGTCTCTCGAATGGTATGTAGTACTTTCATATCCCTAATGTTGTGGATATAGAGTGACTCCTCTAAACACACTATCAATCTCTGTGGAAATAAAGCAAGATTGCAACATTCTCATACGGTCTCATCACTTTTAATAAAACACAATATTGTAAGCATGCGTCACAGGAAATGGATGCTTAGTGACTCACCTGTCTGTTTAGTTTTACAGCCAGTATAGTGTTTGAGTAGCTGTAGTTGCATATCTCAGTCCCTTTCTTGAAGTGACAGACTTTCAGCTTCCTAGGTGCCTTAAGGCTGACAATAGCGACAAGGCTGCTGGAGAACAATCTCTCCACGATGCACACATCTTCTGTGTCAGCTGAGCACAAATACATGAGAATATAAAACATGTCTTAAGCAAACATTTATAATGGACTACAGCAGTGGTTCTCAACCTTTTTAACTCAATGGCTTCCCATTTATTATTCAAAGTCTTCCTTGATAATAGAAGCTAACATAGTTTTGGTATTTCTGCTGTAATTAAGCTGCTTGTTTTTTATTCTTTCAATCATTTTTATTTACAGAAACTGGGAGTATTGATTTAATTACCCACAATTCATTTTGTGATGAAATAATAATAATCAAGAATTGTATGTTCATCAATAACAAAAACAGGAGGATATGAATTTAATTTTTTTAATTTAGAATTTTAAATTATATTAGAGTTAGATTATTTTAAAATATATATAATAACTTATGAATTTAGGTACTTGTAAGCTATCCTGCATCCTCCTTGGAGGTTTTCTGAGGCTCTCGTTTCAGAACAAGTGGACTACAGGGACATAGCAAAAATAACAAATCCCTGGATATTTTGAAATGTCTACATCCGGCCTCCTTACTATTTGAAGATTAAACAATAACAGACAGGAAAACAGGCTTTATTCTGAATTTAGTCACAGATTAGGACCGTTGAGAGGCACAAAGTGTGCATGCAAGCCCTTCAACTGTGACTCACAGCAAGTACTTGAGTGCTGACTCCCTTTATAAAACCATTATTACGATAATGGAAATATATTAAGGATACTCTTTTTTTAATTTAAAATGTTATTTTATTAAGTAAATTGTAGATCCATCCTTACACTAAAAGATACAATTGTTTACTGACATCTAAATTGAGGTTACTAGCTGGCCTCTATAGATACTATTTTAGCACAGCCGGGATGTTCCATTGGAATGTTGCCAATCAGCATCCAGGACCATAACTATTCGTTTCAATAATTTTCTAGGTCTCTCACATTTTTAAAACTGTTTGTACACCACTGATTATCTCTGACCTCCAGAGAGAGCGTAAAGACATTATCAGCCCCTTCAATCAACTCGTATCATGCCAGAGGTATAAGCAGCCACACTAGATATGATTTGCATAACTGTACAAACTTATGAGAGGCTGACATTAATTACTACAAAATGCACTTACTACATTCATAGATTTGCTCCAATTTGTCCACCGATGACAAGGAGAAAAACTTGTACCCGGACTTGGTACCAACAGCTAGGGATCTGGAAAGCAAAGGGGTAACGACAATGAAACGCTCCAGTAAGTGATTAAAACACAAATCCACTTCTTTATGGTCTACTGGTTTGCTTAATGACTAAAACAGGTTGTTGACCTGATGGTGAAATGCGTTAAAGGCTATTTTGCAATCCTCGTGGTGTAATGTGACATGCTTTAACCTCAAGATTCAAAAGCCACGAGACAGTAAACTATTTTAAAGTAGTTTACTTTCTATAGTGGTGAAATGTAGCAGCTGTTATTAGTTATAAAAACACTGGCAGTATTGTCAGCGAGGTGAACCAGCGGTTACACCGGCACAAACACCAGTGGAGTATAAATAATAAGCTTTGGCTAACTTGACAGCTGGTTCGTTGGTTACTGGAATCGGAAAGACAAACAAACGGCTTTTTTTATTTTTATATAAAATAGTATAGAAACTATCTTTCAGGTAGCTAACTTTAAATCAGACAGCAAAAAAACAAAAACAAAACAAAATCAGAGCTCAGTTTTAAGTCATGGGTTACTCTGGTGTTGCTAACATTTAAGCTACTATTGCTGTGTCTTTATAAGTTACTTCGTTAAACACACAGATAACAACCCTGTTTCACACTTGCTAAATTATATATACAATCAAATGTTAATGTACATCCCGTATTTAGGATTTCACACAATTAGGCTGACATAAAGCTTCGCAGAAGAGCAAATATGTAATTTTCTCGTTAGCATGGGCGCTAGTGCTACAAGTCTCGTGAACCAATTTGTCTGACGATACTTTACAGGGCAAAATTGGGTGCTGATTTATGAAAACAAAACTGCATTAACACATCGCGGGTAACTGTCTTAAGAGAGACCCAATTAAAAGCCAGAAAGCATAACAGTGAGAGTTTTATCTGGTTAGCACGCTTTATCATTATATCACCCTATTTGCACAGCACTCGAGAAATGAGACACGACACAACGAAAGCGCTCCCATTATAACGAGCGAAGCTTCGCACGACTGCAGTGCAAATTATTCGCTGATTATACTGAGAGCATCGTGCTGTTGTCGTGTAACGTTAGATGTGCTGTTAGGCCAGCAGCAGCGTGGTTCTTTTCTTACGTGTTATCCTGATTAAAGTTGGCGAAGAGCAGCTGGCTGCAGCCGGCCTCTCCGCTCTGACTGGCCAGGTTCATGGGCTCGACACCATTTACAGATTAAGCCGAAGTGAAAAGGGCTCAGATGTGGGTTAGATCAGTGAAATCTGGTGTCGTCTCGCACTGCCATAAGTTCCACCCTTGTTCCAATGAATGTTGTTGTTTTTCTCCAGCCACTGTTGCACCTTTTCGTGCGCATGCGCACTGGCTGCTGCACGCATTCTAATTAAAGGGAAAGGTGCTCTATTTCTCGCTAGAGTGGAAATGCTTTCAAACGATTTGCAAAACGTTTACACAATTAATCACAATTAATTTTAGAGGCTTCCCAGAGAGCCCCCTTATATTAGAGACTAGCCTTCATGGTTCTCAAGCTTTTTTGACTCTATAAAAGGCTGTCTACAACCTCGTGCACATGATTAAAACATTACTGAAAAACCTGTTGTTCACAATTTTCTTCATATATTCTGCCCTCTGATTGATAGATCACTTTTTATTTAAAAAAAAAAAAAAAAAAAAAAATATATATATATATATATATATATATATATAAGACCTTTTAGTATAATTCTTTAAGGTCGTGTTATGTGACGCTGTGAAATCTTTAACAAAGTAGCCTAAATCTAAGAATAATTCTATAAATTGTTGTTAATATTACTCAATTCATATTATCAATTCATTACTGGTCTGATATGCAACTTAGGTTTATTCTATTTGATTATCCATCATTGAAAAAAGAAGAAAAAATCAGTCATTGTATTGCCTAATTTTGTCCCGTTAATAAAAACCACAGTTTTGATAATAAAACTAAGCATTAAAACATATTTTTGGGTGACAATGAAATTTATATGCATTTTACGTAAGTAGTCTGCTTACAGCTACCGTTAGGCCTATGCAATTTAATTGATTTACATTATTATAAGCTATTAGAGTCTAACCTTACTTTTTGGCCATATAAATAACATCTGCTCCAAATTCAGTCTGGGCCTCTAAATAAAATGAATGTTTATTCCTCCTCAGGTCTGACCTCTGTATTTTCATGATAATAATATAGGCCATAAATGATTTTCTTTCATATTTTGTCTAAAGGTTCAAAATTGTTCTACTAATCAAGAAATATCATGATTTTTAGTTGTTTATTTTAAAGCTTTTTTGTCTTAATTAAAAATATTTTGAGTCTTTTTGAGGCCCCCTGGTTAAGAACCACAAGCTATACCAGATAAGGTATGCATGCCATCTCTGCAATCGCGATGGATGAGACGCAGATTGAAATGTTGTGAACTTATTTAACCAGCAGAGGGTTTCGTGCGCTTTGTCTTTGAGAAGTCACAATTCTAGTGTTCACCGTCAGTACAAACCCCCTTTAGGTCACATAGAAAATGTGCTGTGACTATGTCAGTAATGTTGAGATGTGATACCTGACCACTTTAATGACCACTTTTATAACAGAGCAAAAAAATAAAAAATAATAAAAAATAAAGTTTATTTAAAAAAGGATCTAATTTAACATCCAGGGCTACATAATGGCGTTTTTTGTAGGAAAAATGGGCAGAGGGCTTCACAAAATAGCGTGCATGCAACAGATCTCAGAGGTTAGTTTGTTTACGTCTTTCTAAACACGCAATGGACAAACATGATGCAGTTCGTTCGCCTCAAGCCTTTCCCAAGTTCACTTGAAGGAAGCAAAGGGGCGGAGAGGGGATTGAGCGCAGCTGCATTCCTGACAGAGAGAGGGGTCGCGAGTCGCTTTATGATTATTACAAAAATCCGCTGTCACTCTCTCGCAGCTCTGCTCATGTGCGCGTACTGAGTCTTCACGTGCTTGTTGAGGCAGTGCTGCTTCCTTCCAAGTTTTGAACACACTGAAACATCCGGAGTTTGCTCGTCGCTTTTACTGGGAGTAGTCAATCTGTCTACCCAGGAGCAAGTTCGGCAGCGAACATGTACAAATATGTACAGTATGGATTTTAGGAGGACGAAACTCGGCAGGTAAATTATCTAAATATAACGTTTATAGCATTGTTTTCTTTAGCTATATTATTAAAGTGGTTGACTTTTACACTTTTGAGAACAACAAAGTTTTTTTTTTGTTTTTGTTTTTAACCTATGTTAATAACAGAAAAAACATTATTGAAAGGAGAATTAGGGTTGTTAATAAGAATACAACACTATTAAACAAAACAAAACAGCGCGAGCCGGAGGTAGACGAGCATTGGTTCAAACATGTTTGAAAAAGCCATTGTGTTAATTCGTGAGAAAAAAATAAAAAAAATATTGAGGTTCTGTCAACTTCTACTTTCGTTTTATTCCTGCTCTGCTTCAACTTGTTTTTGCTGAGGATTGCAATATTTGTTTTAAACAACAAGTCTGACATTAAACATTGCTTGTGTTTGTGCTAAAACATTTCTTTAATTGTAGATGGTGTATACATGTAGGCCTATTATAATGCCTATAGCTGTTTATTTCTTTTACAATAATGTAAGCTGATCATATAAATTTATTCCCAAAAGAAAATGATTATTCACTTTACTCATATTGTCTTGGTGAAATTATTTAATTTCTTAGAATTAAACTCTCATCATTCCCATAAATTGTCATACAGTGTGGTTTTCCAAGAATAGTGTTTTAGATAATATGAACTTTATTAATATTAAAAACACTTTTTTTTTTCAATAGAACATACAGATATTTTAAATGTGTTGATAGTTTTGTGTAATGACAAATTTTGTCAATGTCAGGTCACATACCTGGCAAACATAAGCAGGCTTTGTGTTTGTCTTTTGAGATCTTTGCCCCAGAGAATGTTGACTAGGTGGGATTACGTGCAAATGCTGTTTTTGTTCCCTCTTTTAATTAAAGTGAGCATTTTATAGAGCACCACAATGCTTAATATATACATAAAACACACAATAACTAACCATTTTATTTTATTTATGCTCCCACAACTTAAACACTTGCTTTGCATAATAAAACAGTTACATTTGCAGAGAAATGACTCACATTAGGCCATCCAAGATTAAGTGAGCTTGTTCCTTCATCGGAACAGATTTGGAGATGCAAATTCCATTGGCATTACATAATTTACTCACCAATGGATCCTCTGCAGTGAATGGGTGCCGTCAGAATGAGATGATAAAAACACAACAATAATCCACAAGTAATCCACACAACTCCAGTCCACCACTTCACATCTTTGTGAAAATCTGCATGTTTGTAAAAAACAAATCCACAAAGAAGTTTTAACTTTATACTGTAGCTTGCTACTAAAATAATCCTCTGAAAAGGTGAAAAAAAAGTTTCATCTAAATCAGGAGAGAAATATGTTCAGATCAAGCACAGTTTACAAATGAAAACAGTCCAAAACTGTTCTAAACAAATATGTTGGTGGAGATATATATAATATGTGAGAGGACAGCATGATGTGGACTTTTTCACTGGAGGAAGCTTTATTATGGACCATGGAGTTGTTTTTTTTTTTTTTTTTTGTGGGCCAGAAGCAGTGATTTAAAGTTTAAAAGTTAAAAGATACATTTCTTTTTATATTTGGAATAAAACTATTCTTTTAACCAAAGAACATTGGCTAAACTGGCATTAAACTAATGAATTTAGTCAAACTGTGTTTCCTCCTGACACTGGATAACTCTAAGGTGAGGCATAAACTCAACCTGTCAGCACCTGATAACTTTCATTTGATCTCCAGAGTCTTCCCAGAAAGGTCAGTCACAGGGTGCCCCTCAGTCTCCTCTCATAACGGATAGTACAATGAGTCGAACTGTGTGTATTTTTGTCCCTCTTGACTCTGGTTTGGATCCTCCTTGTTTCAGAGACAAGAGACTTGCATTGTGGCCATCTGAGTGCATATTTGGTTTTTGGACGGGATATTGTGGCCTCTGTCACATGCAATTAGCACACTCACCAATAAATCACACAGTTTGTGCTCTTCTGTGCTCGGAAGAACCGGCCTTCATGAAGCTGGAGCATATGAAAGGATAATGAACAAGGTTTTACCAAAAGATGGCATAGCCTAAGCAACTTTATCATGACTTCCATTTGATTACTTGCATGTAAATGCTGTAAACATCTGTTTTTATAACATTGGTTTTCAGCTATTTGATATTGCGATATGATAGAGCATTATGCAACAAAATGCACTTGCTGTGTGGTTTGGAAAAAGAAGAACTTGAGTTGGGCCTTAAAATGTTGGAATGCAATGTTTGATGTCATGACTAGTAGGGCCGCATTATGCATGAGTAGACATCTTAGCCGAATCATTTTTTGGCTGAAACCCAAGACCAGCACTGTGTATCATGTTGCCGTAGAGGCTCTGTGAAGTGTAAACATCCAAATCTCTGAATGTTTTCTCTAGCGAAGGGCCACTGGTGAGTCTCACAGTCCCTTATCCTCACAAGTGTGGCATTACCATATTCTCACACAGACACATCAGCACAGATGTGATGGCTCACAAAAGTCTGAGAATTTGAAATACTGCTTATTAATTTCGCACCTGTTTTTATTCAAATTTCTTTTTATTTTCAGTTATGAATCTTAGATTTTCTGTGTTGTCTGTGAATCAATGAAATTAACTAGATTTATTGGTTTGTATTGACTATGGAGCATGAAGTATTTTTCATGTTTAGAAGTGTTGCTAAAACATTTCCTTGTATCTAATAGTGTCAAACTGACATTGATTTTCCCAGTTTAGCCCCAGATGGCATCATATAAAAGCAATTCCTTTAATAAAGGCCAAGCAGAGACACACCGGGTGCTGTAGCAATACCAAACACTCATTTCATGAACTAATCCATAATAATGAACAGGATGTCCTGTAGTGCTCCGAGTAACATTTCCCTGAATCTAGTAAAAGATATTGTGATATGACAAGTGACACTAAATATACCCAATAACTATGTTGCTTAAAGGCACATTCTGCATGAACTAGCAGCTCTGGTGCATTCGGGCATTATGATTGAATGTGTGACTGTGAATGCAGTTCCTATCACACCTGGATCACACTTTTTTTTTTTTTTTTTTTTAAAGAATATGAATTGCTTAGTAAAAAAAAAACACCCTACAGCAAATATTTACATTAAAATAGATGTGAGGAAAAAATAAAAATGTTATGAAAGCATGTTTCATAACAAAAAAAACATGTCAGCTGTAATTCAGTGGCAGAATTATCTTTGACAAGACTGCAAATGAAGACAATTAATCTGTTTACTGCTAGAAATACACTATAATCAAGATATACAATCGAGAAGCAAAGTAAGACGGTTTCCAGAGCTCGCTCATTTATTCTGGTTAGCAGTCTAGCCCACTTCCCTGTGTCCTCATGCACATTAATTAAATCACACAGATAAAGAGTGTTTGGGGGGAAATAAAAAAGAAAATCCCAAGCCTCAGGTTGGCATGGAGACTATGACATCATCGCTCAATACATCAGCGGCTCAATGTAAGTGGCATAAAAGACCTCATTCCGAACAGGATTAGCTTCGTCGTTAGGTAGTTACAGATGCTAGGCAACTGTGCAATACAAGAAAATTCTAAAAATGTGATCCGAATGCATATTAAATCCTTGAGGAGCCTTAAAGAGGGTTACCTAATGCTCTTGAACCTGAACATTATGTGCTCTTGATTCTTAATGTGTTTCATATAGTCTGAATTAACCTCTGAAATGAAAAGGACTTTAACCTGTAACACTGTCCTACTGTTTCTGTGCCGTCAAATGAGATGTGTGAGAAATGAAGTTTGGGGTCAGTAAGGTTTTTAGTATTTTTGAAGGTAAATGATACCTCTATTCACCAAAGACGCATTAAAGTGACAGTAAAGACATTTATAATGTTATATAAGTTTTCTATTAATCAAATAATCTTGAAAAAATGTATCACTGTTTTCACAACAACAACAACAAAAAAGAAATACTACACAGCACAACTGTTTTTAATATTGATAATTATAAGAAATGTTTCTTGAGCAGCAAATCATCATATGAAGGATCATGTGACACTGAAGACTGGAGTAATGCTGAAAATTCAACTTTGCATCACAGGAATAGATTAGAAAACAGTTATTTTAAATTGTAATAATACTTCATAATATTACTGATTTTATTGTATTTGTAAATAAATGCAGTGTGCATAAGAGACGTCTTTCAAAAACATTAAAAAATATTACCAACCCCACTCAACTTTTGAATGCTAATGTACATGAGCATAGATTTGTTTTTTTGTGTGGTTTTTTTTAACTCTGTCTGGATGTATAAATCCAGTCTATATAACTTCAAAAAGTTCATCAAATTTTAATAGGATGACAGCCCACTACTTCAAATTAATGTATATTCAATGAAGGGAAAAAATTTGACTGAGGCTCTACCTTCAGTCAAAATTTAAGCATTTCAAATTCACCAAAATATATATATTTTTTAGGTTTATGAACAACCGAGTCCCATCTAGCAAGAGATACCAACCAACTGAGTATGAGCATGCAGCCAACTGTGCCACTCATGGAGTAAGTAGAAAAATCTACTTCTCATCTCACACTGAGCTCAGAGCAGGTCAAAACAAAATGTTGGAGAAACCTCTCCGAAAATAAAGTGCTTCATAACAGTGCATGAGATCACAAACTGGACGGGTTGGTCAATGTTTAGCATACGGACCTCTGGTTTTGTGAAGGAGAGGGCGTTGTCAATAGGGGAGGCTTTGATGCCATTGTCCTGTGATACAGAAGGATCACCAAAATCACGTAAATGACTACAGAGATTGTGTGATGTAATACTGCTCAACAAACAAAAATATTTCATGGATATACAGGGACAAAACCATTCAATAATAGCATTAGGTCACAGTCATCAAGTCTTTTTCATACTGTCATTTGCTTGTCTCAGTTCTCTTTTCACCCTTGCTTCTGATCTTGGTTTATGTTCATGTGTTTTTTTCTGAGCATGTTGGATATGGCCTTGCTCCGTGATGTTGTTTGGATAACATCCTGCTCTCTAATCCCTGCCTCTCAGAGCCGCACATCTGGCACGGCCAGTTCACGAGCTTCAGCATGAGACATTGACCACACACCAAATCCTCTTTGCACCAGTGCATTGTCGTTTGGCTGTGGAGTAGGCTAAATGCTCAAGAATACTTTTCTGATGTCTACAAATTAAAGTAAAGTCTTGAAAATTTTTTTTGATAATATTTGATTGTGTTTTTGATAATAATTGCTGGTTTTGGTTACTACCTTCTTTAAAAAAAATAGGCTTCTGCAGAAAATCAGTAGGGCTTGTGGGATATGTTAAGAAGATTTGATCAGGCACTAATAGTGACAGATGGAAGGAGGGTCGGTCAGGCTACAAATATTAGAATTTGTCATTTTTCCAATGTAATTACAGTAATCCAAATAGCAAAATGTAGGACTGGGCTGGCCATTTTAGTTCATTTTGTATTTAAGTACTATAACGCAGTGTTGCAGTCGAGGCCAGCTGAGGGTTGAGTCCAAGTTAAGATTTCACATGAAAATATGCAACCACAAAACCTTAAGTCTTAAGTCGCTGGGGTCTATTTGTAGCAATAGCCCAAAATACATTGTATGGGTCAAAATTATAGATTTTTTTAATGCCAAAAATCATTAGGATATTAAGTAAAGATCATGTTCCATGAAGATATTTTGTAAATCTCCTACTGTAAATATATCAAAACTTTGTAATATGCAAAACCCTTATGACTGGTTTTGTGGTCCAGGGTCACATATGGCCTTGGTCCATATTTTCATAGTCTTGGTATTGGTCCACATTTTACTGAGTCCACAACAAGACCAAGACCCTAAAAATACTGACTAATTCATTCAAAAAATTGAGTGTTAATTTTAATGGTCTTGATCTTCAAGTCCATGCCCAAGCTCACATTTTCATGGTCTTGGTTTTGGTCTTAGTCCACATGCTCACGAGTCCATGGCAAAACCAAAACCATGAAAGTAGGGTCCTGTCCAATATCATATTGTTATGATTTTGGTCCTCAAGTCTGAGTCTAAGACTATATTTTCATAGTCTTGGTCTTTGTCTTAGTCCACATGCTCCAGAGTCTACAACAAGAACAAGAACTTTAAGAATTGGTTTTGACTTGCCTTTGAGTCCAAGACCTTTTTTTTTTCACAGTCTTGGTCTTAGTCTTTGAGTCTAAGACAATATTTGATGGTCAATTGTCATGATCTTGGTCTTAGTCCACATGCTCCTGAGTCCACAACAAGACCATGAAAATATTGATTTGTAAAATATTGAGTCTTAAGACCACATTTTCACTTCCTGGTCATGTGATAGACTCAGGAGCAGGTGGACTTGTTTTTGATTCGAACTCAACCCTCTCATTCTTGACTCAAACCCAAATTAGCTGGTCTTGACTCCAACACTGCTTTAACACACACACACACACAACAGTAATTAATAACTTGAGAGAAGATACAAAAAGATATATATTGATATTGTCTTCTGTTTAGTTCTGGATCATTCCCAGTATCCTGGGCAGCTCAGTGTTGTACTTCCTCTCTGATGACCAGTGGGAGACCATCTCTGCATGGATGTATGGGACAGGTCTGTCTGGGCTGTTCATCATGTCCACCATGTTCCATACGGTGTCCTGGAAGAAAAGTCATCTCAGGTGTGTCATAACGGAGCTGTAAAGTATAGTTATAATTAAAAAAACTTTAAATAAAGTTCTATTTTATTTTAAAACAGAAAGGAAAGATCCTCAGCAGCGCCGAAGATATATACCTTCCCATAAATTCATATACATTTGAACCTAAAATCTTGATATTGAACAAAAAAAAAGCATGTTTTCTGTCAACTAAAGAGGATGCTGTTTAAAAAAAGCACATGCAGTATGTTTAACACGTTTCCGCCTTAGGGGATTCAAGAATGACTAAGCACACACTCATTATGAAGTGCTTTAAGATGTGAAACAAACAGATTTCCTCAGTTAATTGGGCATGTTTCCTGTCTTCCATAATATTTAAAAATAATTCAGCTGCAAAAAGAAAAATATTGCATTTATGCAATTGCATTTCTTCTCATCTTAAAACCAATGCATGACAACAGACGCCATCTGAAATTAAATATTTCCACCCGACATGTTGACTGTCAAACCCTGAATTTACAGAAAACAAAGAGTAGTCATATGTCATCTGCAGGCATAGAGATGTCTGATTATTTAATGTCATAGCTTTTAAAGACTCTTCCCAGATAAAGAGCTGTTTCATGCTACATTAGCAGCACCATTGCAGATTTACTGGAATATTGTACGAACTTCTCATATGTCTATGGCACAATATAATGTAAAATGTTGTTTTAGGCTTTTGTATATTTGCAGATTCTGTGCTAGGAGGAAGTGTCAGCTGCAAATGCCGATTTAGTGGAAACATTATGAATGAACTTTGGATCTTCATCAGAGCAGGACACCAAAGCAGTTACACATGAATTCATGTTGACAGATGGTATCACATGGGCCTGTCAGTTCATGCTCACAGATGTCTGTGATTCAGTCCTGACCCTGCCCATTCCAAATTACACATATGAGAACAGAACAAAAAGAGTTTCCTTAACTGCAAAAACACACCTCAAATGTGACCCTGGACGACAAAACCAGTCTTAAGTGTCAATTTTTCAAAATTGAGATTTATACATCATCGTTTGTTATGATAGTACAATATTTGGCCGAGATGCAACTATTTGAAAATCTGGAATCTGAGGGTGCAAAACGCCTTTAAAGTTGTCCAAATGAAGTTCTTAGCGATGCATATTACTAATCAAAAATTAAGTTTTGATACATTTACTGTAAGAAATGTACAAATTATCTTCATGGAACATGATCTTTACTTAATATCCTAATGATTTTTGGCATAAAAGAAAAATGGATAATTTTGACCCACACAATGTATTTTTGGCTATTGCTACAAATATACCCCAGCGACTTAAGACTGGTTTTGTGCTCCAGGGTCACAAATCTGTATAAAGGGGTTGCAACATGCTTGTCACCTGAATATATTTTACCTTTATTCATTTAGAAGATCAAATCAGCATATTAGAATGATTTGTGAAGGATCATCACAGGAATAAATGACATTTTAATTATATTAAAAAAATAACAGTTATTTTAAACTGAAGTATTCTCAGTATTACTGTTTATACTGTAGTTTTGATGAAACAAATGCAGCCTGGTGAGCATAAGAGACTTCTTTCACAAACCTTTAAACAGTAGTGTAGCTCAGAAAGATACAAGCCAGGACAAAGGTTTGAGCACAAACAGTAGAAAATAAGAAAAAGAGACTGATTTTTATTTTGAAACATTCTCTTGCTGTAACAGGAAGGTGGAGCAGCGATTCCACATGTGCGACAGGATGGTGATATATTTCTTTATAGCTGCATCTTATTCACCCTGGTGAGCATGTGATGTGTGTGTCCTCTAGTAACATCACCATCAGCGTTTTACAGCTTCACAGGGTTGAGTGTGTTACTGACACAGGTGTCTCTGTGTTTGTGCTGTGTGCAGGCTGAACCTGAGGGAACTAGGACCCTGGGCTGTGCACATGCGCTGGTTGGTGTGGATCATGGCTTGCGCTGGCTCTGCCTATGTCTTCTTCTTTCATGAGAAGTAGGTGCCCACTTTGTTGAGGACGTAGAGGATAACAATCACTCTCAGATGCTGATGTGGTTGTTAATGTCCAAAATCGTGTAAAATGCTGTCTGTGCTTGTTCTTTTGCCAAGCATTTGCATTATGAATGCATCAAATAATGCAAAAATTACCAAGCCAGCATCAGAATGTTTAAAACAGCTGTGTTATATTTCAGGAACAAGATACTAGACTTACTGTGCTACACTGCCATGGGAACTGTTCCTGCAGTTGTTCTTCTGTCAATGGTATGTGTGACTGACACCTATACATGTGTTCATAAATACAGTAATGAAGGCTTTTGAGATGCCTTAAGCAGCTTATTTATATTTTACAACATTTCCATTAGTGTTGTTAACATGAAGTATACTTTGCAATTTAAAGTAGATCTTTATTTCATTAATGTCTTTGTGAGACCAAGTTTTCGAGTCATTCCATCAATCAGGTGCCTTTCCCAATGAATTTTAGAGAGATTTAAAACATCCTATCAGACAAACGATGTGCTAAAACATGAATCATCTTAAGCTAAATTAATGCATTTTAATATATAGGTTGGGATATATTTATGCCGTCAGAAAAGTAACAGTTGACATTACGTTATTTTTGAACAAAGCCTTGTGCTTACAGGGTGCTTCTTAGAAAGAGAATTTAATACTTTTTAATTATCACTTGTTTGTATATGAAATCATGGTAACAGGGTTGACATTTTGAATATCATCCCCTACTGACAAACATAAAACATGATGAAGTGATAAAAAGAGGAGACATTTGCTAGACCATGAATAGTTTACTTCTTGAAAGCATAATTAACTTATTATTACAGTTTTGTGGTTAATGGAATAGTTACTTTAAAAGGGAAAAATGGTTATTATATACATGTATTGGGATATATAACTGTAGGAATAATGGGGGATATTAAAATGTCAACCCTGTTACCATGGTTATATATACAGTATTAAACAAATGATTATTGAAAAGTATTGTGTAAGATGCACCTAGTAGAAGCACAAGGCTTGTAACAGAAATAATGTAAACTGTCAACCCTGTTAATATATCAATCAATCAATCAATCAACATTTATTTATATAGCACATTTAAAGCAACTCCAGTTGACCAAAGCGCTTTACATATAAAAATTGATCAAAAACAGACACAAAACACAACAATATCCATCACTGAACAATGTCCCAACAGCTAGGGGCAACTATATGCCACAGAATAAAGGTGTGTTTTCAACATTGATTTAAAGCAGTCTAATGAGTGACAAGATCTAATGACCAATGGAAGGCTATTCCACAGACGTGGGGCTGCCACAGAAAAGGCTCGATCACCTTTGGTTTTCAACCGTGATCTTGGAACATGTAAAAGCAAACTCTGAGATGATCTTAAAGGTCTGGTAACATAGTGATGCTGCAACAAACATGAAATGTATTCTGGAGCAAGGCCATGCAATCCTTTAAAAACCATTATCAAAACTTTATAATGGATTATAAAATCAAAAGGAAGCCAATGTAGCGCAGCCAGCACTGGAGAAATGCTGGACCACTTCCTTGTGCCAGTCAACGGTCTAGCTGCAGCATATTGTACTAGCTGCAGCCGTGAGAGCAGATTCTTAGACAACCCTAAATATAGCGAGTTGCAATAATCCAACCTGGATGAAATAAAAGCATGAATCACGGTTTCCATGTCATCAAAAGACAGTATTCTCTTCAATTTGGCAATAATATATCTATCTATCTAGATGTATCATCATACATTTGGATCAGAATATGTGCATATTTGTAAAGTGAAATAAAGTTGGTAATGGATGGAGACAAAAAAGGCATCCTTGTGATTAAAGGAAAAAAAACTTAAACATAATGTTACTTGATTTTAATGTTTAAAAGAATGTCTGTATTAGCATAGCAAAAGTTGGCATTAGCTATTCATTGTTCAAGTTATTTTTTTTTACACATGCATACAAGAGAAACAAAAGGCTTGCTTTTTGTACAGCATCCTCTGTGTATTTCATCTGTGGGAGAGAGACCCGTTTAAACTGAACGTATTATTTCAGCCTAACAGAGAGGGCATATTAGAGCTGTCAGTGGGCGGAGTCTTCTACTGCCTGGGAATTGTCTTCTTCAAGAGTGATGGCCTCATCCCATTCGCTCATGCCATCTGGCACGTCTTTGTGGCAGTTGGGGCAGGCATACACTATTACGCCATCTGGAGGTACTTGTATGCAACGGGGACCGGCCAAATCAAAATATCCAGGTGACAGATGAAGAAGATCTCAAGTGTGTTCACACATACAGGGTTTGTTGAGCTATAAAAGACAATGTATTTGATCATGAGCTGCCTTTGCATCCCTCTATATTAATCATAGATGGGCATGTTTTAGTACTGTTGGTCTAAAATGTATTTTTATATAGAAGGATTTCTGTCCTGATAACTGGCCAGTCTATTTTTGCAGATGTAGTCTTAACCTGTTGACAATGTACTGTTTCAACTGTCAGTGTTTACAGGCACAATGTGTATAATACAAAAGTAATGTATATGTACAAAAATGTTAGAAATGACTTTTTAATTGTTGCACAATGGATCATGATGGATCATTTCTATGGCATTGTGATACTGTTTAGGGATGACATGATTTACACTACCGGTCAAACGTTTGGAATAATTACTTTATGTTTTCAAAAGAAGTGTCTTATGCAGTAAAACTGTATAATTATGAAGTATTATTACAGATTTATTCCTGTGATGGCACATCTAAATTTTCAGCATCATTACTCCAGTCTTCAGTGTCACATGATCCTTCAGAAATCATTCTGATATGATGATTTGCTGCTCAATTAAAATTGGTGCTCTATTAATAATATTGGTTATTATTATTATCAGTGTTTTAGTGCTTTTATATATATATATATGTGTGTGTGTATGTCTTACCTCAAACTTTCGACTGGTAGTATCAGTTTTCACAAAAATATTAAACAGTATAATTGTCAATATTGATCATAATAATGTTTCTTGAGCACCAATTCAAGTCAGAGCCATTTTATTTGTTATTGGGAACGAGCCATGCACATGGAAACTAGCCTTTTTGTGCATCTTTATAGAAAAACCCAATGAGACTTATCTCAAGGTCTAATGAAAATATAAACCTTGATTAAATGAAACTTAAACATCTGTTTTGCCTATTAACACATTAAGCCAGGAAACTCAGATATGAAAGAGTATGTTTTTAAGCACTGTGACTTTGAATGTATAACAGGTTTTTACTCATTTTGTCATAATGTTGCATTTATATGACAGTAAGAATTTGTATTGAGACATTTGTATTGTGTCACATTTCATTTCTATGGTAAATTCTTTTGTACCATTAGTTTCATAGACTTTTAATCAGAAGGACAAAAACGCAATCTAAACTGTATTTTAACAGTTTTGACACTAATCATAAGTGGCAGTAATAAATGCAACCTGACAATAAACACATAGAATGTTTAATTTATAGAAATGTGTCTCTACTAAACATTTCAATAAATCAAGGAGTAAATCATAATCCCCTTGTGTCTTGACATTTGTTTTGATATATTTGTGACTGACAAGCAGAAGTGAAAATCATGAAGTGCAGTGCTTGCCTGTTTTGCTCCAGTGTCTCTCACTTTCCCTTTCACTCCCTCGCTCTTTGTGTCCTTCAGACACTCTCTCTTGGTATTCTGCAGAGATATTTCGAAAACAGTTTCCTAGAACTGGCTTACGTGGGCAGGAAGCTGGAATGTCTATGGAGGAGCCCGCTGACTGCTCTCATGCCCTGAGGAAGTGAGGCGTTGGTGTCTCGGTGCCAGCGGGGGCCGTCGCCTCCGGCTGAAGGGGCCAGAACAAACTGAGCCACATTTGGCAACTTGAGCAAGTTAATAAGTTCATGGGCTCGTGTGATGATCTCCTCAGTGTCCTCCTCACTGTAGCACGCCATTACAGGAGCACTACGGGCAAACGTCCGCATCTTAGACAGGCAAAGCGACACTCTGAGAGAAACAGAACGAAATGGAATGAGTGAGATATTGATACAGGATTTACTCCATGTTATGGCTGATAATCATTTATTAGTTAAAAAAAAAAAAAAATGTCCTGATTTGATTTGCTTACAATATCTGGCTAATATGGACATTAGAAATATAGCAAGGTCCAAAAGTCTGAGACCACATTGACCTTGGAAATGTAATAGGTTACAGATTACAAGTTACCTTACCTTACAAGTGACTTCATTGAAGTAATGTAACTGATTACATTTTTGATTACTTTTCTAAATTTCTAATCAATGTTTTCAACTGTTAATCACTTTTAAACATTTAAACCAGGCAGGATAATCCTTACAGTAGTACTCAACACTGATTACTTTCACAATCCTTCATCACTTTCATTAAAATCATAACAAGATATAGTTTAATAGCTATGATACGGTTTTTGAAATCAAATCTCTTCATAGCTATGACAGGAAACACTGTCATCTAACAATGCCTCAAAAAAGAAAAAACTGTTAATATGAAAAAATAAAGCATATAAATATACCTAAATAGGAAATAAAACAGTTATTAAATAAGCATGCGTACTATTCTGCGTACTACACTCCTGAAACATCAGTGTCTCATATTTTAGAGCAGTCAATGCAATTTGGGAAAGAAATCAATCAAATCTAGGCTATATGAGTGTGAAAATATTCAAATGTAACCCCCTTTATAATTTTTAACATTTTCATAAAACTTGCAATTTAATTACACATTTTTTGTTTCTCAGTAAATGTAACAGATTACAGTTACAGATATTTAGTAATTAAATTATGTAATTCTGTTACACGTACAGTAATTAGTTACTCCCCAACACTGAATTATAATAATAATAAAACCTCCGTAAGTGCAATGTACGTTTGCAACCATAATTGAGTGTTGACTATTATATCTAAAAATAAATGGAAGTGCACAGTAACGTGAAAATAATAGAGCTCCCTTTATAACTGAATTTATTTAAAGACAGAGCCACAATTTGTTTAGAAACTGCTCAATCACTGAGTGATTAAAAAAAAAAAAAGCAGTTTTATGTTTTTGATAGTTTCTTTCCCCTGCTGCTGTGATATCTGTGATGAGAAACTTCTTATTCAAGACAGTACTTAAGAAATGATTAAACATCTTAAACATTACATTTTAACATCTTGCATTGTTTACATAATGCAAGGGTTATGTAAACAATGTATAATATAATTTGTTATGAAGGAACCATTGTGTTGGAGGAGGCTGGTCTACCTGGGAATTAGATCCTGACTGCGTGTGGCCAGTTTGGCCAGGGTGGTCATGAGCACAGTGATGAGGCGGGGGGAGAAGCTCGGAGGACCGGCTGACTGTCGCACCTGCGTGATCTCAAACAGCACCGCCTCCAAACTCTCGAAAAAAGATGTGATCAGTTCCACCGTGCAGCGAGGGTCATAGGACACTGAAAGATACTCACCAATGACCCACACCTGCGTATAAACGTTCAATACAGTCACCTTATACAATACAGTACAGCATGATGATGCTTACAATCACAGTTCACTTCCGCTGCTCACCACATGTGTGTAGAAGTCTTCTTTACTGTAAATGTTGGCAGGGGAGCTTGCGAATTCCAGGATCTCCCTGGACTGATCCACAATCAGTGGTGGGTGGAGTTTGCACAGGGCCTGCAGGTGGGTGCTGAACACCCTACAATCATAAATAATCACAGTAAAAATCATTTACACAAAGAATTTAAAAGATGTCTGAAATGTACATCTAATTTATGAAATTACTGAATAATAACCCCATGAATTACAATAAGAATTCAGGCACTTTCTGTAGCAAAGAGTGAGTATTTGTCAATAAAGAGTATTTAAATAAAGAGTGCCTCACTTTTGGACTTCAACATTAAATGTCTTGATGTTGTAGAGCAGACTACTTCTCTCCAGCAGCACTAGCAACAGCTGGTTCATCATTTTCTCATCAGCTTTCTATAAAACACAATAAAAACACTGGAAGAGATGACACAATTCAGACCTTGTGAAATGTGGCAAATGTGAGTGTACACTATTTTTTTTGTACTGGTGTGAGCTATTAAATGGCCTGACCTTTCATTTGTGACTCTCACCTGAGTGACTGTGTTGAAGTACACATGCAGAAGCACAGGAACGACCTGAGCACATCGAACAACTCGTGGACTCTCTGCCATGTCAGCCAAAATCTCATGAAGCATTTTTAGCCTATGAGGCAATCACACTCAAAGGTTTAGTGTAAGCAGGCATTACACACACACACACACACACACACACACACTTCATTTTTAACCAACATTTAGGTGGTTTGAATAGTAAGTGGCAAGCCATTTTTGTGCTGTAGGGGTGGTAATTACACGGTTGGAGGTCCATGAGTTACTGTATAACCATCAGAGCATACTTCATTAAATATATACTACCGTTTAAAGGTTTGGAGTCAGAATGGTCTCAGCAATGACAAATTAAATTGATCAAAAGTGACAGTAAAGACATTTATATTGTTAATTAAGATTTCTATCTCAAATAAATGCTGTTCTTTTTAACTTTCTATTCATCAAAGAATCCTTAAAAAATGTCACGATTTCCACAAAAATTAAGCAGCAAGAACCGTTTTCAACACTGATAAAAGTAAAATGTTTCTTGAGCAGCAAATTAGCATATTAGAATGATTTCTGAAGGATCATGTGACACTGAAGATTGGAGTAATGATGCTGAAAATTCAGCTTTAACATCATAGGAATTAATTACATTTTTACATATTAAAATAGAAAAAAGTCTACTGACTCCAAACTTGTAATTATGTATATGTGATTTTAATTATACTTCCTTAAATTCTGCATGCTGCAACCTAATTTTAAATTTAGGAACTGAATTCCTAAATTCTTCCTAGATTATATTCTGTAAGTAATATGCCAGCCAGGTATTACCTGTCTATTGTGTCTCCAGTCCCAGCCTCAGGTCTGAGGATGTAGAGGAAGAGCCCCCTATAGGAAGGCTGGCGGAAGGCATCCAGACAAGCGGCCACCTTCGCCCCCTGCTGGTCCCATGCGGTACGGTCTAAAGCCTGATAGCATGCTGATCTGCAACAGCATTACATGGCTAATTCACATCACATTCAACTCCAGTTGAAGCGCTGATCTGTAGTTGGTGAAGTCACTTACCTCTGCTGGAGGTCAAGGGCTGCTGCTAAGCAGGGCAGATCAAGGATAGTATGCAGTAACTCAATGGCTGTCTCTGGAGCTATCAGAGATGGGAGCAGCTCCACAAACTCTGCAATCAATCCTGAACTGTTCCATGCCAAGAACTGGTGGGAAAATCACACAAACACAACACTTATTTGTATTCAATTTAAAGGAACGGTTCAGCCAAAATGAAAATTAGCTGAGAATTTTACCCTTAAGCCATCCAAGAGTTTGTTTCTTGATGGGAACAGATTTGGAAAAATGTAGCATTACATGACTTGCTCACCAATGGTTCCTCTGCAGTGAATGGGTGCCATCAGAACAGGAGTCCAAACAGCTGATAAAAACATCACAGTAATCCACACGACACCAGTCCATCAATTAACATCTTGTGAAGTGGAAAGGTGCATGTTTGTAAGAAACTAATCCATAATTAAGAAATGTTTTTAACTTCAAACCATTTTTCCCGGCTAAAATACGAGTCCTCTCTTCATAAAATTACTTTCTCCAGTGAAAAACTCATCTTATCTGAATTAGGAGAGAAATGTGCAAGCACTATTTACAAGTGAAAACAGTCCTAGAGTCCTGTGTGTTTTGATGTGAATTTGAGAGGACAACGGAGGATGAACTTTTTCACTGGAGGAAGCGTTATTATGGATTATGTACTTGTATTTTGGCCAGAAGCAACGGTTTAATGTAAAAACAAAAAACAAAACAATCTATGATTTCTTTTCTGTTTGTTTCTTACAAACACACAGCTTTTCACTTCACAAGATGTTAACTGATGGACTGGAGTCGTGTGGATTACTTGTGGATTATTGTGATGTTTTTATCAGCTGTTTGGACTCTCATTCTGACGGCACCCATTCACTGCAGAGCATCCATTGATGAGCAAGTGATGTAATGCCACATTTCTCCAAATCTGTTTTGATAAAGAAACAAACTCATACATCTTGAATTTTGCTAAATTTCTTTAAAAATATGATTAGCCAGCCCACCTTCAGGAGGTTTGGGAAGCTCTGTCTGTAATTGGCCACTCTGTCCTGCAGCACGCTAGCGTTGAGAAGACAGAACTGGACAAACTCGAAGGCGAGCATGGGCTCGTTGAACTGCTCGGCGGGACATTGACCGAAGAGTTGGCAGAACACAGCCTCCGAGTCCACCGCGGCGATCTCACCTGGTATTAGAGCATGTGGACACTGAGATGCATTCATACGTCACAATATCAGAGCCATACTTTTCTGTAAGCGCTAGGGCCACGGGCCACGACACTCACTGTGGTTGAGGTAGAACTGAGCGATAGGCAGCAGGGCTCGAGCATAGGCGAGATCACCATTCAGTCTGCCATACAGGGCTTTGATGCAGGGGAAGGCACGGTACACGTAGGAGGGATCCTCACCGCAGATGATGTCCATTATTGACACTGACTCAACAATACACTGTACAACAGATATAAAGAGTCACCATCCATATGCCATTTAACTTATTGTAAGTCTCAATCATGACATGATTCCTCAATAATGCAGTGTAAAATCCTTTTCTATTTTGCATTAGTTTCTGTATATATATATAATTATATATATATATATATAATACAGAATTTATCATTACAAATTATATTATCAGCTTAATTTAAGTGAAGGGCTGAAGAATAAACACTTTTAGGAATTGTTTACGTGACTTGAAACATTTTTAAAAAATTCTAATAATGTTTTGGGAATAAAACCTTTTTGATAATAAACAAAATACTGTGTGTTCCTTTAAATTTAATTACATTAAAAAAACATTTTTTTATTTTTATTTCTGTTCATTTTTAAATTATGTCAAGGTTAAAATGAAAAATCAAAAAATATATATATACAGTATGTCGGAATTACGCTTGATTTAACACTACCATTCAAATGTCAGTACTTTTTCTTTCTTTTTTTTAAAGAATACTTTTCTTCAGTCAGATTGCACTGAATGGATCAAAACTGACGGTAAAGACATTTATAAAGATTTCTATTTCAAATAAATGCCATTTCTTTTGAATGTTCTACTCACCAAAGACTCCTGAAATAAATTTTCCACAAAAACATTACGATGCACTGTTTTTAACACTGATAATCAAAAACACTATAAAATATTATACAGACATGAAACTTCTGAAAAATAATGTATGTGGTACTCACTGCTTTCTGTAGCTCTGTATCTGTCTTCTTCAGGGCTTCTACATAAATTACAAAAATAAATTGTGAGAAATAAATCAATACATTCTCCAGCAGAGTGTAATAAACATTCTCTAATAGTTGACCTATGATCTACTCACTCCTGTCACTCTGTTCAATGAGACGCTGGCAGTACTCAAAAGCCTTCTCTCTGAGTCTCTCTTTGGGAGGAAGCAGTCTGCTGGAAGAGGATGTTGCCGACACCATGGACATCACTGAACTGTCCACCTCTGAGCGATCATCTGCAGCAACAGCAACAGCACAGCACATTACAGCACAGTACACTTCTCTGCAACACCCAGAGCACAACTCCTTTTCCAGCAGGATTTAAACAAGCACATTATCTGGCAGGATCCAATGCCATTGCAGGGCTGAGCAAATGATGGGACAAAAAGGCTATGTTTGGAATGGCATACTACAATAGTACAATTTTTACAGTATGCAGTACACTCTGCACTTTTTATTAATACCCACATGACTTACTACATTCGCCAAAATGTGCAGTATACAAACAAATGCACACAGCATGAAATGCAATTTCAGCGCAGTCTATTTATTCTTCAGATTAACTGGATGTCACACAAAAGTAAACATTGTAAGGTCATGTGACAAGAGTGCAGCATGAAACGCTTATCACTGCATACTGTGTCTCATTCACTATTTAATAAAAATAGTAGGCTGTATACAGTTTATTCTCCACAGTATAGAGTAAGTAGCACGCTAGTAATTCATTCCAAACAGCCATAGACCCAAAATCAATTTGATACACACAGCAGTTGATTATAAATCACGGATCAATGTCATTGATTAAAAAGTGTTTCTGATTGCGCAGAAAGGAAAAGCACACTGGCTGTAGATTGATCATATCAGACTTTTCGCTTGCATCTTACCTTGGTGCTGTGAATGAATGCCCTGCGACTTTATTAGTAGAGCTAGCAAAGATGAAAATCCCATGTTATTTGTCTTAACTAAATTAAGTATATATCTTGCATGGGACATTTCGTAAACAGTGTTGTTATTGTTACAAATATTTTATAGTAATTGAAATAAAGCTGAAATAAAACAGAAATTATTTAAGTTAAACGGAAATATTAAAAAATTATAATAATTATAAAAGCACCTAACAAAACTACTGAAATTAAAATGAAAACAGAAAATATAGAAATAATAGCCAATCCAAACATTAACAAATAATATCATAAGTAATACTAAAATAAACCTGATCATAAAGCAAACCAACTGCCACAACGTCTCTGTTTGGACTACCTGATTCTGTGTTTGTAGTCCCGTCTGTGTCATAAGTGAGCAGCCAACTCTTGATCATAGAGAAAGTGTACATGTTCATCCACTGGTCCTCAGTGTAGCTCTGACCCAAACACAGCACAGTGAAGAAGTCACCAGTTACCACCCCATCCACCTCCGTCAGTGGAGCAGGCTGATGAAGAGATGTTGACAAGTGATGAGCAGTTCACTGTGATCACTCAACAGTATCATTAGAAGCTTGTGCCTGAGCTAACTGATTGATGGTGAAGGTACTGATGAATAAAGAAAAGCAACACGCCCCACCTGACGTGTTCTTGGTCCACTGAAAAATCCCCCAGAAGACATGGAGGCTCCCTGCTGCATACTGGCATAACGCAACCAATCCACCAACTTACGACTCACCAGATTCACTTGATCTGGGTTTAGAGAGCACACGATTCATGTTAACGTCTTCGCATTTTCCAGATTATAGTATTTCAATTATGCCTTTTCAATGTTTATAAAGTTATCTAGAGAGTGGGGTTTAAAAGTCCATTTTGAAAATATGTATTTCAAATGATTTTGTTTCTTTGAGAACAGATTTAGAGAAATTTAGCATTATATCACTTGCTCACCAATGGTCCCTCTGCAGTGAATGGGTGCCGTCAGAATGAGAGTCCAAACAGCTGATAAAAACACAATAATCCACAAGTAATCCACACATCTCCAGGGGCCAGTTGTTCATAAAGTTTAATCTGGATCAGAATGATCTGAATTCAGAAATCCCATGTTTTGCTATCCAGGATCATGTAACTCATCTTACTTTTGTGCTGGTTTTTCAAAGCAAAACTGGATTGGATCACCCTGATCCAGATACACACTTTTTCAGATTTCCAAATCTGGACTACTAGTGCTCTACGGAGCCAGGGACATGGTGATGGAAAAAAAAAAAAGCCATTGTTTTGCATTCTAGTTTTTCATTGCATTTACATAAATACTTCTGACTGGTGCATCTCTGATATAGTTTACAATCAGTAATTTACATTTTTTTTTTGTTTAAATTATATAGTTTTATATATTTTAAAATTTTGTATTTTTATACCAGTTTTTAAGTTTTATTACATTTTTTGCTCCTGAAATCCATCCTTCTGCTGGGAATAATCCTGTTTTTTTTAATCAAAAGTATCCCAATCTTACTAAAATGTTTTGAACACCACAAACTGAGGATTTAATCTAGATCAAAACCAAAATTAGATTTTGTGATCTAATCCGAGTTCAGAAAGCTTTTTTTCTTTTGAACAACCCATTTTCAAGATCTGATCCGATCCGATGGCCAAAATCTGATCAGATTACTTTTGAACAACTGGCCCCAGTCCAGTCCATCAATTAACTAATTAATCTTGTGAAGCAAAAAGCTGCATGTTTGTAATACTTCAAATGGTTGTTTCCAACTCCTCGATCCATAATATTACTTTCTCCATTGAAAATGTCATCTAGTCTGAATCAGGAGAGAGATATGCACAGATAAAGCACAATTTACAAGTGAAAACAGCCCTACACAGTTCTAAACAAATATCTTGGTGGATTTTGATGTGAGAGGATAACAGGGTAGGTACTTTTTTTGGTAACACTTTATTTTGGGGTCTCTTAACTAGCTGCTAATTAGCATGCATGTTACTAGAATATTAGACATTTATTAGTAGTAATTAAGCACATATTAATGCCTTATTCTACATCTCTAATCCTACCCAATACTTAAACTTAACAACTACCTTACTAACTATTAATAAGCAGCAAATTAGGAATTTATTGAGGGAAAAGTCATAGTTAATAGTGAATAAGTGTTCCCTATTCTAAAGTGTTACCCTTTTTTTTTTTACTGGAGGAAGCATTATTATGGATTACGGATTTGTATATTACCCAGAAGCAATGATTTAAAGTTAAAACACCTTAATGATGGATTTGTTTACAAGATGTTAATTGATGGACTGGAGTCGTGTGGATTACTGTGATGTTTTTATCAGCTTTTTGGACTCTCGTTCCGATTTTCATTACTTCTGACATTTGGACCTCACTGTAATTCCCAGCGATACTTCCAATATAGTATTATGTTTCACAAATATGATCAACTTTACCATCTGTGAGAATCTCTGGATAAACAGTACTCATTTTAGAGAGAATGGGAAGCGCATGTCTGGATATCTGTCCATCAGACAGCCGAGACTCAAGACTTTTCAGCAAATGGTGGCAGAGAGGCATCACATCTTCTTTATTTCCAGCCTGAGAACAATTTGATGATTAGTTAAGTGTTTATGAGCAGAACAGAAGCTGAACATTAGCAGCATGTGACTCACCTGAGCCAGAACAACACTGGCCACATGGCTGAAGGTCCTGCTGTCGTGACTGAGATCAGAGCAGAGGCTGTGTACGCTGGGGGGAAAGCTCTCCCGGATGATGGAGGAGGACAGAACCTGAAGCTGCTCTGGACACGATGAAGAACGAAGAACCGTCTGCAGCTTCATCACCAGATCTGATGGAAGCCTGAAGGTAGTGGAGGTGTTCAATTACAGACTTAAAAAGCTCCTTAATACACTTTTCTGAAGGGACAGACAAAGGGTTTCATGCCTATGTGCTGTTCAGATGTATTTCACATGAATATGACTCACTCTCTTGCATACTTAGTGGCAGAAACTATCAGATTGAGCCTCTGGAGGGAGTCCACTGTGTCTCCACTAACATCCTTAGCGTGGAGCAGTTTAAATATGCGCCCACAAAACCTCTGCAGCTCTTCCTCCTTTATTTCTCTGAAAGGCAAATTTAAATTAATTAAAAGATTTGTCATTGGGAAGAACTTGTCTAACTGACCAGTCATGTGACCAATAACGCTTTTGACAGTAAACCTTTTAGGTGAAGATATAGACTTACCTTGCCTGCTTTATTAAACTCTCCGTCGCGGCGGCATACATTTTGAAAATAATGCAATAAACACAAAACAAGCATCAAAACATTTGCTCCGTCGGCTATGATGTCCTGACAACAAATCACATGACAATAATAGGTTCCGCTTTTCCAGTCGGCGACAAAATAGTGTAACAAACGGAATTTTGGGGATCTTTTTGTTAGGGCTCGGTGCACGAGGTGGCGCCGGTGAGCTTCGGCGACGCGCGCGTGTGCAAACTGTGAAACTTACTTCCGGTCTTGCAACGTTCGCATTTACTGAAAGGGAAACTTTTACATACGAACTTGGCCAGATAGGTAAGGAATAATTGACTTCGGTCCGTTGAATTATTAGAAAAATAATGCACACCCGAGGTGGTGATGCGGTCACGACGCGAAGCGGAGTTACACCTCGGGTGTGCATTATTTTTATAATAATTCAACGGACCGAAGTCAATTATTCCTTACCTATCTGGCCAAGTTCGTATGTAAAAGTTGCCCTTTCAGTAAATGCGAACGTCGCAAGACGATATCAACGATATAATTGCACACCTTAGAACGTTCGGCAGCCAATCAGATTCAAGCATTCAACAGCCCCGTAGTATAAATATAATTAATGTTTTTCAAATTAAATAGCGGATAGTGGTATATCAAAGACAAGAAAACATCCTCCCTACATTATAGCGCACCTCTGTGTGGAAATCCATCAAGATACAACGCGGAGATTGCTTCTGTTGATTATGCGGTTCAGCGTCAGTCTACAGGATCTCTTCATTCAAACACAAACCACTCAAATGTGCAATACTGTACGTTTTCGAGAGCTGATTTTGTTCTGACTGCTATTTATAAGATCATATGGTTTGCGACTGTCAAACGAGACACTCGAGATTTTTGTTTTATTAACTTTATTTGATAATATAATTTAGAACTGTATCTACGATTTAACATAGGCTAATGTAATTATGGTAGGTTTGCATTAATTAAAGGATCGGTGTTTGCATTTGTTATAACATATTTGTTTTGTGAAAGATCTGTTGCATAAATCGTCTATAAGCAGCACATTTTTACAATTTCTTTTGCATTAATTATCAGATAAAACAAATCTTTAAATTAGTCATGTATTAGTTGTATCCTTTTACAGTTTTTTTTTCATTAAAAAAATGTTTGATGCAAAGTTAACTGTGTGTAAAATATTAAAATAAAGGTATGTGCACAATTGAGAAATTAATATTTATTTAGACCAATCGCAGCCCATGTCTCACAAGGTAAATATTTCATTAAAAATACACTGTAGCTGTGTGTATTCACCATGAGTTCAACTTTCGTTTCGTGAACAGTATAGGGATTAATGCATTTCATTCATTCACCGGACCCAAACATACATAAGTTTCAAATGCACTGGCATAGAATATATAGAAGGTAATATTTGGATTTCTCCGGTTCTCTGCACGGGCGGTTAGCACAACCGGATGTATCTATGCACACACTCGCTAGACCGGAAATCCAAGATGGCTGAGATATGCAAATAGCCCAGCGAGCATCTTCAAGCAACAAACAGGCATATGAAAATTGTATATAGTAAAATAGTACGAGTACAATGCTAGTTATTCCGAACTGAGCCACAGAATATGAGCAGAATAAGGTATCCATAGGTAGAATATTCATTCATTAATGGACATACATCTATAACTATAAGACTAAAAGTGATTTGGTCCCCTTGAAAAAGATCAGTGTTCATAAAAAAATTAATAAAAACGGCCATTAGCTTGTAAAATCCAAATTCACCTTACATACAAAATAATATCCACATATTACATGACGTGCAATAATCAACCAGTAAATCACTTCAAAGTCAACTTTAAAGCAAAAAAAAAAGTGAATTGTAATGTTTTTTTAATAGAATCAATGTAAATGTACTTTGATTCCCCAATAATTATACAGTGTGATATATAAAGAAACAGTTTAAAAAAATCTAGTTTTATATTTGACTTTCTCTACAACAAAATATGGAAATGCACTAAACATACAACTTCTAACATCTAACAAAATTACTAAAGGACTAACTACAATAAAAAATAATCCTAGAGAAAAGCATTTCAGTCTTAATGCATAATACGTTCTTAACAGTAAAACGTCTATCAGAGTTCAATTTAAATAAATTATGTTTTATGTGCCATTCATTTATTCATTAATTTTATACAGACTTCATGGATGCAGTGAACTTCAAAGCTGTATTCGGCTAATAGCAGACTATAAATTCATACCTACTGTTCTTAAATAAACCAGTGTCAGTGATCTTCATCACATGTTCAAGCAGGCTGCAGTTGAAACTTTATAGTTCAAACTTTTTAATAGTTTGCTGTTAACATTTCAGCATATTCAAGAGTTCTGCTCAGGCAAAGACAGGACAGACTTGCACAGTTTTGGTGCACAGGGTTATAAAGAGTGTTAATGCAATACAACTTGAAAGCAAATTGTGATAAATTGAGAAACAGAATCAAGCTAGGTACCCTGCATACAATTAAAGACAGTAAGATTTAAACGTTTGAAAATAAATTACATGAATGATAAAAGAAAGAAAATGATGGTGGAGGGGCACACATACAAAGCAATGCTTAAACCTTCATCCATGTGGAATCAAAACAGAAGATGCCATTATCACCGTTTCATTTAAAAGATTAGCCAATGAAGTATTTTTATTCGTTCCAGATACACCATTGCATAAAATGCATGGACAGAAGAAAAGCCCTCATACACTTTGTGTAGTTGAATACACATTAAAAACAGACAAACCTGCAGACATTTACAGGTGCACGGCGTGATCTCACAAAGCAGACTGATTTGGGGGGTGTTTTGTGTACAATGCAAACAGATTATATCTTTCAACTAGAGTCAAAAGAGAAAGAAACACCTACAATCAGTTTAAATTAGAAATGTTTAGTGTATAAACACTTGCATATGCTAATATGCACAACACAAGCAGCACAAAAAGAAATGATATATATATATATATAAAAAAATCTTTGAATCTGTGATAAAAAATACTCCATGGTTATATATGCGTACAGACACTGTGACAGATTGTGAAAAAAAAAAATGATGAAAAAACATTTAGGCAGTGACGGCTAATTCTGTACGATAAGTGTGTTAACAATGATAATGTTTGTTTCATCATTCTACTGGTTATTCCATAATGATCTAAAAGAAGAGGAAGAAAAAAAAAAACATGTACATATGGATTTCTTTCATTTGTCAGGCAAATCAATTTTTTTCTTTTTAAATAAAATCATACTTCAAATGGAACAGTGGTTCTCTCATTTATTGTGTTTATTGAAGCCCGTGTGAACACATGAAACAAAGACCCAAATCAATCAGACCAATTAGGATCAAACTGCATTGATATCTGCATCGTTTGAATCCAATTGTTCCCTCAAAGCTTTTAAAGGAACAGTTGAATCAAAAATGAAAATTTGCTGAAAATGCACTCACCCTCAGACAATCCAAGATTTCTTCTTCTTGAATTGTTTCTTCATTGTAACAGATTTGGAGGAATTTAACATTATATGCTGAACTTTTTCTCTGGAATAAGCAATATAATATATAGAGAACTATATAATGGATAGCCAGAAGAAACAACCTGAAGTTTGTTTCTTACAAACACACAGCTTTTCGCTTCACAAGACATTGATGGACTGGAGTCGTGTGGATTATTGTAATGTTTTTATCAGCTGTTTGGACTCTCATTCTGACGGCACCCATTCACTGCAGAGGATTCATTGGTGAGCAAGTGATGTAATGCTACATTTCTCCAAATCTGTTTAGATGAAGAAACAAACTCATCTACATCTTGGATAACCTGCGAGTCAGTACATTTTCGTTTTTGGGTGAACTATTCCTTTAAATCCACCGAAAGGCTTTTCTGTTTACTGACAGATTCCTCTTGATTTATGCATTAGTCCACTGAGCTATAAGAAGTTTCAAAGAATAAAGAACCAGCAAGATTTCATTTCCTGTCTTCGTTTATCATATTGCTCAGTCATTTCCAGTCACAACTTGATTCATCATCTCTAGACCTTGTTTCTCAGGCAGAATGCTGTTGTTCATTTTTTCCTACAAGATGTGTCCATTCAAGCCCACAAATTAACTTCTTAGTAGGTAAGTTTGATGTTGTTGTCTTTAAAGTAGTACATCACAATGATTTTTATTTTTATTTAGTCCTGAAAGAGGTGGAGCACTAAGGCACTAATGTTGAGGATATGTATTTGGTCTGTTAAAGTTTCCATTTCTACTACAGAATCAACACTGTACGGCTGTCACTGTACGACTACACTAGCATACAAAGAAGATATCGGCAGCTCACGTAAAGCTACTTTACTCCACATCTGTGGTGTGTATAGTTTGCAACATACAAAGCGGTTACTGAATCCTGTTAGTGATTGTCTTGAAAACACATTTGAATAATTCTAACAATATATATTTACTCTTCTCTTAGTAAAAACTAGAAAGTCTCATTAAAGGCTGACTTTGTGTATATTACTAAAAAATAAGTTTCTTGAACTCTCAGAAAAAATACTGAACATTCATTTAGTGGCTTCTGTGATTATTAAGTGATCACAGAAAGTCAGTGAAGAAACAGCCCCTGCAACAATCAATATGAACAGTTACATTCCTAGGTCTGGAAAAGCATTTGGTTGACATCAGATACATCAGCAACATATCGTGTGCTTGCATTCATCCGCTGATGCAATCGGGATTATGTTGCTTAAGGTATTTAGGGAACAGAATTTTGGCCAAGTGCTTTTTAAGGGTGATGGACAGATACGACTTAAATACGGTGAACTTTTGCTTTTTAACCACAAAACATCAAAAATGTATCTACAAACACATTCTAAAGGTTTAATATATTGTTTAGTTCAAAAGTGGGTGCCATGAGTCATAACAAATAAACAAACGGTACTTACATTCATCGAGTTCTTTTTAATTTTTGCGCTAAACATAGACCAGTTAAGAAATTAGCATTTCTCTAGACATTTCTCTTTGTAGTAAGCAAGCAAGGTGAGAATCCTCCACAGAAAAATATATTGTACACTATAATAATGTAGGTTAAAGGACTCCAGCTAGAAAAGGCCTCTATTATATCTACTCATTTCTGCTTTGAGTTGTAACAATCTTGTTTCATTAAAGATAGCCTTTTTTCTTTTAAACAGAGAGATAAATAAATCCTCACAAAGGCCGCACAGGTAACTGCAGTGACACACAGCTTCCTGTGACCCTTTTTATATACTGCTTCAATTCAGAGACACTCTTGGTCTCAGACTGTAATAGCTGCATAGGTATTGGTCCCACCCCATCCCGAAAAGAAGAACTCTCTCAGCTGTACCTTGTGAGGAACTACCTGGGCGCACATGCCTAGCTGGTGTCTTTAAGCACATGTACCTCTCTTCATACTTCTTTCAAACATTCTTACGAGATTAAAAACCCCTACAAAATTAAAACTGTGTCAGCATTGAATTTTAATGCTGCCAGATGTAGCTCAATGAATTTACCCCCATGAAACAACAACCTCTTCTTACAAAGACATTCCATCAGTCACCCATGTCGGGCGTTTACAAAACTTTTAAGTTCTTGTTTTAAAGAAAACCAAACACGTTTCCCTCAATATGTTTAACGATATTGCGAGATGTGCTTTAAAGATCGGTCGTCGGCTCACTCGCTCACTCACTCGTTCATTCGCTGGCCTCTTGATTCATTGCAACAATTACAGGTTGAGGGACTGGAGCAACACTGTCCTCCTCCATTTTGGACCGTTTGGGTTCGGGCTCGTCGATGCTGGACTGGTCGATTTCCATGCCGGAGGGCCTGTTGACCAGCACAGGTGGGGATGTTGAAGCTTGCGCAGCCAAGATCTGCAGAGGATTGGTAAAAGCTGAGGGAAAAGAGATGACAACACAAAGAAATTTGTTACAGGTCGACGAGCAGTAATAGAGAAATTTAAAGTCTAGTTTAAAACTACACTGTACTCTTTTTATTCATGTTGGTTTTGCATTCAAAATTTTAAAATTTACAGGCTTCAGAACAATGCACACATACCGTAAGTACTGGCTGGTATACTGGTGACAGGAAGGGCATGTTTGCCATTCTGAGCAATGGTCTGCACAGGAAGCTGGTGCATGGCACTCTGCTGGACAACAGTGTAGCTCTGCTGCCCTCTATTGGCCGAGCTAATGTGACTCCCTACAGCCTGAATAACTCTACTGCCAACCACAGGCATCTCCTCCACTGCACCTACACAGACCATAGACGGAAAGACTGTTCACAGAGAGTGCACATTTTAAAAATTGGATATACATGTAGATTTTGTAAAAAACGTTCTGCAATAAAACAAGAGGAAATGGGTTGTTGTACCTCTTTGATCTCCAGGTCCCTCTCCAGAGCTTGATGAGGTGGTGTTAGCTAGGATATAGCCATTGGGGGAGCTGGTTGAGGTGGTCAGTACACGAACCATGGTGACAGCTGGCGCCTGCTGCACCACATGGATGGCCTGACCAGAGGCCTGGGAGGAGCTAATGATGGAGGCCGGCATGTAAGCCACAGGCTTGGGTATCGCGGCTGAGGACTGAGATGGCACGGCCATGATTACAGGCTGAGCACTCACTGGAGAGCCTGAGAGACAAAAAGAATTATAGAGAGTCTGAGAAAATATATTTAGTGCTCGAGAAGTGAATCTGAATTAATAGCTTGCCAAGAAGGCATAGATAGAAAAAGTAGTTAGCTACACTATAAGTTATAACAAACAAACAAAAAAAAAACTAATAAAAATAAAATAAAAACAAAACAAAACAAAACAAAACATATGAAACCAAAACAAAAGAGGCATAAAATTACATTGATAACATTAATACATTATTCAAATTCAACAAACAAGCAAACAAACAAAAATCACCTGTGTATGATAATAAAAACATGAACTCAAAACAGTTCATAATTAATAGAAGATTATACAACTACTATAAGTATATCCAATCTTAAACCGATACTAACAGTACATTCACATTAAGCGGTATACACTATATATCTCATCTGCTTAAATGTCAACTGCTAAATTATTGCCCAGTGATACATTAATATTGGATTTTATTACCTGCATACATACAGTATACTCACGTACAGCAATACATAGTGTACATCAAATCTCAACCCTGTAACTGTAGCTATTTAAAATTCAATTCATTTCAAGTTTATTTGTATGGCGCTTTTCGAGATACAAATCGCTGCAAAGCAGCTTTACAGAAAATTTGAAGTTTCTACATTATATTTAGGAGTAGGTTATTAGTGGTGACTATGGAAGAAATGTACAGTGAAGATCATGCAGTTAGTTACAAATTACATGTAATCAAACAGACGGTGAACACTATTAACTGCAACGATTATATGTTGGATATATATTCAACCTTCTCAACATACAGTACACTTATGTAAAGCGATATATACTATTGGTGCATTCAAGTCATGTCGGATAGATCTTAATTTATGAAAGTAAACCAAGTCGTTGTTACGAGTGGGATACTCAATTTTCTTTAAGCCCTGAGTTTCCGAGTTGGGGGCGTGTCAGTGAGAAAACGTGTCGGATGCAATGGACGCAGCCAAAGATTATAGATATGCAGCGTCTGTACTGACGGTACATTTGTTGAATATTTATTTTTTGCAATGTCAAATAATATTTTGTATATGTAACTTACAGTTTTATATTATAGTATAATTGCCATTGAACATAATGATACAGTTTACATCACATTCTTTATTCATCATTTTGCAGATGTAACATTAGTTTAAAAAAATCGTTGAATTTTATGTAGAAAAGTCAATTTGCCGTACTGTTCCGACCAAAGTAACTTGAACGCACCTGACGTTGTTATTACGACTTGTCAACTAATAAGTACGAATGTCCCAGGAGGACTTGAATGCAGCATGTCACAAATCCTTTTTATTAATTTTTTTTCTTCATTGCAAAATGTAACTATATAATGACCCAGCTCTTTATACAAAGTTGGATATATAAGTATGTCCAACTTTATGCACATACATTTAGTATACTCACGTAGGGCGAAATATACTAATACTACTATATAAATCAGAAATGCTTGATGTTTATATAATTTGCTAAACCATTAAGACAATCATATAAACACAACGTACAAACATTAACATCATGATTTTGTGTAAAGCTTCTTTTAAATGATATGTATTGTGAAAAGTGCTAAACAAATTTGACTTGAAATTTTGTCAAGCTAAAAAAAAAAAATCCTACAAAAATACTTTTTTAAATAGGAAAAGCTCCACTATTTTGACAACAGCTGAGCTACTATCACACTACTGGGAAAATGTAGGTAAGTTAGTATTGCTTCTATTTGGAGACTTTACATCCAAACACTGCTAGTCACGCACACTGCTGTGCAGTTAGTCAGTCAGTACTGCAGTGCTATGAAAGGAAACACGCTCACCTGGTGCACTCTGGGAGTATCGGTACTCGGGCACAGAAGCAAGCTTAGAACCAAAGTCATGCTCATGAGACACTGGTGATCCTTCCCGTGACAGACACTCGGGGGTCTGGAGGCCACTCGAGTGTGGAGAGAGGAGGCCGGAGTGGGTGGGAGATGCTGGAGCGCTCCTGAAACCAACACAATGATGTGTCAGTCATATGCCACACAGAAACTCTCATAGAACACTGTGAATGCTACACATACATGTTCAGATGTTACTCGCCAAGCAGGGTCCAAAAATAACTTCTTGCCTCACCTGCCTAAGTTGAACAATTTGAACGGGAACATTTTCCAACATAAAAGCTTTCAAAACACTGATCTTTTTGTTTGAGCCTAGCAAATAATGAATCCTGTTTGGAACCAACCATTTTTGACACCACTTTGTGTGCTGCCTTGTGAGGTGCAGAAATTGGACACTTTTTTTTTTAAATGTAAAATTACAACCTCTAAATAGGAGGCACCTCACTAGCCAACTCGATTTTGGATGGAGGTGTCTTATATAACGTATTGACTAATGTTAATCTGTACAATTTGAAATGTTAAACTTAGCATAATTACATCAAATAATATATATATATATATATATATATATATATATATATATATATATATATATATATATATATATATATATATATTATATAAGTGTAATATATAACACTTGTAGCAGTGTGATATGGTTGTATATCGGCACAGCTGTGATTTGGCCATAGGTAATCACAGCATGCCGATATACAGCCATATCACACTGCTACTCGTGTGATATTGCGTTTATACAACAGTTCAACAGCAAGAGTGTGTAAATACATAAACAACAACGGAGTGTCTTTAAAAACCCTCTTTTGTGCAGAACTACTTCCTTCCTACTGGATTCAAATCTCAAGTTGACAGTTTAACAGCTGAGCCCAAGCCTCCATTACTAGAAAATGTCACTTTAGAACTAGTAGCCAAAGACTGCCCTTTAGATTTACCCAAAACAAATTATATATTATATTTAACCACTATAGAGACATCAGAGCCAGCAGCAAATTACAGAAGATCTGGCCGAGGTAAAGCTGCTCTAGGCGGGTTTATGAGCGCTGAATGGCCGCTGACGCCCTGGAGCTCACGTCTCATGAAAACGTAAAGGCAAATTTTCCGAGTGCTCACATTCTCCCTCTTGCTCGCCGTCATCCTTAACGGTTCTGTCTAATACGGATAGAAGAAGTCTGTCTAATAATCAGATAGAACTGTTAAACAAAGGGATTAAAATGTATACAAAAAATATTATAACAATTGCTATCATATTATTAGTAATAGAAAGGCAAACATTATAATACTTTCTCTTGCTGTCAGCATTTAGCAAATATGCATTTAAATCATTTAAACAAATCTTTGAATGTCAAATGAACATTTAATTTCACAAACCTTGCAAACTTAGTTGAATCCAGCTGTGATTTCAAATGATTTCAAATTTCTTAAATATTAATTAAAATAAATAAAATTATATAGGCTTTATATCAGCCATCCACCATGACTCTCACTGTGAGAAATACTGCAAACGGAGTGATACAAACGGTGAAACGGTTCTGTTATCACTACAATATCACACTCCTATCAGCCAAACAGATTCGAGGACCGGAAAGAACTGTGGTATAAATATATATACACATATATATAAACACACACTGCTGTCCTGTTTAATATTTTTGTATTATTTTACATTATTATCAGGATGATTGGGAACAGAAATCTTTAACATTAAAAAATGTCTTTATTACTGTCACCTTTGACCAATTTGATGTGTCTTTAGCCTGATTCGGACAGTAATTGTTTCTCATATGGACGTCGGTAAAAATAAACTTACGTATCACCTCAGTGATAAAACTCATGGATTCGGACGGTGATTTATTTACAGTGGAGGAGCGAGTTCTGTGATCCTACGAACCTGGGAACGCGCTGGGCCAGTCACATGATTGTCTGCTGTAAATAAAATGTAAAAAAATACAATTCTGTTGCATACCTGCTGCTGCCATTATAAAGACCCATTTCGAATGTTTACGTGCTTTTCATCTCTTTCTGCTCCCAGTCGCTGTGGTGGAGCAGTTATGAAGTATCTTTCTTTTAAATACTTTCCAGCATTTCAGAAATAAATATTTATGCAAATTACACCGAAGTACAACAGTTACTGTACTGTGTTTGGGAGTGCTCATAAAGGGTTTAAACACTGAATTTTGAATCAATTTCTTCTTGTAAACTCAGAGATGTGGATTCGGACGGCAATTAAATTACCACACGACCTTGGTGTTTGTCAAAAAAAAACCAGCAGGTAATTAGGCCGGGGAATTTTACAGGGGTGGTGAGAGATAAACACCGACATTCTGGATTCAGACGGCAATTAAATCACTGACTACCCCCTGTAAATGGTGAGAATCACTTACGTCTCCATGAGAAACAATTGCCATCCGAATAGGGCTTTTGTTGAACAAAAGTATCAATCGCTTGACACCGATACGGTTTTCTTGACACTGATATAGTTTTCTTGACATTGATACAAAGTTAGTTGATCCTAAGATAAGTTAATTATTAATCTGTGAATGCCTTGGAGGATCCATCAGCCAGTCTCTTGGTAAAGTGGTGGCTCTTACTAAAATACTAGGGATGCACCGAAATGAAAATTCTTGGCCAAAGCCAAACAACATGAAACACTGGGCCGAAGGCCGAATACGTTTTTTGTTGTTGTTGCATTTTTCCCCCATATATTTTGCCAATTATTTTCACCACTGCCTAAATTAAATATCCAAAATGTGCTTTTTACTAGGGATGCTTCGATACAAAAATATCTTCTTTGGCCATATTAGCCCACTCAATAGCATTAACACAGGCTTTACTCCTTTCAAACTTTTATCTGGAATGTCACCGTTTCTGTCACTGCAACTTCCCGATCAGGCAAAAATCACACACAAATTAAATCGTCTGCCTGATGAAAAATGTATTTTATCCACCTGCAAATAATCAGAATGCATTTTTTTATTATCTGACCCGCGGATTATCCGCATCGCCCGTGGATAAACCGTGATCGAACTACTCCGTTTTGTTCTTTCAGTAGTTTAAATGTTTCTAGTTATTTTTCCTCTTCAGTCTTATTGGACAGTATTAAACCTTATGAGTTACATTAGACTTCTCCATGTTGGAGTTTAAATGTTTCTATTTATTTTGTCCTCACTCTAACATACATAACATGGATAATAATCTGGCTTGAATACTCAAGAGTAGGTTATAGATAGATAAATATAGATAGAAATAAAAATAACTTTATTTGCAGTATTGTTGTTTTCTGCTGTGCTTTAGTGAAAGTAATCTATCATTTTTTGCTGCTCACCGTGTTTCTGTTGTTGGAATAACCACGTCATCGCAGCTCTTAAACTTGGTGCCGGCGCGCGTCCAGAGAGAGAGAGAAACGGCACGGTTGAATAAAGCGCATTAAATGAATATTTAAATGTTCACTGTATAAGGAATAATTTTTGTGATTATTTATATAACATTATTACATATGTTATATAAAGCTTGAAGCATCAGAATCGGCATCAGTATCGGCCGATCACCATGACAAGAATTCGGTACTCGGTATCGGCTGCAAAAATCCTGATCGGAGCATCCCTACTTTTTACGGTTTTGTCTAGCTTTTCAAAGAAAAAATCAATTACAAAACAACTATTTAAAAATGCTTACTTAACACTGAACATTTTTTACCATTCTAGCAGACACTATACCAACAAAGCACAATTTAACATTAAGTTAGTAAAATAATATTTTTTGGCCATTATTGAGACCCCCGTTTTGAATCAGTAATGTATTTTTTACTGTACAAATAACGCAGCCTTGCTGTGCAGAAAATATATATTTTTAAAACATTAGAAATTATTACAGATACCAATTTGAACACTATGTGCGAGTGTCAAATGTATTAACAGAGTGGTCATAATTATTATCATTGTTATTGTCTTACTTTTCTTATTTTATTGTAAAAATGCATAAAAATGTTACTGAGCAACTAACGAGTAACACTGTTTCAGCGCAGATTTGGACTTTGAACCCTGGCTAACAAGCAGATCGTGCCGCGAGCTTGTGCAGCACTGTTTGAATACATGCAATTCTTGCGTGTATTTGAAAACATAACTTTCTGCAGCGTATTTACTAATCGTTTGAGGCCATTTCACTATTTCAATCATCATAAAGTAACAAGAAACAACCACTCCTTCCTATTCTCATCAGAGACATGAGATGCAGCGCTAAGCAGTCTCTGGCTGTCGGTGCTTGTAATGATTTTTGCGTCTTTCTCGGACACTTTTAAATGCTTTCACACTGCCGACATGTTTGCTGCATTAGCACGCGTCACATCATTGTTCGGTACAATTTATTCGGTCTTTTAACTTATTCGGTATAATTTCAGTTGCCGAACATTCGGTGCATCTCAATAAATGACTAAAACACTGCAGTTTTCAATGTTTAAATTATGCATTACAGGCAGTTAATTTTGGACCCAAGTTTAATGCAAGATTATACAGAGTGTTAAAAGCAGAGAGCATAAGGATGGGTGTGACTGATGCTGCTTTACCAAATGACTCCTTAACAAATAAATGAAACGGATTAAATACAAAGAGGTGACAGACTTACTTTGTTCTGCCCAGTGAAGAAACAGACAGAAGGGGAATAAAAAGGGAAACAGAATAGGCTAAGCAGGCTTCTATTACATCAGAAAGTGTGAGTGTTATAAGGGGACGACGGGTGCGTGCAGGGTTAGCGGGGGTCTGAGACATCTCACCTTGAGGACAACGGGCCGAACGGTGTGCGGAAACAGGACACTCCTCTCTGCCGGCGCTTTCTGAAGGCCTGCTCCACCAACTTGGACTCTGATGAGGGGTCCACACGCCAGAATGAACCTTTGCCTGGCTCTTCCTGTGAGCGCGGCACTTTAATAAAGTAGCGGTTCAGAGATAGGTTGTGTCTAATGGAGTTCTGGAGCGAAATGAGATTAAGAAAATGCAAATTAGCACACAAACATGACAGATCAACTAACAACAATTTTTAGCAAATAAACTGACCTGCCAGCCTTTGTCGGCCGTCCTGTAGTAGGGATAATGCTTGGTGATGTGAGCGTAGATGCCACTTAGTGTTAGCTGTCTGTCCGGTGCAGACGAGATGGCCTGGACTATCAACTGAGCATACGAGTATGGAGGTTTGGACTCATCCTGAAGGAATAGCGGACAGTGAATCTTGGGAACAAACGCACTGATATTGACACTGACATGCATTAAGATGCTGGAGGCTCTTACCTTAGGACTATCGCCTCCTGTGGCTTCAGTGCGCTGTTCTGACACAGCTTTGGCTGCGTACTCTGCTGCCAGTTGGAGATCTGAGGTGATGTTGCGCCCGTAGCGGTATCCTGAGGAACCTGCACCCCGAGGGCTCGCTGGGCAGGAATTGGGAACACTGGGTGGAGAAAATATGGACATAAAGGTGTGAAAACATGATCTATAACAGTCCAAGAAGACTGCATCAGATAATTAAGGAATATGCCTGTTTATTATTATATTACAATTAAATGTTAAGTCTTAAAAGCAATCTTTAGTGCTCACCAAGGTTGCATTTATTTGATAAAAAAAACCCCAGCAAAAACCGCAATATATATTTAATAGTGTATATTTTATATATTTTAAAGTGTAATTTATTCCTGTGATGCAAAGTTGAAATTTCAGCATCACTACTCCAGTGTCACACGAATCGACACGATCCTTCAGTAATCATTCTGATATGCTGATTTGCTGCTCAAGAAACATCTCTCATTATTATTAATTTTGAAAACAGTTGTGTTGCTTAAGATTTTTGCGAAAACCATGATACTTTCCTCAGGATCCTTTGATGAATATAAAGTTCAAACTAAATAGCATTTATTTGACTTGGAAGTCTTTTGTAACATTATAAATGCCTTCACGGTCACTTTTGGTCAATTTAATACATTCTTGCTAAATAAAGCTATCAATTTATTTAAAAAGATTAAAAACAACAACAACAAAAAAATAAAATAAAAATTAAACTTTTGAACGATAGTGTACAACCCAAAAAAATAAAAAATACTTATGTAAACTTGTCAGAACTACCCGAGAAAGTAAACCTCGTCACTTTCACCACATCAAGCCAAAATAGTTTTTTTGAGCAAGAAAAAACATCCAATATCGACCAATAAATAGTCAATATCAACCAGAAAACTCTTAATGGTCCCAGTATACTGCGAATCTCTAGATATGATCATCCATAAAGCACTGTTTGCATAAAATAGTAACACAACACCAGAACAACCTCATGCAAAAATCCAAGCTTCAAGTTTCTGCTTTTTAACCCTCCGACTTGCTTGCCTTCTAACCCCCATTTTAAGTGTGTCAGCTTAAACATGTTTCCTGTGTGTTTTTACAAACTAAGGGACATGTTGAATTGACTGACAGCAGATTACACACACATTGAAATTAACCCACAACATCATAACCCATATTATAACCCTTGTTATGCACCAGACATGAAAAACAATGTGCCAGTAGGTGGCCCTGTGCCCTATAAACCCAACCATTCAGATAAACAAACAAAATAATTACTGAGCCATTAGCCGCAGGGTTTCCGAAATGTAATGATAATAACTCTATTATTTAGACTGATAGTGACAGAAAGACATCCTGAGCAATGCTATTTTAAGGCTGTCGTTTATTGTCAACAGCTCGGAAAGTCTCCCATAACACAGACACACCCCACCATTCCTTCACTCGCTGTGTTATTTTTTACCACTGGCTTTCTGACAGCAGGGCACAACAGAGCACTCAGATAAGGCTGTTGTGCTGCAGGCTCCATTGTGTTGCGCGGGCAGAGACAAACAGGCCTCTCTGAGTGGCCGGCCGGGGGAAGGCAATTGTGTGCATGAGGGCACAGCGGGCGGGGTGCTTTGGGTTGAAGTCCAGTCCTGAGGCAGCATTTTCACAACAGCTGAACCGAATTAAAAAAAACAACTTAAGGACAAGCAAAAAATACAGCCTGAGACTTGTACTAAAACTGAAACTTCTATCCTAAAAGAGTGTCAATTAAATGCAAAAATCAATAAATAAAATTATTCAAAAGCAAAATGTATGTCCTAGTTAAAAATAAAACCCCCAAGGAATTTCTATTGGAATTTATATAATTTATATCATAATATGGACCCCAAATTATAAAATAATAATACAATAAAATAATAATATGTCACTACCAATAATTCATTATTGGTATCAAGTCAAGAAATATTTCATGCATTTTGGGTCATTTATATTTACTGTCCAAGAGCCTTTCAGAACTGACCCAGTTTACTAGGTTTGATGTGATGAACTCATTTGAAACATGTTTTAGGTCAAAATATGCATTATGCAATGCATTTATATTAAAAGCAATAGCAAACCACGACTTTTAGTGCTACTCAAGTTCAAAACATACTGTAGTATAAACAGTGAAGGTTGTTGAAGCACAGCCATGTGATTCCAAAGGGTCATGTGCAGTAATGATTTACAGGAGACAACTATTTAACCAATTGATCATTAACCCACTTTACTAACAGAAATCTTTTCTGAATCAAAAATAATTCAACCCAACATTTAGTTTTATTGGTAACATTTTACAATAAGGTTAAAATTGTTGATATTAATCTAATACATTATGTAATATGAACTAAGAATGATTGAAAAATACTTTTTCAACATTTATTAATGCTAATTTCTATAGTATAAACCAGTGGTTCTCTAACCTGTCCTGGGGACCCCCCAACCACAGCATATTTTGTATGTCTCCCTCATTTAACACACCTGATTCAACTCATCAGCTCATTAGTACAGTCTGCAAGACTTGAAATGGGTGTGGCCTATGAGAGAGACATACAAAATGTGTGGTGACTGGGGGTCCCCAGGACAGGTTTGAGAACCACTGGTATAAACTACCGTTTAAAAGTTTGAGGTTGGTAAGATTTTTTTTTTTTTTTTTTTTAATTATTATCACTTTTATTCAACATGTTTGCATTTAATTGATCAGAAGAGACAGCAAGGATATTTACATGGTTACAAAATATTAAAATAAATGCTGTTCTTATGAATGTTATATTTATGCAAGATGCCTGAAAACATTGATAATAAGAAGAAATGTTTCTTGAGAAGCAAATCAGCATATTAGAATGATTTCTGATGGATCATGTGACACTGAAGACTGAAGTAATGATGCTGAAAATTCAGCTTTGCCGTCAGAAGAATAAATTACATTTTAAAAAATATGAACAAATACAGTTCCTTTAAGTTGTAATAATATTTCACAATATTACTGTCTGTACTATTTTTGATAAAATAAATGCAGCCTTAATGAGCATAAGCTCAGATTTACAAAACTTTGTTTTTAATTTTATGGACACTAATCTAGACTAATAAAGCTGTGGAAAAAGAAAAAAAAGTTGTTCAATGTAAGTTTATGATACTTATGCATAACTGATGTTAACCTCACTGAAGTGTTATCACCTTATCAAAATTGTATTTAAAAAAGGAAATGAGACAAATATGTGCAAAGGAGAGGCTGATATTGCTGCTTGTACTGTACATGGCAGTTGTTCAAGTAGCTCCATGTGTGTGGAATTCAAAGCTTTACACACATCTGCTGTTTGTGCAGCAGGCTGACAATCTGGGAAATGTCCCTAATCTATCACTTCACACAGACTGATAGGATACGAGAGAAAAATACTACAGTAGAAACTGCAGCTCAGTCGTGGATAACCAGTTCCAATGCTTGCAGAGCTGAATAGAAGGAAATATTCCCCCCAGTAAGGGAAGAGGAATCAGGAAGGACAGAAAGCATGTGTCTGTTTGTGTTGGGTGTAGGAGCAGTCCAAGGAGTGGGATGAGGGGGGTGTTTGGAGGCCTCGGAAAAAGGAAACTATCTGTGACTCAAAACACCAAACCACAACACTTTCTGACCGACCAATCAGAGCGCTCCAAGCTCAGCACATGCCATATATGGTATGTGCACACAGCATGCTAGCTTTGAGGGCCACACGTGGTGCAGAAGAGCGGAGAGGCCACCAGGGGCAGGCTTTTCCCACCACTATTGCATCTGACTACATATACAACGAAGCCTGACAGCTTCAAACACCCATCAAAATCAAGCATCTCCTATCGCATGCAAATTCTGATGCTTCAGCATAAATGCAGGATTGTACTTTACAAACCTATTCAAATTTGACCTTTGCTTAAATAGACATAATAATAGGACTATGCAAAACCTATTGTTTTGTTGTCCAATTATTGATAATCCTTTCAATACGGCATATACTTCTGTAGTTTTGCACAGAAAACACATTGCTGTGCTGCAAGCTTTTGCTTTTGTTTATTTTTAATTTGTTTGCATTTCAGCAACATTATGAGAACAAAATCTACTTTCAAAAAGATCTGGAAAAGAACTGGTTCTCTAATGAAACAGTTTTTCTGTGTGTGGTCGTTCGGATGAAGTCGTACCTAATAGTTCCTGTCGGTGAAGGCAGGGGACTCATCATACTTCTGAAGTCATTTTCAGGAATGCTGATTTTCAGCGGAGAGATTTGAGGGTAAAGGGGTCTCACAGGGGATACAGGAGCCTCCTCCTTCTGTGTCTCCTTGTGGTACAGCGCCGTAAACTGAATCTTTATCACCGTACTGGGAAATCGAAATGTGCACCTGTAGAGAAAAATATAGACACGTTAAGGTATAAAAGTTGATTTTATAAGATCAATGCTAAAAAAAACACTTTTTGCCCCTTAAAACTTGCAAACCAATAAACACTAACTTTTGACATACCGTTTAAAAGTTTGGAGTTGGTAAGATTTTTTAATGTTTTTTGAAAGAAGTCTCCAATACTCACATACACTGATTAACAATACCGTAAAAACTGTAATTCCAGTGATGGTAAATCTGAATTTTCAGAATCATTACTCCCGTCTTCAGTGTCACATGATCCTTCAGAAATCATTCTAATATGCCGATTTGCTTCTTAGAAACATTTCTTATTTTCAATGTTGAAAACAGTTGTGCTGCTTAGTATTTTTGTGACTTTCTTTTTTTTTCAAGATTCTTTAATGAACTGAAAGTAAAAAAAAAAAAAACAGCATTTATTTGAAAGAGAAATCTTTTGTATTATTATAAATGTCGCTTTAACTGAATTAAAGTATTAATTTCTTAGAGAAAAAAAAAAAAAAAGGATTTCTGACCATAGAACAAGGACAATGTTTTGAGACTGGTGGAAAACTACAGAGATTTTTCTTTGCATTTCCCTCACAGACTTCATTTAACATTAACAACAGCCACACTGCTCAGACATGATCTCTCTACTGCTATACTGAATACATGTCCTTGAGCCTGTAAAAAGGTTTGTATGGCATTGATAATCAAACCTTTCCTTTCCATTAAAGATGATACGTGGACAGTGAACACAAGACAAATAATCTGTGTGAAAACTCTAATTACGTAACTGTTAGGCTATGGTTCTGTTTGGGACCAACAAAATGTGAACTTTCGAGTAAAAATGAACCCTCCCTTTCACCCCTTTTCTCAGTCGGCAGTGCAGCCAGAGAGAATGATGAATTGGTGTACCGCCTCCACTGGACGTATTTACACAAGTGCTACACCAGGAAGCCACATTTAATGCTACAGCATACACACTGCAGTTGTTGTGAATGGCTGGCTTGGCATGCGCCCATTATGGGTTCAGTCTGTCCATGTTTTCACAGCAGTCTGCAGGAATACTCGCTCTGACCTCCATGACAACAAGCTCCACAGATCTATTCTGCATTGATAAGACAGATGGCACACACTGAGTCACAGTAAAAGCAATTCTGATAAGAACGAGGAAGCCAAATAGTGATTTTAATAAAATTTAAGAGTCACAAAGAGCTGAACTCTAGTCACAACAATACTGTTCAGCACAACTATGCAGAGATCAGTCTGATCTAGTTAACTAGTTTATCCACTTCTCAATCATTAGTGTTTATATTTGAGGCTAAACTGTCAATGGCATGAGAACTGCTTTCATACTGATTATTAACTCTACAGATTACTGATAATGAAACTGTTTACTTGTGGTATACTTTATCAAAAACACCTAATTTAGTAGGATTATCAACTACTCACAGATTGGTTTTACAAAGGTGATTGTTACTAAGATAATCATAACTATACTGCTAAACTTATAACTTAGTGTAAGCAGAACAGCAACTAAAACATGGGAAGAGTAATGTGAAAAAAAGGACATTGTCTTTAAATACAAATTTATATTTTAAATGCAAGATTTCACCTTTTTTTTTTTTTTTTACTGTTTGTTTAATTAAATTTGAATTTTAAATCAAATTCCAAATATGTTTTAAATACAAATTCAAATAATTTGAAAGGAAAAAAAAGATACTTTGAAAACTCAAACTTGAAAATAGTTAAAAACCAGTTTCAAATTCCAAAAACTTGAAATTACAGAAATGAATTGAAATGAACAAAATTACACTTTATACTGACAACTGTAATGATTGTTTACAGTTCAAAACAATCTAAACAAAAATAAGACTGCATGAGGACTGTGTACAAACAATGCCATATTACTACTCAAACATAGTTGTTCGAAATGCTTCATTATAGCATTACTAGGTCTTCCCCTCTTTTCTTTGTCTGCAGAAGATCATAAAGCGGTTACTACTGATGTGTCATAAATGTGTCCTGTATCTCACATCTGCCCACAAAATCATGCGGTGGATCCAGTCTCTGTCGTGCACACAGTTCCTGTGGTCGTAATGTGAAACGTTTAACTTTTCATGTTTGTATTTTAACCCGTCTTGAGTGCCAACCTCACCAAAACAAATACTCAGGGGTCAGTAAATTTATAATATATAGAAAATCCTGATCCATTGACTGAACCAGATCCAGGGCCTAAAGGGATACTTGAGCCAAAAATGTGTTATTCTTTACACACCCTCATGTTATTCCAAACTTGCATTTCTTCAATGGAACACAACAGGATTTAGACAGAACTGACAGCCTTGGTCAACATTTCCTGAGAAAAAAAAACTGTAGAAATACACCGAAGAAATAAAGTCATATAAGTTTGGAACATGAGGGTGAAGAAATGATGCCAGAATTGTAATTTTGGGTGAACTATCCCTTTAACTGACTGAATTACACTCTTAAAAATAAAGGTTCCAATGGGGTGTTTGTGTAGTGATGCCATAGAAGAACCATTTGTGGTTCCCCAAAGAACCTTTCAGTGAACAGTTCCTAAAAGAACCATTTTGAAAAACATTTTACAAATCTAAAGAACCTTTTCTGCATTTGAAAGGTTCCATGGATATTTAAGGTTCTCCACTTCCATTGATGCCAATTTAGAACCTTTATATTTAAGAGCATACTACACTCACAGTAGCAGATTAATACTGTCAGATTATCCCGAGCCAAAACAATTTTGTAGCCATTGCATTTTTTTCTCTCTAAATAAATGCATAAAATAATTTGTACGTTACATCATAAACGGCAAGTACCCTGAAGTCGGTTTCTGACAGTTCTCGTATTCTCTAGCATGTAGTTTAGTCGGATTACGCAGGAGCTGCATTAAGCAGGTTAAATTAATCTCTTGTATGTGTAGTGCATTCGCTCTCCATCTGGCCACAGAAGCTAATGTAAGGAAACAGATCTCATTTTAGTAACTTACTCCCTCGGCAGGAGAAGTGGAGGTGCGCCTCTCCTCTGGAAAACGCCATCGACAAACACACCGTTCTTGCCGAGACAGCGCAGGTAGAAATGAGGCTCCTCGAAGCTGATCTGCAGATGTCTCCTGGATATGAAGCTCGAGTGGCCCATGTTGACATCCACGGAGCCGTGCGACGAATTCCGCCCCACGGTGACCGTCCTCTGGCGCATGGCGAACTCGAAGTCCCTGCCTTCCAGGCGAGCGAGGGCCTGCGACGGAGGGGAGAGGGACATGGATGGTGTGATTACGGGCGAAGTCGAGGAGGAAAGCGTGTACATCGGCGGGATAGAAACAGCCACCGGGCTACAAGGCGCAGATTTGAGCGCCAGTAGGGCTCTCGCTCCGGTATCATCCCCTAAATCAGCCATTTTGTTGAAAAACACAGAGGGGATTGCAAGCGCAACGGCTATGTGTTGGCAGGGTTCACCGTGTTGCTGTTGGTGGTGGTAGTCAAAACATGGAGATGGCGCGTGGAAAACACGTCACGGATTAACGGACCGGAGCGGGGCGTGATTTGAATCTTTGTTTACCTTTCATTAGTTCTGAAACCGTTGGCGGAGAATAGTGCGATATCGTTTAGAGTCCGTCGGAGATGTTTATTTTCCCCCCGGCTATTTTGGCAGGGCTTACTCTAAGCTCTCCGGCAAATTAAAGGTTAATATTGTTTCAGTTCCTGGAACCGGACGACACGTGCGTTACATGTGGCAATAAAAAAGAAGTGCATTTGATGTCGAATGCACGCGTGCTTGCTCGGACTGTAACTAAATCCAGGTGAACTTTGATGAGTGGTGTTTCTCGGTCGGTATGAAAAACATTTAGGAAGGTCAAAATAAAGTGACGTGGTCTGAGGGGTGACGTCACGGCGCACCGACCATTCTGCGCTCTTTCTGTTTATAAACAGAGAAAGAACAAGGCAGCGGCAAACCCCGGATGTCGGAGTGCCCGGATGCTGGAGTTTCACAAGGACGCGTTTAAATGAGGTTGAAACTATGCGCAGTTTCACTTGTCAACACAAGGTGTCTGTCTTCACTTGTGCATCGACAATTGTTCTCTAACCACAAAATAAAACTGAGAGAGAGAAAACTCTTCAGATTCAGCTTTCTGTTTCTTGCCTTTGAAAATGCTTAAGAATTTAAATCATTAGTTATTCATTTTAATCTATAATATAGTAACCCATTACTTTAAATTGTAATGTGTTTTTTTCTAGAGTCAAGAGGGAAACATACATTGTGCAGTTGCAGCACTAGCAAGGCCAGCATCTCACATTTCTTCACCTTCTCGCACTTTTCTGCATTTAATTCTTTTCCAACCACTTGATGCACATTTAAACTTTATTCTCTTGATGATTTTACCCTTTTATGAACTTTATAAAATCTCTTACTTACTGCATAAGGGTAAATGTACAGCTAGGGAATGTATAATTATCAGGGTATAAAGTGACCTGTAAGAATCGAGTATTCAGAGAGCCGTGTAATAAACTTTGTAATGTTTTCAGAATCTTACTGTCAGTAAGGACTTCAAATACTTGGCCTGCCGTTCTGGATTATTTTAGTGAAAGTGAAGTGGCTAAGTATGGTTTTACCAAAACCTTTAACAATACTCTTTGCTGTCTTTGTCGTTTTAATGGGATTCTTTTATGTTTTGATTAAAATCAGGTGATGGTTTGTCTTGCCATCTCAGGAAAGGATGTAATCAAAAATAATGACTTTCTAGGGCAAAATTCAGCCTGTTGGGAGTTAAGTCATCAGGAAGTGGGAAGGAAAAAAATGGTGCCTGATTTCCCAAAAATGAAACATGTCTTGCAACAAAGTTCTTGACCCTAAAGATTTCAAATGCAATATGTTTGGTTTACCCCAAATTACACATGCAATTTCTCAGATGTCACAGAAAGACAAGAACATTTTTAAAGATAAATGAGGAAAAGGCCTTAATGTAGGATGGAATTACAGCTGGTTACATCACATTCAGTGCTGAGGTCAACTGAAAATATTCAATGATGCAACAGTAGCTAAAACACCACGCCTAACTACAACCCGAATTCTGGAAATGTTGGGACGTTTTTTAAAATTTGAATAAAATGGACACTAAAAGACTTTAAAATCACATGAGCCAATATTTTATTCACAATAGAACATAGAGAACATAACAAATGTTTAAATGGAGAAATTTCACACTTTTATCCACTAAATGAGCTCATTTCAAATTTGATGCCTGCTACAGGCAACAAGGGGGCAACAAAGGGCTGAAAACGCAAGAAATTTTGAAAAGATTCAGCTGGGAGAACATCTAGCAACCAATTAAGTTAATTGACATCAGGTCTGTAACATGATTAGCTATAAAAGGGATGTCTTAGAGAGGCAGAGTCTCTCAGAAGTAAAGATGGGCAGAGGCTCTCCAATCTGTGAAGAAGTGCATACAAATATTGTGGCTTACTTTAAAAACAACATTCCTCAATGTCAAATTGCAAAGGCTTTGCAATTCTCATCATCTACAGCAGTGTTTCCCAAACCTGTCCTGGAGGATCCCCTGCCCTGCACATTTTGTATGTCTCCCTAATCTATCACACCTGATTCAACTCATCAGCTCGTAGAGACTACAAGCACTAAATTGGGTGTGCCTGATTAGGGAGACATACAAAATGTGCAGGGCAGGGGATCCTCCAGGACAGGTTTGGGAACCACTGATCTACAGCCTTCCAGCGTGTTATCAGCATTCAGTTCAAAAGCCAGTATCTCTGATGGTATGGGGGTGCATAAGTGCATATGGTATGGGTAGCTTGCATGTTTTGGAAGGCACTATGAATGCTGAAAGGTATATAAAGGTTTTAAAGCAACATATGCTCCCCTCCAGACGACGTCTATTTCAGGGAAGGCAATGAGTATTTCAGCAGGACAATGCAAAACCACATACTGCAGCTATTACAACAGCTTCGTAGTAGAAGAGTCCGGGTGCTGAATTGGTCTGCCTGCAGTCCAGATCTTTCACCCATAGAGAACATTTGGCACATCATTAAACGAAAAATACGTCAAAGATGACCACGAACTCTTCAGCAGCTGGAAACCTATATCAGGCAAGAATGGGACCAACACCAAACCTCCAGAAACTCATAACCTCGATGCCCAGACGTCTTCAAACTGTTTTGAAAAGAAGAGGAGATGCTACACCATGGTGAACATGCCCCCGTCCCAACTATTTTGAGGCCTGTAGCAGGCAGTTCATTTTGTGCATAAAATTGTAAAATTTCTCAGTTTAAACATTTATGTTATCTATGTTCTATTGTGAATAAAATATTGGCTCATGTGATTTGAAATTCTTTTTCATTTTATTCAAATTTAAAAAAAAATATCCCATATACCTACTCATCCAACTAATCATTTAATGATATAGTATTTCATTCATTTGATAAAGTGAGTATACAAACAATTCCCCTTGAGGAGAATCTCAGGTCTAATCAAATCAATTTCATTATCATAACACAATAAATTTCAATAGTGAGTTAGTCTTAATGTAAATGTTAAAAGGACCTAGAAAAAAACATTATATAATACATAATATGAATTAATTATACATGGGCTTATGATTAGTGTGATTAAATGTATGCACCATTTTGGCAAATTAACTGCCAATGCTGAAAAAGCATTTCCTTTTCTAATATTTGTTTTATACTGGTGGTTTTCCAGAGCATGGCAGTGCAATTAAGGCTGTAAGTGGCATGAAAACAAACAATCTCTTCCTGTTCAGTCTTCATTGCCAACTGAAATGCTGGACACTGGATTCAGTTTTATGGGCTTTCTGGGTGCAATGAATAACAAAATGACAATTTTTTCGCACTGAAAGTATTTCTCACATGGGCACATTTTATGTGGTAAAATAATTCTGATGATATGATAGAAAAGAACTTCACATCTGCTTTACTGCTACATGAATATACATTTCTTTGATTATATACCGTACAACGTACATAAACACAATTAAATAATTTGCTGTGTATTTTATAAAACATATAAGTATAATTAAACGTGCACAATGTTGTGTCTTTTAAAATATATATATTTCATTTCAATAAGCATTAAACAAATGGCACAAAATGAATGAACCAGGAAGAGCTCAAGGTCCATCAATGTTGAGCTCAATAAATCATACAGTGAACTTTACAATGGCTCACTTCCATGAAATGTAAAAGGTGAACATAAAATGACTGATAATATAATGAAATAATAAAAAGATTATAATGGGTTTCAGTCTTCATGATTAAAATTATTTAAAAATTCTTATTATTCATAATTATATAATGTATATAACTGTTTTGCATTGCATTATTGTTTTGTCTTGTGAGATCTTGGTATAAACTTCAGTGTAATGGGAACCTTCGGCTGAAAAGCGGCATTCATCTCTAGAGGGATCTGAAGAAAACAAAAAGAGAAAATAAACAATAATTAATTAATTCAAGACGCAATGCATAGTCTGTCCCACATAACTGTATGTCACATAAATGTATTCTAATTGATGACAGTCAATGTACCAACCTGTGTCTCTTTACATGTTTCCATACTGAAGTTCTGAAGCAGCTTCACAACAAGAATTTTCATGATCATTAGGGCATATCTCACTCCAATGCAATTTCGAGGCCCGAGTCCAAAAGGCAGGAAAGCGTACTGGTTCATCTCTGACTTACTTTCTGGGCTGAACCTATAGTGATATATCAGAAACACATTCAGTTTAGCAATCCTTGCTTCAATTAAATAGTCTAAACAAATTGAATTCACTGTTTGTAGACATGTTTGAATCCACTGTTTGTAACCGCTTCTTTTAAGAAAACGGTGTAAAATCAAAGTACCGGCTTTTGTTTGATTTAGTAAGGTATGACAGTATATAAGGATGCTTCCTTACACTCTAAAGGCTGTTTTATAGAAAAATCATTTTGTTTAGCCAGCTTAAATCTGATGCGTGGTTCTGTAAACTGTATAAATCACATGTTGTAAGATGATCATATGTGAGAAAAATTGAAGTGAGAAAAACTGTGGTTGTGAAAAAAAAAAAGATAGATGTAATGATAGACATCACCTCTCTGGTCTGAACTCATCAGGAGACTCCCAGAGTTGCGGATCACGACACAAAACATATACAGGAATTCCAACCAGAGTGTCCTTTGGTATGGTCACCCCACTGATCTCCACAGTTTTCTTAGAGGATCTTTCTAAGCGTGGTGCAGTGGGAAGGAGACGCATTGATTCGTTGATGGCCATTTCCAAGTAATCCATTTTCATCAATGCATCATATGTGATGGGAGTCTAAATAAACCAAAACAAGACATACCCAATGCATATTTCAGCTTTGTTTTAAACCTAATTCCTGTTCCTTAAATAAAAAAACTGAACCCTAAAATCTAAAACTGCCTTAAGCTTGATTCTCTGCACAAAAACTATGAACAAAGCAGAAGCCAGTGTGCTCACATCAAGAGGGAAGTTTGTGTCAATCTCCTCAACCAGCTTTTCCAGGCAGTCTGGATTAGTGGCAAGATTATAGAGGAGGTAAGTGAGAGTGGTGCTTGTCGTCTCATAACCTCCGAGAATGAAAACAAGGGACTGGGAGAGAATCTCGTGGTCTGTTAGTCCTATCAAATTCACAAAACAGCATATTTGAAAACAAGTCACATTTGAAATGAGTCTATAATGTGTGGATTCTGTGCTGTCTCTCTAACCTTTTGCTGGTTGCTCATCTGTGTCCTCAAAATGATCACCAGGTATTTGATTCTGGAGCATGAGCTGGAGAAAGTCTACCCGACCCTGATTTAAAAACACAGAAGCATCAAAATCATTGCCAGATCTAAATGATAGTGAGTGACAAAGTGAAATAGTGACAAACATACATCTGATTCCTTGTTGTGCTCATCCTTAATCTTTTTCACGGCACTGTAGAAAAAATCCATAGATGACTTCGAAAAAAGAGTAACCCCCATTTTCTTCAAAATAATTGCAATGGAGGGAAACAATACTGAAATAATAAAATAAACTTAATTTTTGTTTCTTTTTTCATTACTTCTGTTCATTTTCCAATATTATTACACAAGCAATAACATACGTATTAGCAGAAGGAGAGGATTGAACATATTAAACTGGATAAACTTCTTGATGTTGGTAACGAAAGGATCATCTGCGTTGTTTATGGAGTCGATGTCAACGCTAAAGGAGGAGCTGGTGACCACATCCAAACTGTACGGACCCACAACTCTGGAATAAAAATAATGTTTGTTTCTTATTAGATATATTATATAGTGATAATTTACATATCATTACTTTTTAACAAAGCCAATGTCATCTACAATAATCATAGACCTTTATTAATTAATTAAATTAATTTTGAGTGGTTTATACATAGAAATCAACTGCAGTAAATACTTCAGTAAATTTCTTTATGTTTTGTTTAAGGACAGATGTCACACATACTCTTTTACTTTAACTGGCTTCTCGTGGTCTTTCTTTTGCATATTTTTAATAAAACAATCTGCATGTGTCACAGCTATGGGAAATATCTGAAACATATTTAGAAATAAGTGTTAGCTACATAACTGTCAGAGAGAGCAACAAGACTATAATAAAATGCATTGGGCTTTGCCTCAATTTGAACCTCTAAACCACTGACTGAAAGAAGTAGAGAATATTAGGACTAGACTCCAATGCATGATACAGTTCACATCATGGGCCTTCACTGTACCTCCTTCAGTCGACCACTGGTGAAATACGGGGAGAGTGTACTACGCATTCTCTTCCATCTCTCATCTTTAACCATAATTATGCCATCAGCAAAGGGGCCAGCAAGACCTGTAGTTGTTTTCTGCACAAATGACAAAATAATGATCTTTACTGGATCTTCGGCTGTCTCTGCATTGCCATAATAACAATTTCCTTGTACAAAACTGTGTTTGGGTTTTGGTGAGCTTACCCTTCTGTTAATGAAGTTAGAATAACATTCTTTCACCAAAATCACTTTGATCATTTCCAGGTCAGTGACCATTAATATTGGGAGCCTTCCATCATAGATCCTGAGCAGTGAAAGGAATATTAATCAGTTTACAGCGATTGTGCTGCACTAATAAACTGCACTGTTAGGAAGTACATACTTTGCCTAGCAAATAAAATACTCACATGCAGGTTACATACAGGTTAAAAGATGGCAATGTGATTTTGTGGTATGCTGGACTAGTAATCATTACTGTATTAAATATATGAGACAGAAGACATTGAAACAATTGTTTTATCAATGTGTGAGAAGCTTGCTATATTGTGAAATATCTAAACTGTGCTTAAATGTTTTACTCAATGGACAAAGTTCAACAACACATAACAGTTTCTACAATTCACTTGTAGTTTCTTTATGTAAATTAATATATTGAATGAATAAATGTAATTTCACTCTATGGATGACATTTTGCCTAATGTATAAGTGTATATATACTAGTATAACGGGAATGACAAATATTATATATATATATAAGTAGTATAACTATTATCAATTTGATGATTGATTCTTTTAACACAGTGACTGAGACTCACCCCCAAACTTTTCCATACTTCTTAGCACACTCCATATCGAAATTGCACACACCCTAAAATACATTTGCATATAGACAACTAATCAGAGAGAAATTAAAAGAGTGAATTACTCTTTACATAATAAATAACTCACTTTAGTGTATGAGAGAAGTGTGCCAAAGAAAGGCCAAGGCCTTGGTCCTGGGATTCCCAGTTTCTTAAAAAATCTATGTGGCCAAACACCGTAACTACAGTGGGATCGATAACACAGACATTTAGACTACACACAGCATACTAACTAAAACAATATAGCCTATATTTAACAGAGATTGAGATTAGGGTAACCAGATTTTTTTAACCCTCAAACTGGGCCACAAGTGAAGTATCTTTTTGTTGTTGTTGTTTTCACCATTTTAATCACATTTGAATTTCTGTAGTATTCCATACTCTGTTCTACACTGCTTGACATTTCAACTACACATTTACAGTCAGGGCTGGACTGGTAATCGGCATACCGGGCATTTTCCCGGTGGGCCGACGCACTGAAGGAGCCGACAGATGATTATTTTTTTGCCAAGGACCATCACGCAGGGACTACGAGCAGCCAGTGGGCCATTGGTTTGTCTCCTGTATTGACAGCGTAAACCACCCAATCACAATGCGCTATAGACGGAGCCATGAAGTGTTTTGCTCCGCCTATATAAAGAACGCTTCACCCCAACTTCTTCCTCGTCGGCTTTTCCCATGTTTTCACAGCAGCTTCATCAAGAACAGGCTTGCTCTGCGGTGAGTGATGCGGCATTAAGTGCCAGGCAGGAGGAGGAGAGGAGAGCAGTTGAATCGGTAAAGTGCTTGTAAGGAACTCGCTACGGAGGGAGGCATCTATCCTGTGTGTGCGCGCCATTAGTGCAGAATATGCAAACACTTTTTAATAAAACGTAAATTTGTCCACCGCGATTTTTTGGCCAAGTCATGTCAAGTGTGTTCATAGAGGTTTCCATGGGCCAATGCGAATAAATCTAGATTCGAAAAGACACGATATTGTCAGACCTGACGTTTTTTTATTATCCAAAACAACTAGATGCAATGATACATATCTACACTACCAGGCAAAAGTTATTGAACAGTAAGATTTTGAATGTTTTTTTTAAAGAATTCTCTTCTGCTCACCAAGCCTGCATTTATTTTATCCAAAATACAGCAAAAGCAGTAATATTGTGAAATATTTTTACCATTTAAAATAACTGCTTTCTATTTGACTATATTTTAAAATGTAATTTATTCCTGTGATCAAAGATGAATTTTCAGCATGGAAACCTCTATGAACACACTTGACATGACTTGACCACTTGTTTTTGCTGTATTTTGGATCAAATAAATGCAGGTTAGCAAAGGAGACTTCTTTAAAAAAAAAAAAAAAAAAAAACAATGAAAAATCTTACTGTTCAAAAACTTTTGAATGGTAGTGTATATCATATATGGTGGTGGGCCACCAGGACCAAAAAATGCCAGGGCCGATTTTTGTTCCAGTCCAGCCCTGTTTACAGTAGAAGACATAAGGACACGTTTTAACATAATTTAATACAAACATTTATGAGGCAACTCCGCAAATTATATTCAAGCGATTTTACTATGACTACAGAGTACGTGTAGTTGTCATGGCAACCAGATACAGCCATTCTCACGCTGATTTCCTTCAAGAATGACTTCTACTGCTCGAAAACTATTTATTTTCTATAAAGAGGCGTAGTAGCAGTGAAAAGCACAGCGCGGGACTGATGTATAGTTCAGCTTTGCGTTCGCAGACTTTCTACATTGACGACTATCAGCGAAATCAGCTTGACTTTGCAATGGCAGAGAAACAGCGCTCCTTCTCTGCAAACGATACCAGACACGACAAAGACTGGAGAATAATAAAGGGACTTTGGACACGATGACTAGAAGAACAACGAGGATATTCAGCGTCAAAGAAACGGTGATCCTGACAGCTGAATCCAGGACATAATACTGCTATAAAGTTGGCTTGACGTCGGACGTTCGATATTCGCATATTAGGGACCGAATCTAAAGTTACATGCGATATTGGTATACATTTTTCTAACTTCAGTAGCATATGAGCAGAATGACTCATTCATAAAACAAACTGTAAACTGTTCATCTAGATGTCAACTATAATGCACACCTTTTACTTTTTTGATATTTATTAAAATATACTGTAAATCATTTGTAAAAATAGCTATTTTTGAGCCCATTCCGTACTGAAAAATAGCAAATTTTACATGATTTACAGTTTATTTTAATAAATATCAAAAATGTAAAAGGTGTGCATTATAGATGACATCTAGATGAACAGTTTACAGTTTGTGTTATGACTGTAAGTCATTCTCAAATGCTATTGAGCTTTAAATTTGCGTTTGAGCCCATTTGGTACTGAAAAATAGCAATTTTTACATATGATTTACAGTTTATTTTAATAAATATCAAAAATGTAAAAGGTGTGCATTATAGTTGACATCTAGATGAACAGTTTACAGTTTGTTTTATGAATGAGTCATTCTGCTCATATGCTACTGAAGTTAGAAAAATGTATACCAATATCGCATGTAACTTTAGATTCGGTCCCTAATTACGCGAATATCGAACGTCCAAAGTCAAGCCAACTTTATGTCAGTGGACATATTTACAATTTACAAGAGTTGTCTGCCCACCTGGGCATCCCTCGTATCTGGCCACCCTAATATAGATATTAATCTATAACACAGAGTAAGACATAAAAATGGTTGCTTTGACCTGTGAATAAATACTCACATATACAGGAGAGTTATGACCAGAAGCACCAGGGTCCAGGTCACAGACAGAGATGGGAGGTCAATCATTGTAAGTCAGCTGTCAGCCTAGCACTGTATTCTTCAGTCTAAAGTCTGAGGCTCCAGCTAAAGTGAGAGTCCTCATTAACGCTGCTGTTGGTTTGGTTTTATTCATGATCCGGAGATGGGCGTGGTCTACAGGTGAGCATGACGACCAAATAAGGCGTGAATCGACAGGTTATGACAGTTTTGACACTTCTGTCATAAATTTTCGTGTTGAGTCATTGGTGTTAGTTAAGTTAGGCAGCAGAGGCTAAACCTTCAGTCATTCCTTTGCTGAAAACATACATGAAAACGACAAAATGTATTTTCTAACCTAAACGGGTCTACTGACCTTATAATAGAGTACAGCCCGAGTTGGACATCTGCTACTCAATAAAACAAACTCATGCGCACAATAACATTGAAAATGTATTTTAAGTGTTTACTACGGTTGCCGAGAGAGCTCAACGCGCTGCAAATAGAAAAAAAAAACAAAAAAAAACACCTGCAAATTAAGAAAACAACTTCATCAATTTGACAACACGCGCTGCAAATGCTCACAACACAACCAAATAAAGAAACGCGCTGCAAATAAAATTGTTTATTTGGTTGTGTTGTGAGCATTTGCAGCGCGTTTCTTTATTTGTTTCCGTTGTGAGCATTTGCACCACCTGCTTAAGATGTTTTCTGGTGTTTTTTCTATTTGCATGTGTTTTCTGAAGCTGCAGCGCATTGAGCTCTCTCGGCCACCGTGAACAGAAGCAGAGAGACCTCAGGCTGGAGTACCGAGACAAAACACGCTGCTGAACTGAAGGTTATTTTCTGTATCCAGGGAGTTATCTGTCATTTGATATGGTACAATGCTGCCATAGTTTGGATATGAGTGTTTTGTATTAAACAAATCAAGTCTTCAGTATTGATGAGAAAACTCTCTCAACTGATGCAATTCTCTCTGGTGAATTGCAAGTATGTGCAGAGGGCGCTACAGGTGTATGTAGGCAATGTTATTGGTTGTTTCAGCTGTCTGTTTAAAACATACCAATCACATTTACTGATACGTTTGGTTGTGGGCGTTGCTTAATATCACCCCTTTGTAACAGTCATCAGCGTGAGACAGAAAATCAGTCTTACAATGTTGACAGACTAACTATATTTTCAACATCACACATGTATTAAATCCTGTAGATATTTTGATCTTCTGGCATTGCTACTAAAAGTAATTTAAAATGAAGGAATATCTCTAAAAGTCCACAACAATTGTTTACAAATAATGTTACAAATGATAAGCCTGTCACAGAGGAGAGTTCCCTAGCAGTTGTTTCGGAAGCTGATTTCTAATGTCTCTCTGTATGTTACATTTGGCTGTTTCATCAAATGTTTGTTTCGGAATTGTTTTACTTTAAAATGATTTACTTTATTATTGCAGATGCAAACAAACTTTGATATTTTACATTTCTGATATGATGATGTCTGTTTCCAACAAAAATTAATTCAAGTTGGTTATTAAAGCACATAATCCTGTCTAGCACATGCAGTTACAATATTACCACTACACATTTGCATTCATTGCTTGTTCTGTAATTAAACAATTATACACTTTTAATAATGCATTTTTACATTCATAACACTGTAAAGTAAATGACACAAAAATGAATGAATCCAGAAGAGCTCAAGGCTCCAAAAATGATGTAAAGGGCATAATCGTGTGTATATTATAAATAACATATAATCATAATATAATTTTGAGTAATTTTGTTAATGCCATATAACATGGTATAAAATAAAATCAATTATATTGAAATGTTCTGCATTTTAATTATTCTTTTGCCTTGTGAGATCTTGGTATGAACGTCAGTGTGATGGGAACCTTCGGCTGAAACATAGCATTCAGCTCTAAAGGGATCTGAAAACAGGAGAAAATAAAGAATATGCATTTATAACTTCCCGTTTAATTAAGAGGCAAACATAGTCAGTTTCATGTAACTAATGTACACATTCTGATGAAATGATGTACCAACCTGTGTCTCTTTACATGTTTCCATACTGAAGTTCTGAAGCAGCTTCACAACAAGAAGTTTCACGATCATTAAGGCGAATCTCATTCCAATGCAATTTCGAGGCCCGAGTCCAAAAGGCATGAAAATGTACTGGTTAATCTCTGACTTACTTTCTGGGCTGAATCTGTAAAAAATATCAGAAAGACATAAAGTTTAGCAATATTTGTTTAATTAAAATGTCTCAAACATTTTAATTTACATGCTATATAGGATGAGAGAAAAAAATTGTCGCTGTGCAGAAAATGCTCAGAAAGCATCAGTGTCTGATGAATCACATCACCTCTCTGGTCTGAACTCATCAGGAGACTCCCAGAGTTGCGGATCATGATTCAAAACATATGTAGGAATTCCAACCAGAGTGTCCTTTGGTATGGTCACCCCATTGAGCTCTACGGTCTTCTTACAGACCCTTTCTAAGCGTGGTGCAGTGGGAAGGAGACGCATTGATTCGTTGATGGCCATTTCTAAGTAATCCATTTTCATCAATGCATCATATGTGATGGGAGTCTAAATAAACCAAAACAAAACAAGACATACCCAATGCATATTTCAGCTTTGTTTTAAACCTAATTCCTGTTCCTTAATTAAAAAAAAAAAAACTGAACGTTAAACTTTAAAACTGCTGGAATAATGAAAAATGAAAATTTACTGAGGACATCAAGATGTAGATTATTTTGTTTCTTCATCAGAACAGATTTTGAGAAATTTTGCACTACATCACTTGCTCACCAATGAGAGTCCAAACATCTGATAAAAACATCACAATTATCCACAAGTAATCCACGTGACTCCACTTCATCTATTAATATCTTATGAAGTGAAATGCCATGTTGTTAAGAAAAACATTCACCATTTAACTAATTAAACACACTCAACTTTAAACCATTGCCTTTGGTCAAAATACTCCATAATTCATAATAAAGCTTCCTCCAGTGAAAAAGTCCATCCCCTGTTGTTCACTCACATCAAAATCCAACCAACATATTTGTTTAAAGCAGTTTTGTTTACTCTTGTAAATGGCGCTTGATCTGTGCATATCTGTCTTCATTCAGATGAAACACTGTAAAAAACAAAATCCTTGATAGAAGACTTGTATTTTAGCTGGAAGCAACCGTTTGAATTTAAAAACATCTTAATCATGGATTTGATTCTTACAAACACACAGCTTTTTACCGTGTTTTTACTGTATTATTGTGTTTTTAATCAACTGTTTGAACTTTCATTCTGACGGCACCCATTCACTGCAGAAGATCCATAAGTGAGCAAGTCATGAAATGCTAAATTTCTCCAAATCTGTTCTGATGAAGAAACAAATTCATCTACATCTTGGACGGCCTGATTTTGGGGTGATCTATTCATTTAAGCTATAGATTCTCTACACAAAAACTATGAACAAAGCAGAAGCCAGTGTGCTCACATCAAGAGGGAAGTTTGTGTCAATCTCCTCAACCAGCTTTTCCAGGCAGTCTGGATTAGTGGCAAGATTATAGAGGAGGTAAGTGAGAGTGGTGCTTGTCGTCTCATAACCTCCGAGAATGAAAACAAGGGACTGGGAGAGAATCTCGTGGTCTGTTAGTCCTATCAAATTCACAAAACAGCATATTTGAAAACAAGTCACATTTGAAATGAGTCTATAATGTGTGGATTCTGTGCTGTCTCTCTAACCTTTTGCCGGTTGCTCATCGGTGTCCTCAAATTTTTCATCAGGTATTTGATTCTGGATCATGAGTTTGAGAAAGTCTACCCGACCCTGATTTAAAAACACAAAGTGGTTCTTTGAAAGAGTGGCCCTAACGAGTTTTTGGACAATTAAGCCATGCATAAGCTTAAGAGTGAAATAACATACGTTTGATTCCTTGTTGTGCTCGTTCTTAATCTTTTTCAGGACATTATAGAAATATTTCATGGACGACCTTGAAAAAAGACTTATCCCCATTTTTCCCAAAAGATTTGCAATGGAGGGAAATAAAGCTGAAGTAATAAAAAAAAAAGAAATTCAGATCTCAAAACAGTATTCATGTAAAACTAATTCATAAGGCATTTTTTAAATGATAAAAATGACATACTTAAAATCAGAATCAGAGGATTGAACAGACTGAACTTGAAAAACGTCTTGATGTTGGTAACGAAAGGATCATCTGCGTTGTTTATGGAGTCGATGTCAACGCTAAAGGAGGAGCTGGTGACCACATCCAAACTGTACGGAGCCACAACTCTGGAATAAAAATAATGTTTGTTTCTTATTAGATATATTATATAGTGATAATTTACATATCATTACTTTCTAACAAAGCCAATATCATCTACAATAATCATAATTAATATTATAAACTTTATTAATAAATTAAATACATTTTTATGTGGTTTTATACATAGAAATCAACTGCAGTAAATACATTAGTAAAGTTCATGATTGACTATGAATGCTTTTTATATATTGTTTAAGGACAGATGTCACACATACTCTTTCACTTTAACTGGCTGGTCGTTGACTTTCTTTTGCATATTTTTAATAAAACGATCTGCGTGTGTCACAGCTATGGGAAATATCTGAAACGTATTTAGAAATAAGTGTTAGTTACATAAGTGTCAGAGAGAGCAACAAGTAGAGCATTAAATAATATAAATCTAAATATTACATAGAAGTAAAGTTTTTTTTTTGTTGCGACAAAAACTCTACATAGAAGTGGAGAATACTGAGAGACTAGATGCCAGTGTCTGAAACAGCTAATGTCAAAGGGACAGTTCACTCTAAATTTGTTTCGTATCTGTTTAACAACTTCATATTATCTCATTTTGTCATACAAAGAATAAAAAGTCATTAATATTTTAAACAGCACGAGGGATGACAGAATTTTTATGTTTGGGTGAACTATGGCTTTAAGGGCCTGTACTGTACCTCTTTCAGTCGACCACTTGTGAAATATGGAGAGAGTGAACTGCGGATTCTCTTCCATCTCTCATCTTTAACTACAGTTATTCCATCAGCAAAGGGGCCAGCAAGGTCTGCATTTGTTTCCTGTACAAATTCCAAAATCATGATGTTTACTGGGGCGTAAAGAAATCTTCAGCTTCCTGCCATTATCACACTTTCTGTACAACTTTGAAGGTGAGCTTACCCTTCTGTTAGTGAAGGTAGAATAACATTCTTTCACCATAATCGCCTTGATCATTTCCAGGTCAGTGACCATTAATATTGGGAGCCTTCCATCATAGATCCTGAGCAGTGAAAGGAATATTGATCAGTTTGCAATCACAGTGATTCAGACAAATGCCTACACGACCATTGAAAAGTTTGGGGTCAGTACATTTTTTTTACATTTATTAATACGTCTACTTAACAAGGATGCATTAAACAGATCAAAATTGACATTAAATACATGTATAATGTTACAAAAGATATCTGTATTGAATAAATGCTGTTCTTTTGAGCAAAGAATCCTAACAAAAAGTATAACAAATATTCAGCAGAACAACTGTTTTCAACATTGTCACATGATTGTCATATGATATGCCGATTTGCTATTCGAAAAACATTAGCAAAATCGGCATATTAGAATGATTTCTGAAGAATCATGTGACACTGAAGACTGACAGTAATAATCACAGTAATAATTACATTTTAAAATATATTAACATAAAAAGCAGGTATTAAGGGTCATAAGGGTCAGCTTTTTGAAATTGGGATTTATACATAATCTGAAAGCTGAATAAATAAGCTTTCCATTGATGTGATGTATGGTTTGTTATGATCGGACCATATTTGACCGAGATACAACTATTTGAAAATCTGGAATCTGAGGGTGCAAGAAAAAAAAAAAAATATTGAGAAAATCGCCTTTAAAGTTGTCCAAATGAAGTCCTTAGCAATGCATATTACTAATCAAAAATTAGGTTTTGATATATTTACAGTAGGAAATTTACAAAATATCTTCTTGGAACATGATCTTTCCTTAATATCCTGATGATTTTTGGCATAAAGTTAAAATCGATAATTTTGACCCCTTACAATATATTGTTGCCTATTGCTACAAATATACCCGTGCTACTTTTGTGCTCCAGGGTCACATATAATATTTCACAATATTACTGTTTTTACTGTAAAATAAATGCATCCTTGGCAAGCATGAAAGACTTCATTTAAGTAAATAAAAAAATAAAATACTCAGACTTTTTAATGATCTGTTGTAATCTAAAGCACCCAGTTATAACAATAACGACAATAAACCTGACTCAAGCGTAACATCATATTTAATGTAAATGTATGACTGAGACTCACCCCCAAACCTTTCCATACTTCTTAGCACACTCCATATCGAAAATGAAAAAACCCTAAAATACATTTGCATATAGACATAGAAGAAAGAAGGATAAAAAAGTCTTACTGCTCCAACATCATTGGAATGCACAGCCTTATACTATTCTACAGGAGTTACATAATAAATAACTCACTTTAGTGTATGAGAGAAATGTGCCAAAGAAAGGCCAAGGCCTTGGTCCTGGGATTCCCAGTTTCTTAAAAAATCCATGTGGCCAAACACCGTAACTACAGTGGGATCGATAACACAGATATTAGACAACATAACCACATGAAATCCATTAGATGTAGCCTAGCTATAGATGTTATGAACTGTGCAGTGTGATGAAGAACACAAATACAAGACAATACGCTACTAATTAAAATACAGATGTTGAACTATAAGCTTTAACACTATAACAACATAACGCAACAGAATACTGCATAGCCTACTAATATTTTCTTTAACCTGTTGTTTAATACTCACATATACAGGAGTGTTAGGACCAGAAGCACCAGGGTCCAGGTCACAGACAGAGATGGGAGGTCAATCATTGTGAGTCAGCTGTCAGCCTAGCACTGTATTCTTCTGTTGAAGTCCTGTTGCACACTGATGCTGTTGGTTTGTATTTATTTTCATCAGGCGGAGCATGATCCGGAGATGGGCGTGGTTTACAGGTGAGCATGACGACCAAATAAGGCAATACGCGACAGGTTTAGTTTTAACACTTGACATTTTGACGTGTCGAGTCATCGGCGTTAACTGCACTAAGCAGCAGAGGTTACATAAGTCTTAAGTTATGTCTTTATTAGGAAACATACATAAAAACGACCGACACCAAGTTTGTCCTAAGTGTCAAATAAAGTAGCACATTGATTTTACTCACCGACAGTAAAGCCCTGCGACTTTCCGTATTCTGTGACACAATAACATTAGGTGTGGTTCCTTTCATTGCATTTTAACAGCTCATAGTGACACCCATTGGACAAGAAGTGTAACTGAGTTCAGTCGTATTATAAATATATATATATACACACACACACACACACACACACACATTATTGCCAAAAGTATTGGGTCACCCCCTTCTAATGACCAGGTTTGACTACTTTAGTAATTTCCATGAGTACAAATCTTAATGTTTAAGCATATAATGATATTCTAGGGAATTGTGTGCTTCTAATTTTAAAGCAACAGTTTGGACAGGACCCTTTTCTATTCTAACGTGACAATGCCTCTGTGTATAAGACAAGGTTCAAAAAGAAATGATTGATTTAGTCAGTGTGGAAGAACTTGACTGGTCTGCAGAAAGCCACGTCCTAATCCAAGCTGAACACCTCTGGTGTGACTTTAAATGCAGATCTTGAGCCAAAAACTCTTTACCAAACACCAATGACTTGTACGTACACTATGGACAAACGTATTGGGACACCCCCTTCTTTAGAACAGAAAAAGGCACTTCCAAAACTGTGGCAACAAAGATGGAAACATAATTCATGTATTTAAAAATTGTATTTCCATCTCTGTTGCAACAGTTTTGGAAGTGTCTAAAATGACTGTACCCATATGTACAAGTCATTGGTGTTTGCTAAAGAGTTTTTGGCTCAAGGTCTGCATTTAAAGTCACACCAGAGGTGTTCAGCTTGGATTAGGACGTGGCTTTCTGCAGACCAGTCAAGTTCTTCCACACTGACTAAATCAATCATTTCTTTTTGAACCTTGCCTTATACACAGAGGCATTGTCATGTTAGAATAGAAAAGGGTCCTGTCCAAACTGTTGCTTTAAAATTAGAAGCACACAATTCCCTAGAATATCATTATATGCTTAAACATTAAGATTTGTACTCATGGAAATTACTAAAGTAGTCAAACCTGGTCATTAGAAGGAGGTGACCCAATACTTTTGGCAATATAGTGTATACACACACACACACACACACACACATATAGCATTTATGATTGCATGATTTTATGACCTGCGAATGGATGCTTAATATGTTAAAAATGTGTGTTGCCATGTCAAATGTTATGAATGCCGATCAGATAATTTAATTTACAAAAGTAATACATATTGATGCTAGTTTTGTTTCAATTGGCATGCCCAGTAACATTATATATTTTTTAAAATAGCTTTTTGAATGAACACAAAACCACATTAGTTAACATTCAGACCAGAGAAAATTATTTACACTGAAAGTATGAACAGTGATTTTAGGATAATGATGTATACATGTCAGGTCAATCAAAGTTGTTATTTTTATACATCATTTTTTTACACTGATGATGATGATTATTATTTTGCACAAACATTTATTGTTGTTTTGCTTTGTTACCTTTACATTGATCTGTTTCACGAATTGTTACAGTTTAGTTTAAATTGTGCTGAAAAAAGGTAATTTTGTAATTGTTGCAACAACAAAAAGGTCTATAGATTCCCAAACATTCATCCAAAAGGCAGGACAGAGATACAAAATACAGCTAGTCTATTCTGTGATAAAAGTGATGATTTGATTAAATGCTTTCCCAAATCTGTATAAAACTTTTTTTTTTTCTGTCATGATTTAGTGTGCATGTTGACGTATTTTCAATATGAAATTGTAGTTGGAGGCATTTAAGTGATCAACAAACATTTAATTTATCATAAAAAAATCTTTACTTCATGAACGTCCATGACATACACTTGTGCTAAAACAGTTGGTGGGATTGAAACAAACATTTCCATAACAGTACACTCTTGTTTGATTACTGTACTTCTTGTGTTGGCATTTTCAAGAACTGCAAAAATTCATACATCTTGTGAAAGAACAACGGAACTACTGTACGTCACTTCTGAAGAACACTACAGTGAACAACAAAATTCATACAAATTAATTCTAAAATCGCACTGTAAAATTACACTTTACAAGCCTGTAAAAAAGCAAATATTCAATCAAAAGAAAGAAACTGAAATATTTATGGCTCAAAAGTGCAGAACATATGTGCAAAGCAACCGCATACTGATCTCCTCACATACAATTCATACAATCATTCATTAAATAATTTCAAGTGAGTGTTTGCAGTTCCTAAGCGAGGCCAAACAGACAGGAACAAAACAAGAAGAGTAAAAGAAAAAAGAAAAAAAACTATGAACTTGTTGATATGTGTGCGAATGAGCAATGGCACAAATCACAACACATCTGGCACTGTCTCACCATCTGATTACACAGAGGCAGGGAACCAGAGCTGTCTGGCTTCTTCTAACAGCCTCCGTAGGTTTTCTTGCTGGTGAGTCTATAGAGAATATACTGAAAACAACCGTGCTTCATTATCCAGGCCGCGTGAACGCGAATCAAATCCATTAGAGAAGATTTACATTTCATGACCTTTACGATCTCGAGTGCAACATGTATATATAGCGACACTGACAGTGAGATGAGATTATTCAGACAAGAGTATACAGTAATTACAGCGTGTTTTTCACTTAGCTTTTTCCTTAAGTTCTTTTCATTGTGGTAAGGGCAGGAATGTTAAGTGTGAATATATGCCGCTCTTTAGAGCGGGAATGTCTCGTCACATGTACAGGCGTTTTCTGTTGCATCCTGCTCATTAAAACCACAGACATTTATGCATCTTTCACAACCAAGGCTGCAAACAGGAGGGACACGTACATTAACAGTAACTCTGATTAGTCTTCGGTATTGGCGTATAAAAATCATTTTTTCTCCCCTTCTCTTAATAATGAGCTCAGTCACCTATCGAGTACATTCAGGATCCAGCAACTCGATGAGCGGTCACATGTGATGTCTCTTGTAGTGCTCATGGTGATAGTACTGTGCGAAACAGAGAATTTCCTCTGCAACTATGTTGTCCGAGCCGCAAAGAGGGTTCCGGGTCCTCTTGTATGTCACACGAACGAGGAGAAGCCTGTGACGGGAGTCCGTGAGCCTGGCGCGGGCTGGCCGGCGGGGGTGTAGACCCCGCCAACGCTGTGCTGTGTGACCACTGTCTGATAGTAGGACTCCGTGTCCCCGCTGGCACATTCATCGTAGGAACAGGCCAGCGTCTGCTTCAGCCCCTTCTGCTGCCGCTTCCACGAGTTGAAGTATGACGGGTCGCTCATGTAGTGATTCACGAACGAGTGTTTGACCGGCTCTTCTTCACACTCGCTGTCTGTGGTCTGATCATGGAAATATGAGAGGGGAAATCACACACTTGGAAGATTTATGTTGTGGTATACTGTATGTAAGAGATAATGTACAGTCAGCTGGTCAACGTAAACCCCAATTGAACCTTCACAAATACCCGCCCTCAGTCGTTACTGTTGCTATGTCTGACAAGCCATGCTGCTCTCACGCCACACATCACGTTCTCACATAGTGAAAAATACATCGCAGAGCAAAGAGGAAACTGACAACATGCAGAGAGACAAGACAGAGCAGTGGGGATGGGCGATATAGGCTTAAAAATATATCACGATAATTTCTGGTATTTACTGTGATAACGATATCAATGACGATAATTCAGGGAATCTTATGCATCCAGTAAGAGAGTTTCTTCAGAGAAAAGTATTATCTTTCCTATTTTTACCCTGGTGTTGTGAGTATTGCTGAGTACACACGTAATGTAATTACTATTTCGTACTGGAAACCGGAGAGCGCTCTTGCGCAGAAACTCCAGATATGCTTCGCTGAAGTATTGCACAGATGACACTCCAGGAAATACCTAATATGGACAAAGGTATCCAGTTATCCTGTAGCTGAATAAAAGGCAGATAGAGAAATTTTAACTGAGGAATCCTGAAGACAACAAACATACAGTTGCGACAATATATGGTTTATCTGTGCTCTTCAAGCAATCTTGGGTATTTTTATAAGGATAAAGTATATTTATATTGCAATGCTAATCGATATAATACATTCTGTGATATGAAACCACGTCAGATCACAAAGTTATTTCAAACACTCGACTGATGTTATGAAGTTAATTTGGACAAAAAGCATGTCAATAAATGATATCTTTGTTGGACAACTGGTTTGTAAACAGGCTCAAACACATGCAAATCTTTATCGCACACGTGCTACAGTAAGTACATTTATTCAAGGCTCAGAACGATTTTGTGGTGCATGCACAGCCTTGACCAAACCAGTTCCAGATTGTAGAAGGAGCTCCTCGTTTAGCGATATACTCCTCCTCAATTTTACGTCCGCCTTCCACAATGTCGCTTCGCACAGAAATATGTCAACAATGTGTAAACTTTATCGTTATTATCACGGGAAGACTAATTCTTATCGTGGAGAGAATTTTTACCTGTATATCGCAAACGATAAGATATCGCCCATCCCTACAGAGCAGGTTACATCTGGTATGAAACAAAGTCTCAGCTTTCAAATTTTATTTTGAAGAAATTCAAACAATAGATACAGTTTTGTGGCTCTTTAATGAGCTGTGTCATATCACTGTAGCAGCTCAGTTCAAGCAGCACATGAACTGATCATCTCTTCCTCTTTACTAGTTATAGCGTGAAATAAACATGAATGAACATCAGAAGGTATCTTGTTTCAACCGTGAAAGACGTCAATTCACACCACTTTCAAGTTCAAATCCACCAATGTTAATCTACTCTCCGGTCTGGTTTGTCAGACAAAAATGGCAAATTCAGTGTTATGATTGGTCAGATCGCCTGTCAATCAAACTCCCTGCGAAGGGTTAATAGGGTAAATATGCATCACTCCACCTCAGACTCGGATATCTCTGCAGGCCTCTCTGTCAGCGCAGTGCTCTCTGTAGAAACCACGCCGTTGTAGTTGCTACAGATGTCTTCGTCGGAATAGCGCAGTCCGGCTGGATTGGGTCGGGGAGGGGACCTGCTTGAAGAGAAAAGGAAGTGGTGAGGGCGTATGTGATATCAGTCAATTAAAAACTTGCTCTGTTTGTGCGTCTTGATGAACAAAATCTCTTTGTTTGCCTACCTCCCTTTATCCTAACCCTAAGTGATACTGTAGCAACTTAAAATGCATAGGTTTGGCAAAATTTTGTGGACAAAAATGATTGTCAAAAGATAAAGCACAGCTCACTCTTAAGTCACTTTCAAACCAAGCAGCTTTCTGTTGGCCAATCTGGCAAATTCGTTGAACCTGTTGCAAAATCTGTGCAGGGAACATGAAATTCCCAATCATCTGGATTCCTATCGAAATGACTACTTCAACACATTTACTGACTGGTTAAACTGGTAAGATAGTTTTTATGAAATACCACAAAAATTTAAAAACCGTATTGTGAATTCATCAGATGACTCGTTACAGTACCTGGTGCCATTCTTCCTCAAGAAGACACCCTTGACATGAACAGGCCTGCTGTTGAGCTCTAAAGCCGTGAAGCCTCCATTGTCCAGCGTGACCGTCTCCTCCACCGTGGACACAGCTTTACCTACAGCAGTCAGCATATCATCATCACAGCAAAAACATCACCTGGGTCAAATTTTAATCGCTGTTTGCTGGACGGCGTGGGAGTCTGAGTGGGAGGACGTGTTTATCTGGATGAATATGTATGCGAATTTATAGCACATAATGATTATGTGAGGGAGGATGGATGGATGTGTCATGAGAAGGCTGAAGAGGTTTAGTTCAGGTCACCTGTTCCACAGCTCTTGTACTTCCTGTTCTGTCCGTGCAAGACGAGACCAAAAACCACCAGCAACAGCAGAATCAGACCGCACAACGCCAACACGATGAGAAACCACCATTCCTCATAAAACGGGGTGTCCTGTTGGGCTGTTTATGACAAAGAGAAATGGAATATAAAGAAATACAGAAATTTTGGGCAGTCAGACTTGAAAGATTTCAATGAAATCATGTAGTGTATGGTGGGCACAGAAGTTTTATGATTCCATTCAATCTGAGGATATCAAACATATCTGATATTTTGAGCAAATTTTGGAACACATGTTGTTTTCATTTGAATGGACAGCCTTAAATAAGGGTCTAAAAGGTTTTAAGCTTGTCCACTTTTGACCACTTCCAGAAGTAGTTCAAAACGCTGTATTATTTGGCTATATTGATTTTGTTGTGTAGACATTCATGTGGTTGAATGAGTTTTTACAGCCACAAAATACTGCCTACTCACTGTCCACTGACCTAACCTTTGAGTGTAATGGGACATGTTTTTCAGACACGGACCAAAACCAAGATATCAACTTTGCTATTTTGTGCCAAAAGCACACCGGCTGAAATTGTGGTTACCATTTGTATCCTTTCCATTCCCTTCCTTTCCCACTCACTTGTAAGCAGCGTTATGGCTTCATTTATTCAATTGTACTTGTGTGCCACACTTGGTGCTCCAGTGAAAGTGATGTAGAGCTTGACGAAATAAGAGGGGACAAAATCCAAACACACGTACTCACAGGAGATGCTTTTAAAACAGTGGTTTTCAAACTTTTATATCGTGAAAAAGTTCATTATTTTTTGTAACTTATTTAAAAAGTGAAACTTTCATATATTCTAGATTCATTGCATGTAAAGTAAATTTTTTGTTTTAATTTTGACGATTAGAGCTTACAGCTCATGAAAATCAAAAATCCTGGATCTCAAAATATTAGAATATTTCCTATGATCAATCAAAAAAAGGATTTTCAAAACAGAAAAGTTCAAGTTCTTTAGAGTATGTTCATTTATGCACTCAATACTTGGTCAGGGCTCCTTTAGCACAAACTCCAGCATCAGTGAGGTGTGGCATGGAAGTGATCAGCCTGTGGCACTGCTGAGGCACTATTGAGCCTTCTGCTCGTCTGTATTGTTGGATCGACTATTTCTCATCTTTCTCTTGAAAATATCCCATAGATTCTGTATGGGGTTCAGGTCAGGCATGTTGGCTGGCCAATCAAGCACAGTAATATCATGGTCAGCAAACCAACAGTCCAGTTCTTTTTCTCCTTAGCCCAGGTAAGATGCTTCTGACGTTGTTTCTGTTTGAGAAGTGGCTTGGTAGCCCTTTTCCTGAAGACGTCTGAGCGTGGTGACTCTTGATGCACTGACTCCAGCTTCAGTCCACTCCTTGTGAAGCTCTCACAAGTGTTTGAATCAGCTTTGCTTGACAGTATTCTCAAGCTTGCGGTCATCTCTGTTGCTTGTGCACCTTTTCCTACCCAATTTCTTCCTTCCAGTCAACTTTGCATTTAATATGCTTTGATACAGCACTCTGTGAACAGCCACACCTTTCAGTAATGACCTTCTGTGACTTAATCTCTTTGTGGAGGGTGTCAATGATTGTCTTCTGGACCTTTGCCAAGTCAGCAGTCTTCTCCATTATTGTGGTTTCAAAGAACAAGAGATACCTGGAATTTATACTGTAGGGACGGTCATTTATTGAAACTCAAATGTAAATATTCTAATATTTTGAGATATTGAATTTTTGACTTTCATGAGCTGTAAACTCTAATCATCTAAATTAAAAACTTTTGAAATGTTTACTTTCTCATGTAATGAATCTAGAATATATGAAAGTTTCCCTTTTTGAAATAAGCTACAACAAATAATGAACTTTTCCTCGATTATTCAAATTTTTGGAGATGCACCTCTATATATAGCTATATATACAGTATATAGCATAAATCACAAGTGGCATTTTTGCCTTTATTACAATAGAACAGTAAAGAGCTGACAGGAAGCGAAGTGGGAGAGAGAGAAGGGGGCGGGATCGGTAAAGGAACTCGAACCAGGATTCAAACTTGGGACACCTGTAGCTCAACTACGCTGTATGTCGGCATGCTAACCGCAAGGCTATCGGCGCTGACCAAAAACAAAACTTTTATTTAAATTCTGAATGGATTATACAGCCAAGAAAGCACGCAAAGAGTACGCTAAATAATCACTGAAGAGCTGTCACTGATTTCAGTTTATCGCAATCTCAGAAAATATAATTAATGATTCTCTCTACACTGCACAATAAATCTTTTATATACATTGCTTCTACACTTTATTTATTATTATGAGAGGATTAGCTTGCAGAACTCAGGACTTAACAAAAACGTCAGCATTTTGAGTGGTGAGTGGATTCTGACTAACTAAAACTGATTGGCCACTGCATTCAAGAAATCAGCAGATATATCTGTATTGGCTACTATGTTCAACGCTGCAAAAACACATTGTAAATAGAAACCTTTGATGCTGTTCAGAGTGCAAACACAGAGAGACAGATACACACTGGAGTCTGCCGTAAGGCTGCTGCTTACTTTCATTTTATTGTTTATTTTGTTATTATTTTGTTTTGTTCCTGGTCCTGTTTTTTGGGACCCAGGGTTTGAAAACCACTGTTAAGACCAGGTGTAAACAGTAATGCATCTTGGTTGACCTCTTGTGATCGGATCTCTAAAAATGCATCTTAATACCAGGTGTAAACAGGGCGTTAGAAAAGTAATTGACAATCCTTTATACAACTAAAATTTTATTTAATAGTAATAGTGATAGTCCCCAACTTAGGAAGATGTTTTCTTACTTGAGAGAAGCAGCAGTGATCGTCTACCATATTTAGAGCAGCAGTGATGCATGTTTATTGGCCCACGTCCTATCTGCTCATCTCTAGTGCTCTAGAGCAAAGGAGAGCATGGCCTAAATGTGCCAGAACTCTCCAGTCATATGTGACAGCCGCTGATGGACTGCTCTGACAGCAATACTGAGCTGCAGTGACATCAGCTCACAGACAGATTGAAGCATGCCTGTGGTATGAATATTTCAGTCCCATGACATGTGAGATGTTGATAACATACTTTGCTTTTCATTTACAAACAGACCTCTAGGACTTGCACCACACGGCATTAATTACTTGCTGAGGCAACATGGCAGTTTTTCTTGAAAGCACTAGCCTATGGCCAAAGAGAAAGACTGAGCGAGACGGAGGAGAAAGCTCTAGTCTTTGACAGCTTCATTTTTTTTCTTTGTATAACTTTAGAGGGTAACATTGAAATCTTGCTTCAAATCCATGCTTTGTCACTGACGCGCTCTTTTCAAGGTTAAAACCAGAATGAAACACCACAATGAATCATGACTCATTTGAAAATATCACAAACAAAAACTACGTTGTTTAGCTGTTGTTATAAACAACAAACTAATCATATGACAGTCTCTGTGATGAGACCAAGTAAACATCTCGAAACCGTTTCAGTGATTATTACTCAGCTATAATATTCAGTGATGAAAAGGTCTTCACTATGTTTGTTCAACAAATACATCTAGTTTCAGGTTCCTTTTAAGGCACTGGCCTCTAGATGACCCCAGTTACATTTATTAACTTTCCTTATAAAGCAATGAGACAGCAATTGGTCGTATTATCTGTGATAAGGGAGCAGACTGGTAGTTCAGAGTCCACGTGTTATAAATTCGGGATGTGGTTGCTCAACCACAGGAAAACACATGAAAACAAGGCAATCTCAATGAGTAACATTTATAAGAGCAAAAGAGAACAGCCACATCTCTAACTCGCAGATGCACTGCAAAAAATCAATAAAAATCAGTATACTCAGTATTTCTGTCTTGTTTTCCAGTACAGACATCTACCGTCAAGAAACTATACATTAACAATACCTGAAATATAAGATGACTTATGATATTAAGTCTTGTTTTCAGAAAAAAATATCACAATAAAAAAACAGCTAATGGGGGAAGAAAAAAAATTTGAATTAAAGAAACATCCAAGTAGATGTAGATGACTTTGTTTCTTCATTTTGAACAGATATAGAGAAATTTAGTGTTTAGCAAATTTAGCAGCTAAATGTCCCTAAATTTGTTCTGCATTTTGGATGACCTGAGGGTGAATACATTTTCTGCAAATTTTCATTTTTGGGGGAATTATTCCTTTAACGTTCATTTTTCTTATCCAATCGGTAGATTTCTTTTCTTGTTTTAAGCATAAACTTACTTTTAGATTTTTTTTTCTTTCAGAAAACAAGACTTAATATCATATGTCATTTTGCTTATCAAATAAATGTATCTTGATTTAAGACTGATTTAATGTTTAAACAATGAAAAACAAGACATTTTTTTTTTTTTTGCAGTGTGATAGCTTTCTCAAAAGATGCTCATAGGCAGCAATGAGCTTAAATGGAGAACACTGGGAGAAGTCACATTATTCTCCTGTAATCTCATGTCTTCTTTCAAAAAGATTAAGATTTCCAAGATTTCTCAAACGTGCCAAAAACTCAATAATCACTCCTCATCTGAGCTAGTAGCTACACATATTAATTTTATACCCATATACTCTAACTAAATGTCTACAGTTAGATAACTTGTGTATTTTTATTTATCCTACCGAATTTTAGCAGAAACATATGAGTCGAAGTTTATGAAACATGTCTGAAAGCATCATTAAGACTAGTCAGCCAAGAAAGTGGAGCTTTTCCAGAAGGACATGGTATAAACAGTTCATGTGGGTGTAAAAGTCACATTAGAGCTAAATAATACCAACAGTAACTGATGCAACACCCTGTCAAAATCTCTTTGATGACTCATCTCAGTACAGGAGGCCATGAAGAGAGTGTAATTACCTGACATGGCAGCAGAGGGTGCACTCGGCTCGCCGTAGCCGAACTCGTTGACGGCCAGAACTCTGAACTGGTAGCTGATACCCTGCCGCAGGCGGTCTAGACTCACTGAGTGAGAGGTGCTGGTGGGAGGCAAGTGGCGCACAAATGTATCCCACATCCCTTCATCTGCGGAGAGCAAGGTCACTTCCAGTGAAAATGTCATCATGCACTTGGTAGCACTAAGTTCATTACTGTGTCCCATTTCACTTAGCAGATGCTGACATCAAGAGAGCAGCTAGCAGCTGTTTCATTGCCCGACAAGCAATGATGCTCAATGTGAATGAAACCATGATGACATGGAAAGGGCAGTTATACCAATGTATCCCAGTAACGATGGCAAGTAAATGTTCAGTAGATTATTTCAGACCAGCATTCAGACTCCTAAATTAACACTTGTCAAGTGCCAAATGTGAGTAGAAATTAGTTTTGTCTGATAACTTTTCTAGGAACTGTAACATTACATGGTCTGAACTGAAAAAAAAAAAAAAAAAAAACCTTCTAGTAATTCTTAGCTCAGTGAAAAAATAAAATAAAATCTGAGGCTCATCTAAAATGCCTACATTTTTTTTTAACATGTGGCGACACATAAACCACCAAAACGGAAATAAATGGAATTGTAAATGTTGCAGTGAATGATACAATGACCTGCATTGTAAAATAAAATAAAATAAATAAATAAAAATAAAACACAGATGGATGGTAAAACATGGTCGGTAGATTAGCAGATTTGTGGAACAAAGAAATCGACTGCAATAAAGAAGCATTTCGATTCCTGGTGAAACCAAAACTTTAATGATGCTACATGAAAATAATCACTGCTATTTATACAGTATATTGTAAAACTATTAACAAAAAGTAAAAGCAATATTATAAAAAACACAATATTTTAGAAGTACTTAAACAATGTTATAGTTATTTTAATATTTTGAATTAGCTTTTTATATTTTCAGTTTTTGTTTTAAATTTAGTTTTTTATATTTATATATATATTTCCATTAACTTTGACTTATTTTTATTCAACATAACCTTATTTATTCAAGTTATTTGCAAAGGTGAAGTTAACATTTATATTTTAAGGTGTCCTTGTTACACGTTACATGTAATATAATAGCAATTATAAATGCATAATTACATGAAAGTAACCCTAAAACAAATCCTAATCCTAACTATATAGCAACTACTTGGATTTTCCTTAAATGTTTAATTGCTGCTTTAAATTTAAGTTTTCGATTTTAAAATGAAATATTTGAAATTGTTTTAGTGAATGTTCAATAAAGAAGTGAATATATTAATAGCAAGTTTTGAGCAATGTACCTGATGGGCGTGCTTCAATCACATAGCCGGTCACATGTCCTGCTCCTGTAGCTCCTGGTGTCCAATGGATGTTGAGCATGGATCCTGTCTTTGTGATTGACATTTCTACAGGAGATCCAGGAGACCCTAAACAGAGAGGAGAGTGTGTGCAGTGAACTGAGAAGAACAGGCGAGCGATCCGACCCTTGTGAGTGAAGGTCTAAATCTAAACCAAACGCCTACACCACTGTGAGATATTGATCCACGCAGGTGTTTTTTCACAGCCTGGACACCAGGCTCTGACACCTCTTGCTGAGGAGTGGGGAATGTAAGCTGTGCTCAGCGACCCTGAGAGGTTTGCTGATCTGTTTTTGTTGGTGTGTTTGTTTGGTCGTGGTTGTGTAGCTCACCTTTGACAGGACCTGCTGTGATGTTGGCCTCTGCCTCAGGCCCGTAGGCAATAGTCTTGGCCTGCACGCGGAAGCAATAGGTCACACCCTTGGTCAGGTCACGCACCTTCAGCCAGCGCTGCCAGCTGCCACGGATATCCACAGTTACCACTTTAGTCACACCTAATGTGCACATACACACACAAGACAGCACAATTACACACTACCGCACAAGAACTGACTCTTTTTATTCAAACAATCATTACAATGCAGCCGCATCTTCCTACCTAGGAACAGCAAGTCAAAATCAATTACTCCAGTTATGTACGATAAACTATGTTGACATTAAGAAATATTATTAAAGTCAGACATTTTCTGCTTCTGGCTTTGAGAAAACTCAAAACAGAGCCATGGAAACAATAAAAAGAAAATGAGTTTTATATAAACAACTCGTCACATCATCATCAAACATTAAAACAACATCAAAACACTACTAGCGATGTTAAAAAAAAAGCCACTGTTCGAACCAGAACATTACGAGAGAGTCTGATACAGTGGAAACATGCAGACCTTGAATAGGGGCGCTGGGCTCATATACCACCCTGTAGCCTTCCACCACACCGTTGGGGGACAACGGGAAACCCCAGGACACGTTCAGAGTGCTGCTGGTCACCTCGGAGAAACTGATGAAGCTGGGAGCACTGGGGGCTGCGAGAACCGTGTAGTTTGATCAATGCAACAAATACAGATTACGTTAAAGCAATAATCCATTAACCGGGGTTTTTACCATGATTATACAGTGTTCTTATGCATAACACAACCACATGAAGATCTTGACCATATTACGGTTTCGTATTATAAATCAAATTATTTAATTTGTTTCAAAGAGCCGTATTGTATACACAAGATCCGGAAAAAAACAAAGCAATTGGCTAAGCAAATAAATATGAAAAACAATAAGATAAAATGAACAAACTAAAATGACTTTTGATATCTATGGAAAGCACACTTTCTCTGTTGATGGATCATTGAATTATTGAAAAATATTTAAAGGAAAGAGGCTTATTGCTTGTACAAAACAGCAATATGAAAAATGACTCTAATAAAGTTGTTGTTTTGTTCATAACTTAAAACATGCTTCCTTCCATTTAACTTATCACAATAATTGCTGCTCAATTTCAGACCATTCCATGAATTTTCAGAGTTTAAATAATGAGAGCTTTAATAATTAAGTTGTCAAAAAAGTGCACTTTTTGTCGACATTTTGCAGCAAATAAACTTTAAAATTCAGTAGTTTTTATTTTAATAAGTTAGACATTTTTTTCTGTGAAGGTTTAATAAATAATATTCATTTTAGTATTAATAAATTGAAAGTTTTTAGGTTTTAGTTTAACTATTTTTTTATACAGTTGCTAAGCATCAAAAAGCATATTAATATAAAATTTAATTGGTACGTGTCACAGGTGTGAGTACATTGCCTATTTTGCAACTGCTTTGAATGTGGCACATCCAATCCAATTTTAGAGTCTGATGTAATATGTTAAATAAAAACAAACCTATAAAAGTGACTATATCCCACTCTCTCAGTGATTTTACAGAGCTAGCTATGCAAATCTGTTCTCTTACACAAATGCAGCTCATTGCTTTAGGAAATGTCAAAGAGAGGTAGAGGTGGTGAGTTTCCACTGTTTGAACAAATGAGGTCACATCAAGACCATTTGAATAATTCTCAAATTGTTTTTTTTTAGGTGACTCGTGGGTAACAAGCCCCTCCCTGTCATTTCAGTGAGGTGGAGCCTGAGGTCAAATCATTCCCTGCTTGTGCGTAATTCATTCCGACAACATTTATAGAGTGAATGATTTAATGCAGAACACATGAATTGCTAATGTGAATGATGCAATGGTGATATAACGCAGTATGCTCCAAAATATGATCAGGTGTCGACCTGGTTTTCATGCATGGAGAAGAACACAATATGGAAGTGGACGTGTTGCCCTTGGCGCACTGTCTGTGGTCAGATTTATAGTTTAGCCTTAAAAGGTGTAACGGTTTGTGCTCAGGTCAGAGGGGGCCTCTGTGATCAGTTGTGAATGGGAGTTTAATGGCCGTTAGGATGATTTGTGCAGATGCTCACCTGCCTGAAGAGTGCGCCCCCTCCTGGGCTCACTGAAGGGACCGTCTCCAGCAGCATTGAAGGCGGACAGCTTGACCATATGGTATGTGTAGCTGGTCAGGTTCTTCAGTCTCATGCTGGTTTCAGGCCGGAAGAGAATCTTAACTCTTTCTGTTTCATTCTGATTGTCCATCTCCCAGTAAAGAATCTACAGGCAACAAAAAGACTGAATAAGACAAATTGACTTACTTTTGCTAAATGCTTGGATCATAAAATTAAAAGGAAACCCTGCTGCTGCTAGAGAGAGAAAGATTTCCTGTAGCAGATCTAGACAGGTGGTGCTGGGGAGGTGGTGGGATATGATGAGAACACGCAGAGCACACAGATCTAGCATTCACTGAATACATCCCGTTTATATAGGTAAATGGTAATGAGTACATGAATCTGATTGGCTGGAAACATTGAATTTAATGGACCAATTAGAACAAAAATAGAGTTTCATGGCTGATCTATTCAAAATGTAAATCAGGTTACAGGTAAATATCTGGACTCTACGTGGGCTCTCAACTAATACAGAGTCATAGTTGTTACTATCTGGGTTCGTACACATTTTTACCAATAAATTTCCATGACTTTTGCATGACTTTTGAGACAATATTCATGACCTAATGTTCCATTATTTTACAATAAGAATAAAAATCTGTTCAAATTATCATAGCATATGTTAACTTAAATTAACAACTATTAATGCTACTTGTTTGCTTTCTATTTGTTTTAGTAATAAGTACAAGCTGCAACTGCGCTAGACATTACTCCACGCAGAGAGCATATCATCACATCACTAAATATTGTCATTTATTTAACTCAGTTAAAAGCAGGACCTGAATTTCGGTTTAACAGTAGCATCCAGGTACAGAAATGGAATAAACTGTAAAGTGATATATTTATTTATTTATTTATGACGTAAGGTGATAAATAAATCTATCACTTTATTTATCATAAAGTGATAGATTTATTTATCACCTTACGTCATAGCTCAGACGCGGACTGGGCATCGGGCCAGGCTTCTCCTTATTTTTATATTTTAGACATCCATCAATTATAATGGTGATGAAGAAGATTTGCGACTGTCAAGAGTGGCTCGGACAGTGTTTAGTGTCCCCACCAGCAGCAGCAGCGAGCCTGCCATCAGTGCAGCTGGACGAGTTCCGCGGTCAAACGCACGCAATTACCATGAATGTATCGGGGGGAAATAGTAAGGAGAGGTTTAAATGATTGATTAATAAACCAGTGTTTTCTGAGTCAGTGTCATAAGGATGAAGTTGACGATCCTGACTCACAATCTCCTTATTGGATGCGCCCTTAGAGAGAAATGCATCTTCACGGATTACATAATGGAAGAGTTTTTGTTTTCATTTTGAATAATTTAACTATCTTAGTAATTTAAAGATTTCTAAATATATTTATCATATCTGTGAGGCAAGTTTGCTTAGTTTCGGTTCATCATTGTGAAGCACTCCTGCTCAAGACCGAGATGGCAGAAAGCGCATCCTGTATGTTTTCTTTATTTTACAAAAGCACGACGTTTGTTGATATTGTGAGTGCACACAAATATAAGTAGACCCTTTACAGTTCCAGAATGATGTATTACTCATATGTTTATGAGCAAAAATGGGTGCGTATTTTAAGTTGTTTCCACTATAAAAAAAAAAAAATTCAAGTGATCGCGCTGGCACCTCCATGTCCTTCAAAGCCCGCTTTAGCTTCCATTCTCCACACAAACTATTGGATATGCACCTAAAAGCACACATTTATCTAGGTTAAGTGTTTAAACTAACATTGGGATATGCTTGAAGTGTTTTACATCTATAGATTTTATTTTAGGCAAGTCATGATGATTTGAAAAGGCTAAATTGATCAAACATAGGCTATGATTGACTCACTGTCTACTGCTGGCCACTTGGTTATTATTTTAAAATATTGTTTTTTATAATTGTTGAATTTAACAAACAAAAAATGTTCCAAACATATTTCTAAATTAACTTAATAAACAAACCAAAAGAAATAATATAGCTGCAAGCAGCAATGACGGGGCCAAGCACATCAGCGGCATCAGACCAACTTCAGCAACGATTAATTGAAGGCATTTTAAGATTATTGTAGTCCAAATGCCTGAAAAATCATTTAAAACTACTAGTAATCTGAATGAATGACTTTTCACTTTTGACCAACAGGTGGCACCGTTATCAAATCGATGTGGTGTGTTCTGTGTGAGGTGACTATGGCATACACAAAGTTTGGTGTCAAAATGCCAAAGCATTGCAGAGATACAGCCACAAGTGTCATTTTGGCATCATAACTCAAATTTGTTGTTGTGGTATGCAAAAACTGTTTTATCTATCGACACAAAATCCATAACTTTTTGTCAGCATGGTCTGAAGATGATATGATTCGATTTTGGTGAAAATCAGAACAACGGTTAAAGAGGAGTTTGAAAAAATAGGTTTTCAACATAAATCAAAAATGTAGACAGGAAGTTTGGCTGACTATGGCACTGTTGCTATCACTGTTGTCAGCACGACCAAGGGAATCTATTAATACCAGTCTCATTACAATAGGTAAAATGCACAGAAAGCTATTAGCATTTATTTGAAATTCCATTATAACTTTTGACCACAAGGTGGCACTGTCTCAAACCTTTTTGAGTACCTTCAGATCATGGTCTCGATGGTACATACAAAGTTTCATAATGGTACACCAATGCATTCTTAAAATATAGCATTTTACATCATAATATTGTATTGTAGTCAATGGAAATTTCACGTTTTGTTCAATTATAGCGCCACCAAGAGGCACAATCCCACCAAAGTTTTCATGTGTCCTTAGAGTGCGCCCATACATGTGTGTGTCAAATTTGGTCAAAATATCTTATTTTGTTCTAGAGTTCTTGACATTTTTATATACGAAATGAGAAAAAATTACTGACTGTCAACTTTGTTTGCATTTTTATACCACTTACTATAAAAATTTTGGCAATTGGGCATTAACATATAGTCAACAAGCTATGATTCCGAATTTCCTATGGTGGTTTCAAGTCGATCGGAGTAACGGTTTCTAAGATATCGCTAGCTGTTTTTTAAGCGCTAAAGTGCAACGCTGCACAAACCATAAGGCGACCGCTGGACTCGGCAAGGATTCGGGAGTCTAAAATGGTGACTCCCGAGAAAATAAGTCGACCACACCTAAAGTTATAAGCATATGAATATTTGATTTTACCACTACATGGCGCTGACTCAAAACTTCTCAGGCTCCTTCAGGGCATCGTACTGATGACCCATACCAAGTTTCGTAACGATACGTCAATGCGTTCGTAAAATATAGCATTTTACGACAAAATTCAACATGGCCGACACCCAAAATGGCTGACATGGGAAAATTGGATATGGTTGGACTCGGCATGATGCACCGAATCTAATGAGACCAGTTTTTTTATTTTTGGCATAACCGTTGAGAAGTTATAAGCAAAAATAGCCATTTTCATATCTCCTGACCACTAGGGGGCACAGCGCCGAAACACTGCAGGTAGCCTCAGGTCATGCTTGTTATAACACACACCAAGTTTCGTCTCAATACGCCAAACCGTTGCAGAGATATTGCCTCAGATCCATTTTTGCGTGCTTTTCGGCGAATTCGTTAATGCGGTATTCGAGAACGCTTTGACGAATCGACTTGATTTCCATAACTTTTTGTCTACATGGTCTGAAGATGATCTGAGCCAATTTTGGTGAGAATCGGACAAACCGTCTAGGACGAGTTCGACAAAGTAGGTTTTATGAACAATGGAAGATAGTGAAAAAACTAAACCTTATGATTTTTGAATTTTGGACTTCATTCAGAGGAAAAAAGAATTTTCACTTTGTGCCTTACGGTTCAAAAGTTATTAACATAAACATGAGTGAAATTTTGAACAAGTGGTGGCGCTAGAGAGTTTGATTTAGAGACTCCAAATTTGCTATGGTTAATGTTGAGACTCTCCTCTATCAGTGTGCCAAATTTTACAACTTTCCCGCAAGCGGTTCTATGGGCTGCCATAAACTTCCACAGCGGAAGAAGAAGAATAATAAGAACGCTAACAATAACAATAGGTGCCTACACACCTTCGGTGCTTGGCCCCTAATAACCACTTTTCCATTAAAAACTGAACTATTTTAATGGCTGCAACAGCAGCTGTGTAATGGGAAAGAGAGAGAAGAGAGAGAGAGAGAAAAAGACAAAGACACCTGTCCACAACCTCAAACAGTACAACTCCAAACTCCATCATGGCCAAGACCAAAGAGCTGTCAAAGGACACCAGAAACAAAATTGTAGACCTGCACCAGGCTGGGAAGACTGAATCTGCAATAGGTAAGCAGCTTGGTGTGAAGAAATCAACTGTGGGAGCAATTATTAGAAAATGGAAGACATACAAGACCACTGATAATCTCCTCGATCTGGGGCTCCACGAAGATCTCACCCGTGGGGTCAAAATGATCACAAGAACTGTGAGCAAAATCCCAGAACCACACGGGGGACCTAGTGAATGACCTGCAGAGAGCTGGGACCAAAGTAACAAAGGCTACCATCAGTAACACACTGCGCCGCCAGGGACTCAAATCCTGCAGTGCCAGACGTGTCCCCTGCTTAAGCCAGTACATGTCTGGCCCGTCTGAAGTTTGCTAGAGAACATTTGGATGATCATATGGTCAGATGAAACCAAAATAGAACTTTTGGTAAAAACTCAACTTGTCGTGTTTGGAGGAGAAAGAATGCTGAGTTGCATCCAAAGAACACCATACCTACTGTGAAGCATGGGGTGGAAACATCATGCTTTGGGGCTGTTTTTCTGCAAAGGGACCAGGACGACTGATCCGTAAACGAAAGAATGAATGGGGCCATGTATCGTGAGATTTTGAGTGAAAACCTCCTTCCATCAGCAAGGGCATTGAAGATGAAACGTGGCTGGGTCTTTCAGCATGACAATGATCCCAAACACACCGCCTGGCAACGAAGGAGTGGCTTCAGAAGAAGCATTTCAAGGTCCTGGAGTGGCCTAGCCAGTCTCCAGATCTCAACCCCATCGAAAATCTTGAAAGTTCGTGTTGCCCAGCGACAGCCCCGAAACATTACTGCTCTAGAGGAGATGTGCATGGAGGAATGGGCCAAAATACCAGCAACAGTGTGTGAAAACCTTGTGAAGACTTACAGAAAACGTTTGACCTCTGTCATTGCCAACAAAGGGTATATAACAAAGTATTGAGATGAAATTTTGTTATTGACCAAATACTTATTTTCCACCATAATTTGCAAATAAATTCTTTAAAAATCCTACAATGTGATTTTCTGGATTTTTTTTCTCATTTTGTCTCTCATAGTTGAGGTATACCTATGATGAAAATTACAGGCCTCTCTCATCTTTTTAAGTGGGAGAACTTGCACAATTGGTGGCTGACTAAATACTTTTTTGCCCCACTGTACATAGTAGTTAAGACCACCTAATATAAAGTGGGACCTTTTCAAGTTTAAGTCTACCGTGGTTAATCTACTCTCCCGTCTGATTTGTGGTTAAGGCTAGAAGGGATACAGCCGCGGCTACTGGGCATGCGCAATTACATATTTTCCGAGCCAACAATATAACGTCAAACCTATGAAAATGGTTTAAAAAAGCACATGGCGTCATAGTTTCATCACTTTAGAGTGTCGCAGTGACAGTCTTTTTGCAGTAAAGGACCTGTCATAGTTTACTGAGTGGGAAGATGACATGAAGCGTCGTGGTTAAGCTGCATTGAAAACAGATGAGCGCACATGTGCAGACACAGCTTCCGTTTGGGGCGAAGTTCATGGGATTTTGTCCACAGAATGATAAGAGCACACGTTTTAACATATTATTTTATTATTTAACACTCAGTATTTAACTTAAGCGCTGCAAGCCATGCACACCGCGCTGGACATGACCGATTTTCTGGTACGCAAAACAAATAATTTAAAGGAATTCATTAGCTTATTGCTGTTACTGTGGCAGCCAACAACAGCACAGCTTAACCCTCCGCACATTTTTATATTTAGTTATACTGAAAAAGTTTCAATTCAGTCAATCTTTTTTACCCCATTTTAACATGTATTTCTAATACAGGACAGGCCGTAGCTGTCGGGCAAGATGGCAGATAGCAGCGGCAGCACATAATATCCGCGTTCTGATTGGTCAGATCGCCTGTCAATCAAGCTCTTTGCGAACGGTCAATTCTGATAAGCTGTCAGACAAGGGTCAGGCTAGGGCCTGTATTTGAGGCCCGTACAGAGCTCTACTGTGCTTGTTTGGTACCAAACTCAATTTTGTACTCGCAAATAATACATTTTTGTGACGATGCAACAATGACCCAATTAGGCAAGTGACAATTCTGTCAACTATACCGAGACGCAAGCGAAAGTCTTGCATCGCAGCATGCAGCAGCTCTTGTAGCGCAGACGAGATGAGCCGATGTGAAGCCGTTTGAAGAGAAAGTCAAAGAGAGAACACGGTACAGCTGAATCACTCACGCCGTTTTCAAACAATTGATTTGATCTGATAGTCTGTGTGGATTTATTTACGTATCTAAACTACACGCTATTAGAGCCCTGCACGGGCCTCAAATTTAGGCCCTAGCCCGGCCCTGGCCCGAGATGCTCAGGCCCTAGCCCGGCCCATGTCCGACAGCTTAACAGAATTACCGGCCCGAGTCCGGCCCGAGTCCGACCCGAGCCCGTCTCTGCCCCCCCTAATTTTGAAAAACGTTTGGAGCATTTTTTGTTCGTTAAACAAGTTATTTCTTTCTTAAAGTAACGACCAAGCAGCCAGCGGCAGACCGGCAGGCTGATCATAGCATGTTTGATCAATTTAGCCTACTCAAATCATCACAACTTGCCTAAAATAAAATCTATAGATATACTAAAACAGTTCAAGCATATAACAATGTTTAAAGGTTAAACCTAGATAAATGTGCGCTGCATCCAATAGTTTGTGCGGAGAGTGGAAGCTAAAGCGCAGGACATGGAGGCACCAGCGCAATCAATTGCATTTTTTTTTTCAATGGAAACAACTTAAAATAGGCCGTAATTTTTGCTCATAAAGGTAAGAGTAATAGGCTACATCATTCGGAACTGTAAAGGGTCTACTTCTATTTGTGTGCACTCAGAATATCAAAAAAACGTCGTGCTTTTAAGAAAACGATACGCTTTCTGCCGTCTCGTCTTGAACAGGAGCGCTTCACAAAAATGAACCGAAAGTCAGCGAATACATGCCTCACAGACATAATAAATATATCTATAGAAAGCTTTAAATTACTACTTAACGAAATAAATCAAATCGAAAACAAAAACTCATTCATTATAATCATAATCCGTGAAGATGCACTTCTCTCTAAAGGCGTGTCTAATGAGGAGATGAATCCACACTGATGCAACACTGACACAGAAAACACTAGTTTATTAGTAAGTAATTCAAATATCTCCTTACTATTTCCCTCGGACACATTCATGGTAATTACTTTTGCTGGGGCTTTACGACAAGCTTTATTGCGTGTATTTGAACGCAGGACAGCTGCGCTAATGGCGCGATCGCTGCTGCTGGACATTAAACACCGTTGAGCCGCTCTTCACAGTCGCGGCATGGTCTCGTGTTGTTTCCACCAGAGCGGCAATTTTTTTTCATCACTAATTGATAATAATAATAATAATTCCTTACATTTATATGGCGCTTTTCTAAGCACTTGGCTTAGACATTGATGGATGTCTAAAATATAAAAATAAGGAGACAACTAAAACAGGCCCGAGGCCCGGCCCTCGTCTGAACTATGATGTGAAAATTGGCCCGAAGCCCAACCCTAGGCATGTAAAAAAGTCGGGGCCCGTCGGGCCCGGGCCGAAATGCAGGGCTCTACACGCTATATTGAAGGAATGTTTGCAGAAATTTCCCTCATTTTAAATGCGGAAGCTGCGGAAATGAGTAGGCTAATTCAGGACCTGATTAAACAATTCTATTATACAAAGATTTGTGAAACAGATTTTCATGACTTTTCCAAAACTTTCTGGGTTTATTTATTTTTCCAAAACTTTCTGGGTTTATTAATTTTTCCAAAACTTTTCCAGGCCTGGAAATTGCTGTTTTAAAATTCCATGACTTTCCCAGGTTTTTCATGACCGTACGAACCCTGTACTATGGATGGGTGGATGGATGTTACTAAATTGTATATTTTGGCACATCTGGAATGCTGTATTGACCAATCAGCATTCAGCACAATAATCTATTTTATAATATAACTTGTTCAATCCACAAATGGTCATACAAACTCTTTAAAGAAATAATGAAATGTGCAGAGGGCTTATAGTCTCTTCACTGATCATGCAGAACCGAAGTATTCATTGAAACAACAGGGATCTCTGCATTAACATGAATCTGCCATATTACTGCCTGGACATTTTTATATATCAATTTCATGCATATTTCAGCAGATATTCACTTAACCCTCACCCATGATCATTATTTCATGACCCAAATGGGCAGTTCTTTAAAACATACTGTCTGGCACCATTATCTAATGCAGTAAAATCTGAGGAGAATAAGAAAAAAAGACAAAAGAAACAGACTGTAGATATTCTTCCACCCTAGAGAGCTTGAAATGAAAGTACAGGTAGAGGGGAGGAACCCTAGAGAGCTTGAAATGACAGTAGAGGTAGAGGGGAGGAGAAAAAGAGGACGGATAATAAGAGTATGAGAGAGACTGGACGAGGTGGGTGGTTTGGGGGTGTCACCTTATATCCCTGAATGATGCCATTTTGGGTCTCGGCAGGAGGCGGCTCCCACTGCACCTCCAGCTGTGTGGATGACAAAGTGTTGATCTGGATGTTCTGAGGAGCCACGGAGGGAGCTACGAAAGAGCAGAGGAGATACTGTAAATACATCACACTCAATCCCTCTAGCTAACCACTACAAAAGACATTAACTGTGCTCTGAAAAATGAGATGCACCTATGCTGCTTTGGTGCCGGTGCCCAATCTGGAACCATTCCACATGTTTCCACTTGTTCTGAACCTGTATGACATTCTTACTTCTGATGAACTCAAAAGAAGATATTTTGAATAATGTTGGCAACCAAACAGTTGATGGTAGCCATAGTATATTTTTCATACTATGGAACTCAATGGCTACCGTCAACTGTTTGGTTACTAACAATATTAAAAATATCTTCTTTTGTGTTCAACAGAAAAAAAATAAAAAAACTAATACAGATTTGGAACAAGTTGAGGGTGAGTAAATGATGAGAGAATTTTCATTTTTGGAAGAACTATCCAAAAAAAGTCAGTGTACACGCAAAGTAGAAACATCAGTTTCTGAACGAGAGCTGGTACTAGTGGAAAAGTAATATCAGATGAACACTGACTCCAGCGTGGCTGCCGCCCTCTGTTGTGTCTCTGTTAAATGTCATTCATTAAAGGGGCGAGGAATACATAATCCCCATCCGTCATAAATCATAGCAACAGATGCAGCTACCCCAGACAGCAATCATCAAAAAAAAGAGCGAATTTAATAAGACCAAACCTGAAAGCAGAGCTAACTCTGGGAGCATGACAGCTCGTCTATTTTAGGGGCTTGAAAGTTGAGTTTATGTGTAGTAAAGCGGGCTGAATCATTTATGAGCGGGAATGAATTACAGCTGTGGACAGTGGGGTTCAAGAGGGGCTGGCGCGAGAGACTCGACTGAATGAGCTGTTAAAATAAAGCACAGACAAGCTCAGTTCCAGCATCTAAGAGAGCTGTCTTGCTGTCTACACAGGAAGCATCCTAACTGAAACCCAACATTTCAAGTGAGATCTACATATAGATGACAACTCCATATGCCACACAACACTTCTCACATCAGGTGCACTGGAGTCACAACAGTTGTGTCCCAAATGATGTACTATACACTATGCTCCTATTCACTGTGTTCTCAAACATCTAGTGAATGCGGTCTAAAAGGTTACTTTCATCCAGCATTGGAGCCTGATAGCCCTCCCCCTTTGGCTATGCAAAGAAAGCCGCTACAGTTGAGTGTTCAACATTCCACACGTCATATTTTCAGTACTTTTTCAGTGTGAACTCACTACTCTAAAAAGTTTGGAAAAAAAGTGCACAAGTATGTTACATATATATATCAGGGGCATTTCCTTCAACTAGGCAAAGGAGGCAGTGTCTCTTCAAAAAATTGGATGAGAAAAAAATTCATTGTAAAAAAATAAAACAACACAAATATTACAAAATATGACATACTGTAAAAAGTGTATAAATCATTTGTTTTTCTAAAGCAAAACTGTTCAACAGTGGCACCAGCAGGTAAAGTTACAGAGGGAGTCCGCATCTCTCTTGCCTCCCCTGAGCCCACTGAGTTTTAACAGACCCTCTAAACGCGTGCGGTGAGTTTGGTGGGGGGTTACTGAGAATGAATGGGGAAAGTCACATGAGAGTGACTGGTTATGATCGGCTATGATTGGTTCATACGATAAATCCCGCCTCTTGTGTTCGTGTGCGTTCTGCATTCGTGAATCAGTCTGACTGAACAATATGATGGCGTTAATGGGAAAACCAATATAAAAAAGTAAGTAAACAACTCACACACTTATATATCACCACTTTGTCAAGTCAAAATCTTTGATGACTGATGATCTGAAAATAAGTTTATTATGAAAAAGAATAACTGAACACCAGTTCATAAATAAAATATATAATCGTTAAAATATAATATATGTTTGTAAATTGTTACTGCCCAGTGTTAATTTTCAGTATTAACATTCAGTTTTCATCCACCTGTTTACGCTCACTTAAGGCATAACCGACTGTATTTACGTGAGATACTTTACACAATAGACATTTGGACTGCTGTGTGTATATTTGAGCGCTGAGAACTGAGAACTAATCACGCGCTGTATGAGAACTGAAGAAGTGGAGCGTACGCGCGAGAGAGAGCTCTTCTATCAGTGCAATTCCACCTTTCCCGCCTTCACTAACTTTAAGATAATCGACAACAAATTGTGACTCCCGGGAAAAACGGGACGTCTGGTCACACTATCCCTAACCATTCAGGTGCTGAGGCCATTGTTTCAGATCGCTAGTTTGCGTTTTGGTAGCCTATCTGTCCTGTCCATATAGGCTATATATATATATATATATATAAGGGTGGCACGGTACATGTATTCGTACCGAACCGTCACGGTACGGACATCTCGGTTCGGTGCATGAAGCCTTACGACGAATACAGGCAATTTACCCCCAATCCAGAAGGGGATCTTTTTTTTTTTTCTGTTGTACCGAAATTGTATCGAAACGTGACCCCCGAACCGAGGTACGTACCGAACCGTGACATCTGTGTACCGTGCCACCCCTAATTTATATATACAAAAAAAAAAGAAAAAAAAGAAATCTACTATGCTCAGTTTCTTTTCATTTATTTTGAACAGACAGTAGTGCAAATTACAATTTTTTGCATGTTATATAAAATCTGTTTTGTTTTCATTGTGAGTATACACAAATAAAAGCAGACCTTTATACAGTGATTATTAATAAGACAATAAGTGTTTAAAGTTTATTCTGCTGGTATAAGGAAACAGTTGAAGTGATCGCGCACGCACGCACACACACACACACATCAGTTCCAGCATTGCTAACTTGACAGCGCAGTTGGTACATCAGCGCGCCTGCCTCTGTGTCACCGTTGGAACGCGACTGAAGTACAAAGCCTATCATTTACATAATAAATAATAGTTTAGCATTCACATACGTTACATCACAAATATGGAAATATTATGGAATATTTGGTTTTGTGCCGAATGAGAGAGGTAGGATACATGAACACAAAGCTCCTTTTCGCAAACAGTTGAGTGCGCAAGCCTTTAAAGTATACTCCTTTGTCAGTGAGAGATGCATTCAGAATCAGCACATGGTCACTGTCTAGTGGGCTTTGTTAAGCACGCAACTCATGGCATTCGCTGTTCTTCTGCTGGCGGTTATCAAACAGCGTTGCATTACTGCGGGCGTCCCCTTCTGGATTGGGGGTAAATTGCCTGTATTCGTCGTAAGGCTTCATGCACCGAACCCGAGATGTCCGTACCGTGACGGTTCGGTACAAATACATGTACCGTGCCACCCCTAATATATATATATATATCTATCTCATCAGCTAAAATCAGCTAAAAAAAGCTTTGACACCAGTGTAAACCATCTAAGACCTTTAAAGAGGAAATATTTCAAAATAAGCAATTTATGCAACATATCAAAGTTTTAACCAGTAGTAAAAAAAAAAAAAATAAAAATAAAACTGTGGAAACAAGTCTAAAAGTAACCCAGTTCTGTGGAAAAAACAGACTTGGCAACCCTGAGCAAAGCCGTTGGGATGGCAGAAGCTTTAAGGGCAAAGCACCCTTCACGCCCGCTCTCCGCCTCTCTTTCACAGCCAACATCTCTCTGATCCCTCTCTGAGTATCTTCAGATGTAGCCAACCTGACGTTAATCAGAGGGAAATTCATTTGTTTGTTTGGCTGTACCCCTCCTGCTGCTGGGAGTAATCTCCACGCCTGGCCCCTTCTAATGATGCTGTTAATAACCTGATGTTGATAACCCTGCCTGCTCCGCCAGCTGCTTGAGTTCTTTATGACAGATTCATATTTACTGCTTCATTAAACCCCTATGAGAGGAGGCCCAAAATGCTGCAAAGAGGTGAAAGAGGTAAAAAAAAAACATGCGCGCACACACACCCTTATTCTGCCAGAACTCTCACCACGACTGCTTTTATTAATACTGTGGCACTACTACAGAAATGCTACTTAGAATTTCATAAATACTCTTGGCAATGATTGGGCGAAATGCAAAACTGTGCGGCGAGCAAGAGCCTTGACAACATCCTGTCTGTGCAGTGTCAGCCTGTTAGCACGGCTGGAGTGGAATTAAACAGCAAAAACGACAGTTCGCATTTGTAGCAATTTGCCTGCGTTCGATACTTTTAAGCATATGTTTGAAATGCGGACATAATGCATCTATTTGCCAGCAGTGGGAGGATTGTTTTTCCACTAAAGGCCCTTTCATTGATCATATGAGATGCCCCGCGTGAATATAGATTTGTTTCGGGCTGTGTAGGTGATAAAATTCCTTTCTTTTGTGGTGTATCCAATAAAACAGCACAACAATTATCAGTTTTCCGTGGAATAGCTGGAATGTCATATCCGGGCTTCCTCTTTTGGCAGCTCATTAGACGAAGCGCTCGGTTCTTCAGCCAGGCAGCTGGATATTATTCAAGTCAATAAATATACCAAAAAATATGACTGTTTTTAGTAACAAAACAACCTGAACTCAAATTGAAAAGCCCTTTACAATTTAGCTGTACAAGCTAGCTGGCAGGAGCCTGATTGTAAGGTAGGGAAGAACATTCTAAACCAGCATTCAGTACAGCTTGAAACAGCAAACTCATCTAAGAGCACACTCTTTATTCAGCCATCTTTTCACATCTCCAAGCACTCCAGATCCATGTGGTCCTCTTAGCATATCATCCTCAAGTCCTCTTTAAAAGAACCAAACTCACATCAGACCGAAAAGTGAAGAGACTGAAAAAAAACATATTTTTTTCTTTTTTAATGCATTCACAGCAAGTAATCCTAAATTTCTTTTTAGTCTACTAGAGTTTAATTTCACTTTCCATTCACACTGCTTTTTTAACTCAGACCACTAAAATATAAAATCTGATATGGAAATATTAAATACATTCAATAAAATATGTACTGTATCATAACTGTATAATAATAATATCACACATCTATATATTTGTAGTTGTTGTTATTAATAACAACAATAATAATGAATTGAAAAAATACATAACATTATGATACATTTCATATTATAGAGGTGAATAATAATAATAATAATAATAATAATAACAACAAAAATAATAAACTTTAGTATTGGAAATGTTTAAAAATGATTAATAATTAGTATACATAGCCTATATATTTTTTAAACTGATGTGTTCTATATGTAATATCTCATTGCGTCATTTGCATAAAAAACAGAATAAGCAGCACTTTGTAAGGTAATCGGTTATAGCCATATTTTTAGTTCATATTTAGATTCACACAAAAGTGAAAATAAGGTAAATGAAGCACTTTGTGTCCACAATTCACTGTGAATTTGAGTTTGGTTTATTTTAAAGTGGTTGTTTTGAAGCCAAATCTTCCAATTTCTTCCAAACCTCTTTCAGATCCCTGAAACTACATTTCAGTACTAATCAAGATTGCATCAGACAGTTATAACAAAGCTAATTGATCCAAAAATAGATCCAAGTCTAGAAATTGATTCAAACCCAGTCCTTTAGGTGGGTTTGTGTTTCTGTCACATTAGGCAGAAGCCCACCATAGCTCTGGCCTCTGTCCTCATGTTCCCTCTTCATGCCACTCCACTAAGGGAACACAATTCATATCTGTCAACTCATGTCACGCCTTATTCCCTGAAGGACTGGTGACAGAGCGCATGCTGTCCTGTTCCTGGAGAGCATTACGGCACAGGCCTCCATCTCAAAAGAAACATCCATCGACAGTGGTCATCACCACATGTCAGGTTGGAGCGGCAGAGATGTTTTACTGCGAATTTGCTCTCTCATTAAACTGGTTCTCCAGTGGGATGATGCCAGAAAAGCACGCTGGTCTGAGTTTGACAGAAGTCTGCTCTATATTAGAAAAACAAACACAGTCCTCGACATAACCATTGAGTTATGTTCTCAAACTGTGCAGGTTTAGAAAATACAAGATACCTTATATTCCCCTTCACATCAGGGCTCAATAGTAAGGATGGCCTGGATGAAGTGTGGGGCCTGCTGGAACTGGATATGACCATTTTTCATCAAAAGTGTCTTTATGAATTTATAGCAGTTATGGAATCACATAGCCATATAGTTTACAGATAATATTAACTAAAATAAAACAAAATAGCAACTGTTGGACTATATACACCATATGATTTCAAGGTAATATTGCAAAAAAACAAACAAAAAAAACAAACAAAAAAAATATATAAAATAACATAAAATAAAATAGCAGCAGCAATTGTGATAAAAGGGACATCATTATGATTACCAATATTATTCAAACATGTTTTGCTTAAAATATTTTGATGAAGAAACAGCTGGATATTTCTTCACAACAAATAGCCACTTTTTCTAGAGAAGCATCGATGTATCGGCCAATTTTGGATTATTTTAAAGCCATCGGCATATCGGAAATAGCATGAAAAGGGCCGATTCCGATGGTTTATTAATTAACTGCATGGAGACAATCAGTTGACTTCCGTGTATATGCACGGAGAGTTTGTGAGTGTTTGTGTGCGTCTAATATGTGTATGTGCGCGGAGAGTTTGTGTGTTTATAATAAAATAATAATAAAATAAAACATAGCAACAGTTATTGTGGGACTATATATTTGCAAACAAAATATTTATTTTGATAAATTAAGAATTAAAAAATTATTTATTTTGACACAATCGCTTACCTGCTTCTCCAACAAACACCTCTACCGGAGCGCTTGGAGGGCTTTCGCCAATGACGTTGTAGGCAGTCATCACAATTTCATAGCGTCTGTATTTCTGCAGCTCTGATGAGAATTCAAAATTACAAACAGAAGATCCATAAGGGTGCTTGAAAGGCACATCTTGGCTTTGAGACAGCAGATAAGGAGAATGGGAATACATCTGGGTAGATAACCACCTACTGTTCCATATCAGTGTGGATACAGAACAGTTTGGGTGTGATCTTGGAAAGGAATGGCATTACTCTTTCCAAACTCTTTGAAAAGTATTGATGAGATAGTACAGGGGAGACTGAGAGCACATGCAAGTCTCAGGTCTGAGGCGGTGCGCAATGGGATTCACTTTGAGAATATCTCGGGGCCAAAATGTTCCTGGTCAGAGTAGATGGATTAGAGGAAGAACCTTGTTCTCTGAACAGGAAGAGTATTAGGGATTACACACTTTGCCAAAGGGAGTTTGAATATTTTGGACTTCAAAGCAGACTGACGTAAATGAGAAAGATGGCTAAATGAAACTTACGTGTTAGCTCGAATTCGGTTAATGAAGGATTGCTGACAGTCTTCACAGTGCTTTTGGCTGAGGGAGAAAGCAAACGATGAGGAATACATTACTGGAGAAGCAGCAGAGATGGAAAAGCACAAATCAAAGGGATATTTCATCATGGCAGTAAATCTTTGCTTTTCAAAGTTGCTCATCACACACTTCTCCAAGAGATTGATGAAATTCCACAATGCTCGTCTAACGCTCCAATCAAAACCCGCAAGAAACCAAAGCCAGTCAGTGATTAATGATTCAACAGTCAATATACAGTACTAAATCACAAGCAGGCGTGCATTAGGGACCTAATAAGATTTTTTGAACATTTACTGATCCAACATCACTTGGGTAAAATTAAAGAAAAATCTGAACGTACGCATGACTGGTCATTCCTTTAATACGGTTTCTTTTGAGTGCTGTAACTTAAACAAATATGCCTTTGTAGCTTTAAAAAAAGGGCTTCTATTTGAGGTTATTTCAGACTTTCTGAAGTATCTTCTGGTCAAGTTCAGACACAGTATTTTTATTATTTAAAACATTATTTGCAATAAATAAATAACAGACAAAAACGTGCCTAAATGGATAAAAATAAAGAGCACATGGACTGAGAATTAGCTTACATGCTGTAAACTTTAAATTAAATTGAACCATATTTTAACCATATTTTTAAACTATGATACAGATTTAGTGATTTTATCATTTCATGTAATTTAAACATGGAATATTGTAAAGCAAACAAGTAAACTAAACAAGTAATCACAATATTACATAAATCATCAAATACTTGCTCATGCTTGAGCTATTGTTTTTCCCACCAAATATATTATCAATATAGCTTTTCATAGATAAAAGGGATATTATTATGATTACCAATCAAGTTTTGCTTCAAAACATTTGGAAGCAAAGAAACAACTGGGGTATTTCTTAATAAATTGCCACTTTTTCATGCCAGAAGTGCACAGCAATCACAACATCAAGTGTATTTTATATAGTGGTACTTTACTTAAGTGTACTTTACAGTGATAATGTTTTAAAAAATTGATATATCTATTTTTAAAATTGTCATTTTATTCAGTGTATTAATAACTAGACAGAAGGGGAAATTCTCAACAAGAATGACTCAGCTTTGTTTCATGTCACATGATCCAGAAGATTTTGTACTAAATCTTTGTATCTGTCCGACAGCACACTACGAACAACAATCATAGGTACATACAAACATATCAGCACAATAAAGTAACATAAACTGACTTGGCTTTAGCAGAATGCTCCAGAAAGTGACAGGGACCTTGTTAGCTTCTGGAGTACCTGCTAACTTTTCAATGTAAGCTGTTAAGCCTGAACAAATAGAGCATAGCTCCGGTAATTTCCTCTTGGCATTTAGGGTGATTTGAGCGCGGAGGCACATTCGGCACTTAACAGACCTCAGATTTTAACATGTAAGACGAGTGGAGAGCAGAGGAGAGATATTGCACTCCTGCCCTGACCGGTGCAGAACATAGGGAAAGGAATTAAATATGCCTCCGTGCTCGGCTGCTCCGGGCTTGCGCATTTAAATGCTGTCAACACTGCTGAGTCCAATTTGTCAAAGGAGATTTAGCAGCCGGATCTGGGCTGTGGGAAAAAGAGCCTGTTGGCGCGCTCAATGCCGAACACTTGAGCTCAAACTCATGATTCCGCACCTCACACAGCCTGATCGCGTAATGAGTTCACCTACGCTCAGCCATCCGTCGGAAAATTATTCTCTAACTGCAGGGAGGATGGGCGTCCTAACGCTTTGATAGAGCTCAAACTCGACTTTGCGCAATGTTCAGCGTATTAATGTGAATTAGCGCTGTCAAACGATTAACCGCATTCAAAATAAAACATTTTGTTTGCTTATTGTATGTATATGTACTGTGTATATTTATTATGTATATATAAATACAGACCCATACAGTATATATTTTGAAAATATTTACATGTACTTACATATATTTATATTCATATAATTTATATTATATATAAATATATTGGTAACACTTTACAATAAGGGTACATGAATAATCATGTACTAATGCCTAAATTAATACTTAATTCATAAAGTACTAATGATTATTAAAGTTGTTAACTAATCATGAATTAAGAGCTATCCTTAACTACGACTGGAGTCATATGGACACATGAATAACGGCAGCCTTAACTACGTTAGTACATGTTTTATAGTTAATGCATTAATTAACATTTATAGGTAAACTAAATCAAACAGCCTCTTTAAGAAAAACTGTGGCTTTGAAATAAATTAAAACAATTTGACACTATCATTTTTTCTGTTGTTAAACAATTTTGAGGTTTTTACATCTTCAGCTTTGCCTGGAAAAAGATTAGTTGATCCTCATCATCAAGTGTAGAAAATACTAAATACACAAATAACTGTAGTCGTGGCCTAATCGGTAGGGAGTCGGGCTTGTAACCTGAAGGTTGCCGGTTCGATTCTCGCGCCGGCAGGAATTGAAGGTGGGGATTGTGAATGAACAGCACTCTCTCCACCCTCGATACCATGACTAAGGTGCCCTTGAGCAAGGCACCGAACCCCTAATTGCTCCCTGGGCGCTGGAGCAATAGCTGCCCACTGCTTCGGGTGTGTGTTCACTGTGTTTGTTGTGTGTTTACTTGCAAAGCACTAATTTCGAGTATGGGTCACTAACTTAACTTAACATTTAATTTCAGTGTGTGTTGTGTGTCTGTGAGCCTATTCTCCATTTTGGATGTGTTTAACTGTCAGCTATACATCCAGGTTGGCCAAGACCACCTTAAGTGCTTGAACCCCAGTAATCGCTGCTTGCAGCTATATTTTACATTTATATTTTACCTTATGTGTTTTTACAGGTATGTTTGGACTTTCTTTTGAGTCCATATATGTTAAATGATGTAAATAAATAATAAAAGGACTATACATAACCTTTATCGTTGTTTGTTATACTGGTGGTTTAAAGGAATAAAGATGACTCTTACAGCATGTTTAATGGTTTTTATTATTTTCATTAATTCATGGCTTGTTAATGCATTATTTTGACATGAATTTACTTTAGGAATTTACAATCATAATTAATTCACTGTTAACTACCTACTAAACTCAGCTCATAGTTTATGTTATGCTTACTATCAAATACACATGTACTAACACAGTGAGTATTCAGCCCGGTTAAGAGATGTGGTGTGGATTTTGAAGAAGTCAAGAGAGCGGAGGTACAGTATCATCACGGCCTGCGTCTGGATGGACAGCAAACTGTTTTTGGGCATTTCTTCAGGATTGTTCTACAAATGTTCTTTGTGGATTTTGAGGTTTTATTTTTATTTAGCTGTTTATAAATCACAGCAGGGTGAGTTTAAAGGGAAAGAGAACAACACAAAACAGACAAGATCAGTCATAAAGCTGAAGATGTCAAATTTCAAAAGCTCAAATTATGATATTAAATTGTTTTAATTTATTTCAAAGCCACAGTATTTCTTCTTATTTTTTAAAGAGGCTGTTTGATTTAGTTTACCCATAAATGTTAATTAATGCATTAACTATAAAACATGTACTAACGTAGTTAAGGCTGCCGTTATCAATTTGTAAATCCTAATGACTCCAGTTGTAGTTAAGGATAGCTCTTCATTAATTCATGATTAGTTAACAACTTTAATAATCATTAATATTTAATGAATTAAGTATTAATTTAGGCATTAGCACATGATTATTCATGTACCCTTATTGTAAAGTGTTACCAATATATTTATATATAAACATAACATATTATATATACTGCATGTGTGTGTATCTATATACAGTGAGGCAAAAAATTATTTGATCCCCTGCTGATTTTGTAAATTTGCCCACTGACAAAGAAATGATCAGTCTATAATTTTAATGGTAGGTTTATTTGAACAGTGAGAGACAGAATAACAAAATAAATAAATAAATAAAAATCCAGAAAAACGCATTTTAAAAAAGTTATAAATTGATTTGCATTTTAATGAGTGAAATAAGTATTTGATCCCCTATCAATTAGCAAGATTTTTGGCTCCCAGGTGTCATTTATACAGGTAAGGAGCTGAGATTAGGAGCACTCTCTTAAAGGGAGTGTTCCTAATCACAGCTTGTTAAAGACATCTGTCCACAAAAGCAATTAATCAGATTCCAAACTCTCCACCATGGCCAAGACCGAAGAGGTCTTGGTGTGAAGGTGACAACAGTTGGTGCAATTATTCGCAAATGGAAGAAACACAAAATAACTGTCAACTGTCAAACTGGCACATGTACAGCCCGTCTGAAGTTTGCCAATGATCCAGAGGAGAACTGGGTGAAAGTGTTGTGGTCAGATGAGAGCAAAATCAAGCTCATTGGCATCAACTCAACTCGCCGTGTTTGGAGGAGGAGGAATGCTGCCTATGACCCCAAGAACACCATCCCCACCGTCAAACATGGAGGTGCAAACATTATGCTTTGGTGTTTTTCTGCTAAGGGGACAGGACAACTGCACCACATCAAAGGGACGATGGACAGGGCCATGTACTGTCAGGGCATTGAAGCCAGCCAGGGCATTGAAATGGGTCATGGATGGTTATTCCAGCATGACAATGACCCAAAACACACGGCCAAGGCAACAAAGGAGTGGCTCAAGAAGAAGCACATTAAGGTCCCTGAATGGCCGCCAGTCTCCAGACCTTAATCCCATAGAAAATCTGTGGAGGGAGCTGAAGGTTTTAGCTGCCAAACATCAGCCTTGAAACCTTAATGACTTGGAGAAGATGTGCAAAGAGGAGTGGGACAAAATCCCTCTTGAGATGTGTGCAAACCTGGTGGCCAACTACAAGAAACGTCTGGCCTCTGTGATTGCCAACAAGGGTTTTGCCACCAAGTACTAGGTCATGTTTTGCGAAGGGGTCAAATACTTATTTCAATCATTAAAATGCAAATCAATTTATAACTTTTTTGAAATGCATTTTTCTGGATTGTTTTGTTGTTATTCTGTCTCTCACTGTTCAAATAAACCTACCATTAAAATTATAGACTGATCATTTCTTTGTCAGTGGGCAAACGTACAAAATCAGCAGGGGATCAAATAATTTTTCCCTCACTGTATACATAATAAATATACACAGTACATACACATAAATTACATAAACAAAATTTTTTATTTTGGATGCGATTAATCGCGACTAATGTGAACTTTGTAATTTGCTAGCACTTATTTCGTCTCAGTTTCATTTCAAAACTCGACTTACTTTCTGAGAGTTTAGCTGCGAAATACAATATTCATCTTTGCACAAAAGCGCACGTCAAAAAGGCTAAGGTAAAAATGGTTAAGGAATTCCTTTTTTTCAATAACAGGATGGGTTAAAGTGTTCAAAGAAGCACTCAAGCTATAAATCACGCCTGCGTGCATACGTTTCTGGTTCAAGAGGAGAACCTCTTCCCGCTAGTTACCTGTCAGTTCGGTGCGCAGCAAGGAGCTGTTGACGGCCCTCTTTGACTCCTGCGGTGCGCTGTCATACTGCAGCTCGCGGTAGTAGAGCCGATAGCCCACCAGAACCCCATTCACACTCTCCTCCTTGGGCGTCTGCAAAGGCACAGATTAAATTAAAGGTCACATTCCGCTAGCTGTTCTCACGGTCCTTATTAAAGCACACCCTGATAAAAAGCCGTTCCGGCCGTAACTGACGGACAGCGCTGACTGATCTCCCATCGTGCGTCCGTGTGCGACGCTCGCCGCCAAATGGATAAGATAAATAAAAGATGAGGATTTAATTTCTCAGCCATTCGGTCAGTGGGTAATTAACAAAGCTCAGAGCAGAGCGTAATCAACTACGGTTCGGTACGGTTCTGCTGATAAAACAGACAGCAGTGAGAAGATCCGGGACTCATAGGTCAGTGAATAAAGGTTTCAGCTACTAATTAATATCCCTTCAGATTGCAGGATCGCTGTCGTGCGTGGGTATTAATTATCCCGGGCTTGGCGGAGCCCTTTGCGAGCTCTGTAAATGTGCGGGTATCAATACCGCATGTCATTAATTTATGCAAACCTGCACGAGGAATACTAAGCGATGCACGCCAGGCTGCTCAAAGTGAGGCGAGGCTACCTATTGACAAAAGTCAGATCATTAAACAGAACAGGGCTGTAATTTCACTGGTGATAGCCTGTAACATGCCGCTACTCTTCTCATAGGCTGGAGCCGGTTTGTTATCTGGCTATCAGATAAACGTAATGGGGGTCAGGAGTTCACTCGACCCGGGGTGGGCCGGCATTAGCGTACCTGCCACTGCACCAGCACGGATGTTGTCGTGGAGGGTTTCACGGCTTGAATTGTGGGCGCTTCATCAGGAACTGCAGATGCACAGAAAACAACACTTGATATTAAGTTCACATAAACAATGAGAAATCCCATTAAGCAAGTTCTTAGTTCAGTAAATACAGTCATTTTTTACTTGCCATTATGTTGTTCTAAACCTGTACAGTATGACTGTATTTCTTCTATGGAACACAAAAGAAGGATTTTTGAAGGCCAGCCTTTTCAATATATATACATATGAAGTGCCGTCTGAAATTTTTATCTAAAATGAGCATTTTTTTTCAGGCTCCTATGTTTAGGTAATTTAATTTGACTTTAATGGCAATGTATAGGCCATTTTCTATGCAATTAAAGTGATCTGACTGAACATAAATATAGGAGTCTGATAAAAATGCTCAATTTAGAAAAAAATTTCAGACAGCACTCAAGAGATTTTTGTATCTGAACTCTTATATATCTATAAGGACTGGTGGTTCCAAGCTCAAAAATGACTAAAGAGCAACATAAAAGTACCTTAAAAATACTTTGACCATATTTCTTTCTGTGAGAAACAAACAAAAAAGCTTTTCACACAGCACTTAACCCCCGGTTATCGTTGTACTTAACCCTGCTTTTAACTCTGGCTAAAGAAGCGTTTCACAGCGTTCGCATCACTTTTGTTCTGGTTACTCTGCATTGCGGTGCCAAACTTGTACAGTCTGAAAAGGTGCAGTGTTTGAATGTTACGGCTAGATGCTTAGCAACAGACACCTAATTGTGTGCCTCACATTCATGTGCTTTGGACAGTCACAGAAACACTGCATGTTATATAAACAATCGTTTCAGCATTTGAGGGGAAAAATGTCAAATGGTGGTAGAAAATGTATCAACTGGAGTGAAGAAGATACTGTTTCATTTTCACTTTTATAGTCCAAAAAGTCCATTCTATGTGACACCGCAAATAATAGTTTTAAGTTTGTCAGCATATGAATACTCAGGTTTAACCCTGGGTAAATATTGAGCAGTGTGAAACGTGACGCAAGATAATCCAGGATTCTGTTTAGAATCTGATTAAAATGACTCACGTTAACTATTGCAAGTGTGAAAAGCCCTATTGTCGTTATTGACAAATGTCTTCTCTGCTAGCGAGTTTTGAGTCATTTGACCAGGGGTTTACAAACTTGCCTTTGATCCCCATTATATATTCCTTATTTGTAGGAATTGTATTGTATTTTTCTAAGGTACTTTTAGCTATATATAAGAACTGAAGAGAAACATAAAATGTTGACTGTCTAAACTAAATCTTAGGATTTCTGACCGTTAGAAAGAATAAACTGAAATAATGTCATATTCTGTACATTTAAACTTTTTTCTTTTTAATATATTCGGAACTTTCCCACAGATCTAGCACTCCCTTGTGGCCCACTAGGGGTCCACTGAACCCAAGGAAGAAAGTCACACAAGTTTAGAATAGCATAAGGATGAGTAAATAATGACAGAATTAAATCAGTTCCAAGACTTCAGCTTGCAAGTAAATGGTGCAGATAAGACTGTAGCTCCACTATGACTTTTATTTGAATCAATAGCACATCAACCAAAGCCAGTAGATACAACATGCTCATTATTACTCACCATCTTGTAAAGTGGTAATTGCATCCGTCTCTTGGCTGTACTTGCTGTCTCCGACGTCATTAGTCGCCATCATTCTGAGCTTGTATGAAGTGAAGGGTTTCAGCCTGAGGGATTGCACAGCTCGTGAGCTCTCTCATATTGGACAAAGACCTTTCCCATCACAAATGATGTGGCTCAGCAGTGCATGTATGAGCTAGTATCTATAAATGTCAGGGACACAATCCATTGAACCCCAAGGGCATGCGTTGGCAATTACAGAGTTTTATCTTAAAGCACTCGAGGCAGAGAGGTGAGGACGGAAATAAGATACGAAACACTTCATATCGGAGAGCTCATATAAAGACATGAGTGCAGCATATGCCACTTCATAAAAACAGAAATATGTTATGAACAACTGAGGTGGTGGTAAATTATGTCAGGGAATGCAGTAGGGCTGCACAATTAATTGGAAAAACAAATATTTTTAATAAGATTTTTAAAAATTCTATTATTTAAATGATAAAATATATTAATATTATTATTTGAATAATATATGTAATTTTAATTTATATTATTATAATAATATATACTATATAAGTAAATCACAATTAAATTTCAAAGGAAATAATCAACAATTACTATTTTTGTCATAATTGCACAGCCATACTTCCTAGACTTCTTCAGCTAATTTGAATTAAAATTTACATTTACATTTATTTATTTAGCAGTCGCTTTTATCCAAAGCAACTTACAGTTGGGGAGTAGACAAAGCAATTCATTATACCAAGTTTCATAATACCAAGTTTCAAGCATTGTTCAAATAAGTACAAGCAGACATTGAAAACAGAGAAAACAGAGTTGTTGTTTTTTTAAAATATATTAAAAAAGTTAAATTAATTAAATAAAATATTATTAAAATATATCAACATTATTATTATTTGTTATATAATATATAAAATATGAATTATATATACATTTACAATAGAATTTTAAAGGATTAACAATAATCAACAATTACTATTGTCATAATTACATAGCCAAACTGTCTAGCATTATTCAAATAACGCTATTTAAAAAAATAAATAAATATAACATATTAATAATTTATATTATTATAATAACATATAATTCATAAATAATCACATCAGCCCCATTGCTTAGTCTTCTTCAACCACTGTGTTGAAAATCACAGGCACAAAACTTCTTGATTTTGACAGTAAAGGGAATATGTAGAAAAAATTTCACTTTAATTTCTAATTTTTTCATTTCCCATTTACCCAAGACACACTGCACAAGCCAATTGGGCTCATTAACGAAATAAACATGCCGTTTAGGTTTCATAACCGATCTCTGTTGATTGAGATGAGTTGCACGGCACTTTCCAAAATGAGGGGACTTTCCGCTATTCGTATTTGCTTGGTTAAAGGGAATATTTTTCCCATGATGCCCCACTCCTAAAAGCCTCCAGCTGGTAAAGACACAAATCAGTCCTGAATAATCCATTTAGCAACAATCTGGCTGTTTAAAAAAAGCACTCAAAAGCTGATGGCTGAGAGAGTTTTCAACTGAGAAACGGGACTCATCATAATCAAGATGAGATGGCCCACTGAATGCATATAAAATACTATTCGACTGCCCATATAATCATAGCTGCGGATCCGACATAACTCATATGCAAAAAGCTGGAGCGCCCGTAGCCCAACGTACTGATTGTTTCTCACTCTCTCAAATTGGATTGAGTATCATAAATTGATGCAGAGGAAAAAAGGCTCCTACGCATTTAATAACACTCCCTCCATACTGCCCTTATTGTCCGGCCCTCATGAGCCCTGCAGGGGAACACATGTGGCTTCGAAGCAGCGGAGAGTGAAATCAACTCTGTGAGGGTCATTGGAGGCCAGTCTCTGGGTAAAGCCCCTGGTACTGTTGTTTGTGGTATTGTGGGGGTTGAGAAATAGCAAAGCAGCTCACCTGTCCACTTCCCAGGAGGTATAATTGTGGCTTATAGCAGAAGAATGGGTGAGCCAGTCTCCGTTGGGCAGCTCCCGTGTCTGTAGGGTGAAGTAACGGACGGGAGAGGAGCCGTCCCCTCCGGGCACCCAGTTGAGCTGCAGTTTGCGGGACTGCACGTGGTCCTGAGGCACCCACAGCTGCCGTGGAGGCTGCGGTCGCTCTGATGGAGCAGAGATAGATGTGAAGTGTGAGTTCAGGGGTCAGGCTGGTCTTGCTGACTGTTCTTAATCACGGGACAGGACTCTTCTACTCATGTGTGCATCAGTCAGCGGGTCTCGCCCTGGCCTCTCCACCCCTCCCCACCTGTGTGACATGCAACTGCATAACCTCATCGATTTTAATGGGAGAAATCAATACGGAGAGGCATAATTGTTTATTTAAAGGTGCGCGGTATCGACCGCCATTAAAGATGCAGATCATGCGCAACGAAAGCCATGATTGCAATGGCCTTGCCCATGCAGCTTTTAAAAGCACCAATTGAGCAGCTTCAGGAGGTCAAAGGATGATATGTAATCACTCTCCATCTTTAAACCAAACTATCTGTCTGACTTGAAATTGATTCGTTTATTACCAGTGTAGCAGTTGGGCTGCATATCATGACTCTTTAGTAGTCTAAAATATAGCAAAGAATGATTTGGATCATGCATGCATTTTTAAACTTAAATAAATGCCTAAAATCAACAGAAAACAATAGCAATCCATTTTACTTCCATAATGTGACTTGGTTTCTGAGGAAAATAGGATCCGTTTTTATCTATGGTGAATGGTTTGGACCATGAAAAGTAACCGTTTCAGAATGCAGTCAAACTTGAATGTGAGTTTTCACTACTTTCCTCCTGAAACACCACCGGCATCCATTTCTGAAGTCGATTTCACCCTTCAGAGAAATTCAGTGTATCCCAATAGTAATGCTTCTGTTACAGATCTATTTTTGCCATTACGATATAAACATTAACCGGAACTAACTTACTGTGTAAATAATTGGGAAAATTTTAGAAACAATATCTAACATTATTTTCTGTTCTAGATGATAACTTTTAAGATATATTAAAATATATGCATGATTTTTTAGAAGCAGGACTTGCTTCACTGCCTATCATTTTAAAGTTGTGGTTAGGATTTGGACTATGATTATATGATATGAATACTGATCCAGGATCATGTCTCACAAATTCAAATCAAATGGTGTTTAAAGTCACGATGTTAGCAACAGATCTTTTCTTCCGAACTGTGATATAAAAACAAAAAATAAATTAATGTTGGACTTGGTTCAATCCATTAGTTGTTGATGAAGGCAGATCTGAATGTGAACTTGCAGTCAATTGTTAAAAAGGGACCGGGTTAAAGCAGACAAAATAATTGGAGAAGTCCAGCATGTGTCACAAGAGAAAAGTCTGGCATTTTAACAGAAGATCTAGTTATGAAATTTGAATTACACCATACATGGATGTATCTTTCACAATGAAGTCAATAACATTCATTCAGAAAATAAACAAGGTGAATTTTCATTTCATTCTGACTTTAAAGGTAGGGTAGGCAATTTCAGAGAGGCTAGCAATAGCAAGCTATAGCTTTGAAAGCATAACATACCACCCTCCCTGCATAATCACTCTCCAAAGTCATGCCTCCTTCAAAACGCATGAACGTGCTCAGGCAGACCAGAGGCTAACCAGCGACACAACGATAGATGGTGTCAACGCTGTCAGATTACCTCTTGTCTCATTCACCAGTGAGAAAACTTTACAGTACAAAGTGAATAACTTTACAATAATAACACTTTTCATTCTCGCTCATTTTCATTTAGACCACTATTTTACTATCGGGATGTGAAGAGACTTATACCAAATCACCTATACCCTGCCTTTAAAGCTACAGTATATAGGTTTTGTGTATTTATGTATGTGTTGCATCACCTCTAATCTCAGTAGTTATGACCACAGCCTGTGCAGGTGCTCCCCAGCCCTGCTCCGTCTTGGCGGAGATGCGAAAGATGTAGGCTGACTCCGGGGTCAAGTTGGAGGCGGTGAACTGACGAGTATCAGGGCCCACCTCTACTGTGATGAACTGGTTGGGATCCCCAGAATCCAGACGGTAAGCTACCTGGTATCCTACAAAACAGTCATTAGATCATCTGAGGTGAGTCTTGATCCTCCGTCCTTCTCATGTCTACGGTGAGACAGCTTAAGCTGACATCAAAAGTCTGAATAACATTTCCACAAACTCTGAGAGTCGTTTTCAGTCAGGCATGCTTTTGAGAACTCAAAGTACAAAAGGACAGGAGGAATATATCTCCTCAAAAAGCCATTTGTAGTTGGGAAACCATCTTTAGAAAAACAACAGCAGGTTTATAAGACGAACGGCTTTCAAAAAGGCTTCAGTGCACTGGAAAATTTGGTCTATCAGCATTTACTTTAAATTCGGCTCTGGTTAATGTCTGCAGTCATTGCTTTCCTTTACTGCAGAAAGACTTTATTCAAATACGTCTTTCATCGGGGGAAGTCCTCTGCCTTGCCTTCACTCCTTATATCAAATTTAATCCAAATGTCAAATTCAATAGAAAGAGAAAAGAACCACAAACAAAATGTTGATGCGCAACAAACCTGCATAAAATGAAATTTGTTTGCATTTTACCACAGCACAATAGGTACAGCTCAGGTAGCCCTTTATCGACACCAAACAAGAATTATGTTCTTTTTAACTCATTTTATCCACCTTATTTTTCACGTTAGAGTGGGCGTGGCCATTTGTAAATTTTATGGGTCTGGCTTCCGGTCTCATCCGCATCCAGCTATTTTTGGCTGTAAAAAAACAGCTTGTTTTTCTGCTTGATATTGCAAATTGGTGTCTTACCATATTATTTTAATGTATTATCTTAATTATGAACAGTTTTACAGTCGTTATTCTACTGTTTTTTTCCCCTATAGCGGCTAATGAACCGGAAGTCACACCCATAGGGTTACTCCTGCGTTGAAGAATATTGTGGATACTGGATATTATTTAGCATTATCATTAAAGGGGGGGGGGGTGCAATGCTGTTTCATGCAAAGAGTTATTTACACTGTTAAAGAGTTGGATTATCATGCTAAACATGGCCAAAGTTTCAAAAAACGATTTGGATTTCTGTGCCAAATACACACTTTTTTTCGATCATGGCTCTTCATGACATCATGAAAAGTGTAACTCCTTGTATGGGCATTTCTCCCGGAAGATCGGTGCTCAAGTGCTCCTCACTCTTTAGCTCCACCCACGACACACCTCCAGGAGCTCGGCTGTTTTCGGAGAGAATTGTAAAGCTGTATCTTTCTTTTATAAATATGATAAAACTAAAGACTTTTTGGAGTTATGAAGGATGCAGTACTACTCTATAGGTTAGGGGTGTCCCCGACTAAGGATTTTCATTTCATTTTAACTTATTGGGAGAAAACCGTGAAGTAGTTCTATGTGAAATCAGACATTTGAGCACCCCCATATTGCCATAGGGCATGATCATAACACCCCGCGAATATTTGACTGCGAGATTGGGAGTCGAATCAGTCTCCTCCTATCGAAGCATCAAATCTTCGACTATTTTACTGTTTTTAGCCGATTCCTAAAGATGGCTTAGGACACCGGGTGGGAACATTTAATGTAAAAGTCTTTGAGGGTGATTTTGTGACTCTTTGGGATGAACAATAAAGTGACGTTCACTTGCAGAACGCAAGATTCTAGAGGCACATAAGTCTGAAGTAATGAATTTAGGTAAAGGGGTGCAGAGCCAGTGGTGGTTTTGAAGGCAAACATTAATGCCTTGAATTTTATGCGAGCAGCTATTGGTAGCCAGTGCAAATTGATAAACAGAAGTGTGACATTCTTCATTCTTTTTGGCTCATTAAAAATTAATCTTGCTGCCGCGTTCTGGATTAATTGGAAAGGTTTGATAGAATTGGCTGGAAGACCAGACATCATAATATACATACAAAAAATAAATAAATAAAATAATTAAAAAAACAAACAAACAAAAAAAACCATAGGGTCCTAGAAATCCGGTTCTGAAACTACAGACTCCGGTATTGCATGAATACCCTACTCACAACAACAGCCTTAAGCCTCGTTCAGACTGTCAGCCCAAATCAGATTTTTGTGGAAATCCGATTGAAATCCGATCATATTTAGATAGTCAGAACGGCAACAAACTACATGAAATCTGATTTGTGCAAATCCGTTTCGAGCTACATTCGTATGTGGTTTGGAATCCTATTCAAATCGCATTTCTGGAAATCCGTTTCAGTCTGAACGGTCAGATCGGATTTAGCGTAGCTTTTTCACGTCCTCACGCCATGTAAAACATAAACACGTCAGATGTGTTTGCAGAAAACATGCTGAACATCTTTGCAGAAACGAGCTTGTGACGTTGCGAAGTGCAAGTCAAGCGGAAAAACACAATATACTCTAGTATATGTACCTCTTTGAGTCTTGAAAGTAGCGGAGATGGCAGCACGGAATAAAGCCGCACATTCCAGCTTCCCGCATTTCTGCCGGCTGCCTCACAAGACGAAATATAATAATACAGCGCAACTGCAACAGCAACATGTTGTCATGTCGTAAGACAAGATCTGTATTGCAAACTGCATTGCTGTTACTGTTGTTTTTAGCGTAGGCATAACAGCTGCAACGGCATTACCATAGAAACCAATGCACATTACGTATAAACGAAAGAGCGCTTATGGACACACGAATCGGATATGAACAGTTGCAATACGCTGTGTGGACAGTCAGTTATTCAAATCAGATTCCATCCGGATATGCACAAAATCGGAATTTGGGCTGACAATCTGAACGAGGCTTTACTGAACATGAACATTCATTCTCTGCCAGCAGGAGGCGCTTTCGGAACTGTTTCCACGGTAACGGCAAAACACAAAGCAGCACAGCACCAGACTTTGAAACGTGCAGTGCTCATATTTATTTATAGCCTTTTGAAGTTTAATCGTCACATTAAGCTGTATCGCGATTCTGGTCTATACCCAAATTTAAGACCTCTTGAAAACATAAACAAGACTTTCTTGTACAATTTAATACTTTTTATGACCTTAAATTTGATACAAGTACTGTAAATGTGAGACATTTAAAGACTTTTTAAGGACCCGCGGGAACCCTGCTGTCCATCTGCATCGTGTCCGAGGGAATGACACGTCTTGCAAACCGCCAGCAAAACAAATGATAACATTATCGGGAAACATGTTGAAAATGGAATGTGTGGGCAGAGCTTGACCGTGGGAGAGACGGAACATTATTCAACCGTCTATTTATCTTTCGGGATGCTTGCACTGCATGCTGGCCCCCTTGGGCTGTGCAAAACGAAATTAGGCCATCCCACATTGTGAATCTGCAGCACTTGGGGGCTGCCATTTCATCCTAATGTCCACTTCAGCCATGAGGGGCAGTGGAAAATCACATACATTCATCCCCCAACACACACACACACACACACACTCTCTTCCCAGTTACTTCCATGCCAGTGTCTATATTTCTAGAGACACGGAGAGTACTGTGGGCAAAAGCAGCCCGTTTGTGTGGCTCCGACGGGCTTTGACCCGTGCATTGTTTATTAGGGCTTTGCTTTTGGGAAAGGGTTTCCACTGTGAGGGCATCGGCCCATGTGATTGGTTAGGTCACAACCCCACAAACTCCTGCAGCTCTATTTTCCTCATTCATTGCCCAGTCATTACCGGTCCTGCAGCGGCCAGCAAAAACACTCACAAGGGCAGTGCCTCGGCAGAAACGGCAGGAAAGCCCAGCGCTCCGCCACTGAATCTCAGCAAGCGGTGTTCTCATCAACACTGACTTTTAATACATTTCCTTTCTTTGAGATGCCTCTTTTTATTTTGGATATTATAAAAGCCATTTGTCCAATTAAGATATTCTGTATTTTTTTCATTTTTATCTGAAAAAGTATTTTTAAAAAAACATATCTGCTGTCAAGTTAATGTGTGCAATTTTTGTGCCATTAACATCACCCAAAAAAAAAAAAAACACTGAATCTCGGCTTTCTCACTAAAAGTGGCATTCAATGCATTTCCTTTTTTCAAGACGTCTCTTTTTATTTTGGACATTATGAAAGCCATGTGTTTAATTAAAATGTTCTGTATTTTGCAAAATAGACAAAGTAGACAGAAAATAATGTATATTGATAATAAAATAAATATTACAAATATTTTTCCAAAAAGGTTTAACATAACTACAGTGTTTTGTTTTTGATAATGACACAAAAATTGCACACACACACACACACACACACACACACACACACACACACACACAAAATGAAACAACAACAAAAACAGTAAGCGGCATTCTCATCAACATCTGCTTTCAATGCATTTCCTTTCTTCAAGATGAAGCAAAGTAGAGGCATGCCGGGAAATCTCGTTTCTGTCTTTGAAAGAGCTCTCTCTGTGACTTCAATCCACATAACCAGCATCTCTTGATCTGACAAAGTATGACATGGAAACAGAGTATAAAATAGCACCATGCATGTGGCATGTTCGTCTGAGAGCGCTGCGGTGTTGATGTAATTAACCAGGTTCCGCTGGAGGGGGCTGCGCCTGCCTTTACATCTATTTAGCTTATGTTCACAACACATGTCTGAGCTCCGGTTCGATTTAGCATGTCATTTTCTGCACAGTTCCTCGGTCAAACCCTCCTGTTTTTTGTGTTTGAGTGAAGCGGTTGGAGTCAGATTAAGCGCAACTATTCGATCTGCTGCAAAATCCAAAGCAAACTCCCATTCCCAGCCACGGACTTTAACGGTCAGGTTTGCAGACGCTTCTGGGAACACACAACACAGTTTTCAGCGGCTTTGAAAACGGGATTACATTTAGGCTTTGCTGTAAACAAAAGTCTCTGCTGGAAAATCCAGCATAAGCTGGTAGCTGTTTTTTTTTTTGGAACATGGTAGCTGGTTTCTAAATGGTCTAAACTTGCATTAGCTGGTGCAAGATGGTAGACGTGTGGCTCTCAAAGTGAGTGGTGCATTGTAGAGAGAGACGTCCATACTTCACTTACAAACATCAAACGTAGCATTAGTTCTGGCTAGTCAAGCTTGCATCAGCTGACTCAGCTGATCCCCATCTACCTATAGGGATACGACACCTATCTAAGCATCCATACTGTATATAAGGTCCCTCAGTTTATCAGCAGTTTTCTCATTGCTCAATAGCTAATTACCCTCCTCCATCCCCTACTCCTCCTCTCTCAGTCAGGATCCAGCCTTCTGATTCTCCTTTGAATCAGACTAATTCTAAAATGTACAAAAATTACTGAACTTTAACGATATCTGCATACTTTCGCTGGTTCTGTTCTGTTTACCCTGAGGGGTTATCACTGCTCTCCCTGCTCTCATCCATGCTAGGCTGCATGGATGCGCAGGGAGTTCTTGCCCAGAACAGAACCATACCGCCAATCCAACCTGTATGCTAATTGTCAATCATCTTTGACGATAGTGGTCCTGACAGAAATGTAAATATACTGTGCTGACAAGAGATGTGAGAACATGTGAGATGCATTATTTTGAGCGAATATGACTCAAATGTTGGACTTATTTGCAAAGCAAGCATATAAATTTAGAAGACTTGAAAACTACACACAAATCATCACTTTTATCGGACTTTTGGAGCTTGACAGTTGCAATCACCATGTTGTGTTCTGTGTTCTTTTTTTTTCCAGCAAAATACACAAAAAACTATGCAAGACTATTTTTTCCCCAAAAACTTTTAAGATAACTGATATGTTAACTTAACTATGACGAGCTAAAGTTTTGCCATTAACATCACCAAATAATGATCTTTTGTTGGCCAGATATGATGGACGATATTTTCCAACAAACAAAGCAATGTTTTGATAGCACTACAGAGATACTGTTTACACTTTTTGGGGGACAACAGCTAATGACCAGCTAATGACCGCCTTAGAGCAGCTAGAAACCAGCTCCCATGTTCCAGAAAACACAGCTATAGCATATATAAACTGCATTTTTCAACAGGGATTTACAAGACTTCTGGGTAAACAGTCATGCTGTGCCACATTCCAAACTAAAATGAAGCGTGCATATGCTTTCAGTCTCATTTTTCTACAGTATACAAACCATAACAAAGTCTCAATTTTCCCCAAACATCATCAAAATGGTTAAACTGGCCTCATTTTATTCAAAATTAATGCTTTGTGAATAGGATTCTATCAACAAATGTGTTCGGATCTCATCTTTGCATCGCTGAAATTGCGTGTATTCTTCTCCGGTGTGATTTGCACAGGCAGCATGATTTGGCAGGCGGCTGTTCTGAGCTTCATTCACTTGAGGTGTTAGTCAGACTAATCTCATTAAAACGCAGAGATTTTCTCCTCTCCGGCTCCTTCTTCCCGTATGAGGAATTAGTCTCAGGTGCACGGTGACATGGCTTCATTCACAGAGCGGAGGAAAGAAACAGGCTCTGCTCTGAGCCAGATACTGCCAGTCCAATGCATTTCACACTCTCATGTAGGCCAGATCAAGCACTGAGGAGACTGTTTTTAATGTGAGGTGAAGGACATGAAAGCAGCTTTCCACTTGCATCCTGGCTACATGGGTCAGCCGTGACCATTCTCACGAGAAGAATGGCAATATATTTAAAAAATGCACAAAAAACGAATTATTCAACTGAATCAGTCAAACTGACTTAGCAAATCAGACTGAATACATACATAGGATCAGTCTGAATCATGGACTAAATTAGTCTGACAAATCACTTCCTAGGTGAATGGTCTTGGATTATTTGCTCACAGAATCGTAGGTTCTGTTTTTGGACATGTTTTTAGAATTATTTGATTAACAGAATTTTCAAGAAAACAACATCAATTCTTATTGACACCAGAACAGTAGTGGGTAACACTTTAGAATAGGGAACACATATTCACTATTCCTGAACAAACTCCTAATTTGCTGCTTATTAATAGTAAATTAAATTTAGGTATGGGGTGGATTAAGCGATCTAAAATATGGTCATGCAGAATAAGGCATTAATATGTTCTTTATTAGTACTAATAAACAGCTAATATGCTAGGAATATGCATGCTAATAAGCAACTAGTTAATAGTGAGAATTGGTTCTTAAAATAAAGTGTTACCCAGTAGTGTAATAACACGATAACAATATGTTGTGAAAAAAGGCAAAATCTCAGTTTGTTCTACAGTGTATCATGGAAGGAATTGACCTATTATTTCTCTTACCCATAATTATGCCATTGGGGTCCACAGGGGGCTGCCAGACCACCCTCACTTCTGTCAGACGCACCTCCGGGAACACAAGTCTCATAGGTGGTCCGGGAACTATTGAAGGGGAAAAGGAGAGGCCAAAGATGAGATTGTATCATTACATGACTCCTGCAGTAATTACAACACCTATATACCATATAGAACTCTAAAGCTTTGTCTTGAATTACAGCCGAACCACAAGCCCAAATCAGAGAGCTTTAATAGAGGTTATTTAGCTTTCAAAGCAGAAGCAGCAGCAGCCCTCCGAGACAGCCTCTGAAATGGTATTTACGTCAGGATAAGGTCATTATAAAAAAATCTGGTTTGAAAAGGACAACAACAACAAAAAAATATAACATTCATAAGAAGACAAAAACATAAGGGATGCGGAGAAAAAGAGACAGTTATGACAGCACTCAAACTGTGGCAGTTTAATGAACATATTCCAGATTACATCTCATCAGTGGATAAAGTCAGCTGTTTCCATCTGTAAGTGTGAACGCTCACGTTCCATCCATCTGTGCACAGAAATACTGTTCTCTGATCCGCTTTACCATAAAAATAATGTGAAGTCTGCATGAATAATGAGAGTGTTGCATTAGGGGTTGGTTGCATGGTGCCACTGAGAGGTTACCGGGGAGTTTTAGGTGGTTGTCAGGGTGTTGCTATGTGGCTGCTAAGAAGTTCTGAGTGGTTGTCAGCATGTTGCTATAGTATGTAGTAGCTAGGATATTGTGGGTGTTTGCCAGGGATTTGCTAGAATGTTGTAAGTAGTTGTCAATGTGTTGCTATGCAGTTGCAAACGTTATCTGAAAGGTTGTTAACACAATGTTACAGTGTTATGGGTGATTGCCAGATTTTTGCTATTATATGTAATTTCTTGAGATGTTCCCAGAGGTTGTTAGCACATTACTGCAGAATGTGGTTGCCAGGGTGTTGTGGGTGGTTGTCGATGTGTTGCTATGTAATTTCTTGAGATGTTCTAACTGGTTGTTAGCACATTACTACAGAATGTGGTTGCTATGGTTGTGGATGGTTGTCAAGTTGTCTCTATGAGGTTGCAAAAGTGATCTGAGTGGTTGTTTGCACAATGTGAGTGTGTTATGAGTGGTTGCCAAATGGAATGTGGTTGCTAGGGTGTTGTTATATCATTTCTAGAGATGTTTTAAGTGGTTGATAGCACATTACTACAGAATGTGGTTGCTAGGGTTTTGTGGTTGGTTTCCAGGGTGTTGCCATGTGGTTGTTAAGGTGGACTCTAGAAATTACTCTACAAGCCATGCAATTTGAAGTATAATTCATATGCACGAGTTACATGGCAAAGTCTACTTAGTGTGTGTGGTTTGTTAATTCAAATCTGCTCTAGCAAACAGTACTAATGATTAGCTGTTGGCCAGCGAGCTGCAAAATCTGGTCGTTCTCCCCTTAGACTTTGTCGTCTTGTCCTTGACCAGAGTATTTAGATCCATGCTGGTCCATGAGTGCTGCCACATGGCACTCCTTCTCACTCTACCCCTCCTAAAGTGGGCCATCACTAAGTCACATGCTCCACTAGATGAGCAGAGCTCTATCATTGTATGTTAAGACTGAAGGGAAACATTGCCAAGGGGCGATCTGTTGCCTACAAGAGGAGACCAATGATGACTGGAGGATGTAATGACTGTTGCGCCCTACTCTGAAGGACACAGTGTGCCACTGCTGCTAAAAGAGGGCTCTGCTAAAGGCCTTGATTAAGGGGGATGTTTCCTTCACCTGCTGGTGCGTCTCACCTCTAAACATACACACTTTCCCCTCTCTCCAAGGCATCTGTGACAGGCCTATACATCCACTAACAGGACACCTGTGGAGCGACAGATAACATGGAGGGAATCCAATAACAGTGGTGGGCCAGTGCTGTGCCTGAGGTAAACACACACACACATAAGCAGGAAACGACACCGCTGCTGTGTTGTACGCGAATTGCCGTGCTGTACAAATGCGGAACAAACACAATCAACGTTGTCTCTCGACCACTTCCTTATTTCTCTCTGGATTCCCCCAGTCGATGCGGTCGGTTAGGCGGATTCTATGTTTCATTTCCTGGACATTAAGGAACTTATAAATCTAACACATCTGACAGCGATTTGATTTGTATTGCTTTTTGCAGTCATAGTGTGTGGGACCATAGGGACATATGTCCACAAAAAGAAGCTCTTACAGTACAGCGTGCTTTTCCCAAGATGCCTCTTTCTCTTGCCAATGTATTGCTAACATTCATCATCCTGCTATCAGCCCTCCGTGAGCCACAAGGCTTATATGGAGATTACACGCACATGAGGAGTCTTTTAACTACTTATGATGCGCGACTCATGACTCGAGTGCATTTACTCGGCGTGAACCTACAATTAGAAAATCCGTTTATTAATTACTTCTTTAAGCGAGTCACTAATAAACATACTTTCCTGCCAATCTTTTCAGAGACGTGCGAACACTAACGACTTTAAGGCACGCTAATCTAATCGCAGTGCAAAAAAGAAACGTCCAATTTGCTGTTCGCTTTGCTGATACGGCTCTGATTAAATCCAATTACAGGATGTTTAGGTTTGCAGACAAAAGCCAGAATGATCACTTGTGTCCGGCCGAAACAGGATGGACGGCCCGTAGCATCTCCAACCCCCTGCGTACGGCGTCCGGGGCCTGGATAAAATGCTGCTGTACCATCAGTCCTTAATGAGGTCTGTTCTGGAGGGGAATTTAAAAGGCAAACACACAGATAATTGCTGCCAAGGTCGAGTGAGCACAGACGGGGGGACATGCTGCCTGGGCCCTGCGCTTCCATCATAAAAGTGCGGCGGTGAAATGGCCCGAGCTCTCCACGTCTGTCAAGGGGGAGCTCCATTTACAGCCACGTTTAAAAGAGTCCTGTTATCTCTTATTCAGAGAGCAGCACAGAGCTGACCGCGGGCGTGCAGACTCCATTAATGTGACTCTGTAGACGGCTGGATTAAGGGCTGACCCCTGTATTTCACATAGTGGGCTTCTTTAAATGGCTCTCACAAGCTGGGGGAAAAGGCTTCTATCGCTATCCCCCATGACGTCCTCTCTTGTGATAAGATTTTGGGTTTGTGAAGCAAGCTAAACTGCACAATATGTGATTCAGTAATAGTGTTGTTTTAGCTTATGATTTGTAATATTTACATTAACAGTACCATAAACACAAATGACATGATCCAGACGTGCACTGTAAAAAGTGATAAGTTGACTTAAAAAAAATTGAGGAAACCCGTCGCCTTAAAATTATTAAGTAAATAATAATAATAAAAAAAAGTTAAGTGAACTTGACAATTCATTTTATCCTCAGTTTTTTAAAGTTAAGTCAACTTATCACTTTTTACAGTGTGCAAACATATCCAGACTAATATATTTACAGCATTTACACCTTGAGATGATAGATAGATAGATAGTCTTAGTCCCCTAGTCTTAGTCTTGCATGTGTGGTTTACAGTCTAGTTCAATAATATATTTTATTCCTCCTTTTCCACTGAGATATCTAGATAAAAAAAATAATTTCTAAGTAAAGAACTCATGGCAGATGGTTTATATTTAATATTACTTTTCCAAGTATAACATGCTTGAATGAATTAAATCAGTTTGAACATGAGATACATTACAATTCAGCACTTCATATGTGCACTCTATATTGCTTTATCTGACAAATCTCATGGTACACTGAGTATATCAGTTGTTTCTCTGGAACAGCCTTGAGGGGGGCCTTATTTGTGCCATTTCCCAAAAACATATTTCTGCTTTAGTCTGTCCCTTATGGCCATGTTGGCTGTATAGCAATCACATAAGAGTGCATTAGTTCCAACTGTTATCTGTCTTTAATCCTGACCGGAGTGAATCACTGTTGTAATGGACAGCAAACTATCATACCTCACTTCTGAAAGCTTTCATTCCTCAAATTCCACAGCCAGCCCTTCAAAGTCTATTCAAGTTGCAGTCCATAAAGTAAACATTTGGAGGCCATCCTTGCCAAGGGAGCTTGTGCTGTCTGTATTGGTTTACCTGTCTATACCAAATCTAGTCTTAAAAAAGACAGGGAGCGAATCAACTAAGCGAACACAAAAGCACAGAATGTACACTAAAAACAAATGAAGCATCAAAGGCTATAGAGGACCTTCAAAAAAAGTGTCTGAAAGAGCTTAAGACTAAATGCCATTTCATCTTTTTTATTCTATAAAATCCAAGGCCACATCAATCTGTGCACTCTTCGTGCGCAGAGCAAATGCCCATTACTCATGACAGCCCATAAACTTACACTGCTTGGTCAAGGAGCGTGCACATAAAACAGAGTTACAGCATTAAAGGGATACTTCATCCAAAAATGAAAATATGGTCATTATTCATCCTCATGGGTTTCAAACCCGTATGACTGTCTCTCTTGGAACAAAAATTAAATACTGTATTTGGAAAATTCTTAAGGTGGGCTTTTTTTAAAACAATGACAGTTCACAAATAACACACACACAAAAAAACACCTTACAAGTCTTCTGAGGCCACACAATTCATATGAGGAACAAAACAAATTTAAGTTATTAATAATGTTCCCCAGCAATTTGCTGAGAACTGTTGACAGTTGAACCCATATTTGTGAATGAATCAGTCCAATTTGTGAACCAACTGGTTTATTGAAAAGAACAGGGTCAAAATGTATTCAGTGATTTTGATTCTCAAGTTCAACTCACTGATTCAAGCATTTTTTACACTGAGGAAAAAGATTATCAGATAATAATATTTTATATTTCAATCTGTTCCTCACACATAGCTTTGGTGTGGCATCAGAAGATATTGCACAAAAGTTGATGACTTCTTTTAAGATGCTCTTTGGTGTTTTTTGTCGTTTTTGCAGCCTGATGAACAGATGAGGTGACTATGAACTGTTGTTGATGAGCTGCATTAAAAATAATTTTATGTTCCAAAAAAAAATTAAAAAAAGAGCATACAGTTTTGGAATGACATGAAAGTGGGTAAATAATGACAGAATTTTTGGAGAAGTATTCCTTTAAACTCGCTGTGTGGTCATTAAATTGAATCTCAGTGATGAAACATGAAAGGTTGCTCACCATCATCCTTGGTCCTCTCCAAGACTGGGGGGCTGCTGAGCTGCCCATCTCCAATTCGTGTGAAAGCCAAAACTTGGATTTCATACTGGACGTATTTACGCAGGTTCCTTAGTAAGACCGATTGCGTCAGGTTGCCTTTAACCACGTTCACCTGTGCCTCCGAATCTGAGTCTTTCTCTTTGTACATAACCTGAAAAAATAAGTATATTAAGCATGGTTATAGTTCACATAACTGTTGTGTGATTATGTGATTGTGCCAGACGTTAACTTAAGATCACATTAATTACAAACACAGGGATAGCTGTTAGTAAGGCTGAATGGCATGAGGTTTGTTCCTCTGGGTCCAATGTTCAGCAGGCTGCTGTTTTTTTTTGTTTTTTTTTTCGCGTCATAAAGCCTCCTGCCTTAATTACTGTTGACTTTAAACCAGAGAGGCTTTTCTGAACATATGGGCGCACATCCAGATCTAACTGCAAATATTTGTCCTTCCGCATGGGTCAGACTTTCAATTAATTCATTAATAAACCTTTTCATTACTTAAAATGAAAATGAAACGGTACTGGAACAAACACTAACTGCTTTATAGGGCTTCTAAGAGAAAAAGAAAAGTGCATAAAATGTTCAAAGGATAATATCAAACTTAAAAAAATCCTTGATTTTTCCTTTTATTTTTCATCATATGGCCCCATATTTCAACACTGCAAAAATATTTTTTCACATCTTTTCACACCGAGGATAACTGAGGGACACATACGCAACTATTACCAAATGTTCAAACACTCACCGATGCTCCAGAAGGAAAAACGATGCATTAAGAGCCAGGGGTGTAAACTTTTGAACAGAATTAAGATATACATTATTTTTTATTTTGCCTTAATATCATATTTGTTCATTTAGTACTGCCCTTCAGAAGCTACAGAAGATACTTACATGTTTCCCAGAAGACAAAATAAGCTCAATTTACTCTTATCAACAAATTCAAAAAGTTTTCACCTTAATGCGTTGTTTTCCTTCTGGAGCACCCGTGAGATTTTGAACTTTTTGTAATAGTTGCATGTAAGTCTCTCAGTTGTCCTCAGTGCAAAAAAATGGATCTCAAAATCATACAGTAATTTTTGGAAAGGGTTCAAATTAGGGATGTCAATTTTTGATCATTCCCATAATCGATCGTCGTTCAAATGAAAGATCAATTAATCGATTAATCGTTAACCTTAATACTGCAAAATGCATCTATTGCAGTGGCATATAGTCACTGGCATGACAGGAAGTGCAAATGCCACAACGCCAGCTTCCAAACCCAAATGAAAGGGGTTTTTAGTATAATTAAAAGACTAGTAGCAGGATTGTAAAATGAATAGATGTGATTATGATCATTTGATAAAATGAAGAGAGCATGTTTTCTGTGATTACCATGTTGAAGGACTTTGTATTGTTTCTATTTTAATCTACTTTTAAAGTTTGGATCACATTAAAAGCATAATTTGTACATTAGTGAATTATTTTTGCAAAAGATCCGGCCCCATCACCGCCACTGACAGCCGTTTGTACGTGTTTTGCACACCAGCTGCACACACCCCAAAATTAAGTTACTTAAAGGGTTAGTTCACCCAAAAATAAAAATTAGTCTATGTTTTACTCACCCTCGAGGCATCCTAGGTGTATATGACTTTCTTCTTTCAGATGAATCCAATCGGAGTTACAGTATATTCAAAATTGTCCTAGCTCTTTTAAGCTCTATAATGGCATGGTCGGCTGTTTTTGTTCAACAGTGTAAATGTAGTCAAATAAAGAGCACGCATCCATATTAAAACGTGCCTCACACAGCTCTGGGGGGTGAATAAAGGCCTCCTGTAGCGAATCAATGCGTTTTTGTAAGACAATTATCCACATTTTTCTCACTTCTGCTAACTGTCGTACGCGGAAGCGTTCTGGCAGATGACATAGGACGTATGCCTAGCGTAAGCACCGGAGAATCGTGACGAACGTGGAAGCGCAACGGAGAGAGAACAAAACAAAACGCCGGTCACAAATTAGAAGCACAAAACGAGGATCTGTAAAGAAAATGTCAGAGGATTTCAATATAAGCCAAAAGTTTTCCTTTGGTAAAGTAAGGAAACTTTACTTCCTTTGCTCCTATAAACAAATGTTGGTTTTTGCAAGACTCACATGCACATGCGCTGTGCTAGCGTCCTACGTCATCCGCCGGAAAGACAGTCTCTTGTGAACGCGTGTACAACAGATAGCGGAAGTTACACAAAACTGTTTATCTCGTTTTAATTATGGATATTTTTTTTCTAAAACGCATCGATTCGCTACAGGAGGCCTTTATTCACCCCCCAGAGCTGTGTGAGGCACGTTTTAATATGGATGCGTGCTCTTTATTTGACTACATTTACACTGTTGAGCAAAAACAGCCGACCATGCCATTATAGAGCTTGAAAGGACAATTTTGAATATAACTCCGATTGGATTCATCTGAATGAAGAAAGTCATATACACCTAGGATGCCTTGAGGGTGAGTAAAACATGGACTAATTTTCAATTTTGGGTGAACTAACCCTTTAATTGACCATCGATAGCTTTAATCGATTACATCTCTTGTTGACAATTGATTGATCGTTGGTTAATCGTTGACATCCGTAGTTCAAATACGCAAAATAATTTGTGGGACCAGAAGGAATTTTCTGAAGAAAAGCGCACAGTTTAGCTCTTGTGGACTATAAGTAAATATCTTTTATGTGAAATATCTTATTCAGGTTAGTGCTAAATAAAAAATAACATGCATTTTGTATGATCCCTTTTATTTTGGTAAAATAATTTAATAAATAATGTATGTGTGTGTGTGTGTGTGTGTGTGTGTATATATATATATATATATATATATATACACACTGTAAAAAATCCAATGAACAAAATGTTGGAAGGGCAAAAATATTTAAGTTGAACTAATTTTATTGCTTGGGCTTAGTTGAGAAGACATATTATATTAAGTCTGCACAAATATATTTTAAAAACATTAAATGAATGGTTATTTTCAAATCCATTCAGAATGCTACATGCAGACTAAACTAATAAAAACAAATCCAGCTAACACTGAGATCATTCTGCACGTGTATGCGCCTGAGCGACTTTGCAGGAGAAACAGCGTCGCCATCTTGTCAAGTTCACACGTCAGGTAAGTCCCACTAAATAATTGTAATTTTTTAAGACTAAATTTAACGAGAAAATCATGCAACATTTTTTTGAGTGGACATTTAGAAAGTGTTTTATGAGTTGTATATCCGAAGAAAAGTGGATATAAGACAGTGTATGTCAAGTTCAGGTGTCAGGTAACGGTTAAGTCAATTTTTTTTTTTGACTTCTGGCTCATTTTAAAGATCTAATTGTGAACCGTAGTAATATTTGTAATTGTTTGTTTAGCTTGTTTAGTTTTTTCTTAGTTCATTAAACAAAGTTTAAACTGAATTTTGCAGTTGTATTACAGATGTAATGTTTGTCAACTGGAGCTTTAAAGGGATAGTTCACCCAAAAGTGAAAATTTGCTGTTAATTTACTGACCCTTAGGCCATCCAAGATGTAGGTGACTTTTTTTTTTTCTTTAAGCCTGTATGTTTAGTCTGTATGAAAAATGTTATAAACGGAGATTGTTATTAAATAATGGATATTATGTGTTGTAATGAGTGTTTTTAGTGATTGATAAACGCCAGTTAATAATTTTTAGTAATTTTGTTAAACTATAAAAATATGTTTATGTATTTCCCCAGCAATTTCTTATGATGCCCAAATAATAAATCTTAGTTGAGGTAACATTTAAAACACAGAGTAAACGTTTAAATTTTAATTGACATAACTTGCTGTAGTTTTCTAAATGTTTGACCAATTAAAACATTTTAGTTGAATGGACTATAAAACTAGTTCAGAAAAGGCTGAGCCAACTAAAAAAATAACAATTCAGATAACACTTTGAAGTCAGACATTGACTGAATGTAAAATTTCTGAATGTAATTTTTTAGTGTACATATATATATAAGTGGGGATTTCTTTAAGACTGCAAGGGAAGCTCGGCTTCCCCTATAATGTCAAAAAATTAATGGTCAAATATGTACTATTGTGTTAACATTTTATTGACTAAAAATGCATTAGAACACGTTCATCTCGAAGACAAATTCGTTCAGAATCAGCTACATATAGCAGGTCGCTGACTCGATTTCCTTCTCATACACTCCCGTAGCTTCAGTGTATTTCTCTGTTGAAGCCGAGCGTCCATTGACTTCAATGGGGCTGCTTTGAACTGTTTTTTTCAGTGCTTCGAAACTAGACTGTCATTGGATAAATGCTGCGATTATGTCCCGCCCCCGGACACTCAGCGTCTCTGGGGGTGAATGGAGGAGTGGGCTGGCCTGGACTCCGGGCTTCTGCGTGATGATTGGAGGGTCTGTCGAAAGACTGCATTTCCTTTTGATTGACAGCGATTTTGTACTATAAAAAGTACAAATAGCTGAAGCTATTCAAGCTCAGTCCCATAGCGGCTTTGCACTTGGTTCTTATCAATCATTATAATGTTATGTTTTAATATACATGCTGCTAACTCAGAAATTTAAAGATATGCGAGCAAAAAATGCTCCTGACACTTAGGCAATACAACACGAGCAAGAGTGCTGTTTTTGTTTCGCTTGTGTTCGAATCCAAATTCGTGTTGTCTTGGGCGAATCACTGATTCACTGAGCCACTCATAAAAACAGTGATTTGATTCGCTCCTGAAGGATTCAGCCGTTTTGAAAGAATTGTTTGAATGACTCAGCGATTCTGCCACCTGCTGGCCGTTTTTAAGTTTCCCGTCTAAAAGTAGGCATATTACATTATTTTCCAACATATTTCTATATTCAGAATTTAGTATTTAAAACATTAATCTCATAACATTATTTATGCAATTATAAATACAGTCTAAATGAATAAATAAAAATCTAAATGTCACTTCATGCAGCTTCTGTGCAGTGCTAAGATGAGTTTTGTTTAGATCATTTCATGGATAACAAAAAAGGACTTCAATAACTTGAAAAGGAACGTAGGGCAGAATTTACGTATAAATAAATGGACAATTTTTATGATGTAGGCCGAAAATGAGCTTCCCCTCTTTGAAAGACCAGCAGCCGCCACTGATATATATATATATACATAAATATTACATTGATTTAAGAATAGTATAGTACAGCTGCAAAGGGTAGTTATTATAGGAAATGTCTGGTTTTAATGAAGAATAAAAACAATGCCTCCTCTCCTCAAGAGAAAAAAACCATCAAACCTTTCATGTCATTTCATCATCAAAACACAGTTTAAGGGGTTGATCTTACATGAGAAAAACCTTTATTCACTTCTGAGACGCTTATTATACTGAGCCAAGGGCTCCTTCAGCAGACATTGTTTCAGAGTACCTCAGCGCACTACTTGGCATCAGTCTGAGGTCATTTTCATTTGTGTGAAATCACAACGAATGAAAAAAGACAAAACAACAATGCAGAAGCGATTCTCACGAGTAACCACCTTGTATCCGAGGATGTTGCCGTTCTGCTCGTGCTCAGGAACCGGGCCCCAGGTTACCAGGATGCGACTGGAGCTCATGGCCTCCGCCGTCACATTTTCCGGAGCCCCCGATGGCACTATGCAAACACAGAAAGACAAATCACACACCCTTATCGCACTGTGCCTTAACACACGGCCCTGAGTACTGAGCAAACTCACGTGGATTAGTCACATCTCCAATGTCATAAGGGAAAAAAGAAAGCAAACAGCTTAGCGTGTGAGCAGCAAACAAGAGTTTGAGCGTGAGGAGACCGTGAACAGACCAGTAAAAGATGGCAAACCTTTAACACCAGGCCTCATATCAGACAGCACAGCCAGCCCAGAATGTCTCTACGTGTGGGCTATTAGCCACACAATTATATAATAACTCTCTCCACAGACAAACTTTATTTTCTGATTATGGTCATCCAAGTGCAGCCTTCCAAAGAACTATTTACGTTGAAGTGTGCAATTTCTGATCCACTAGTGGCACCAAATGGAATTGTGATCTGTTTGAGTGAGACAACTAGGTTAGGCATAACAACATTGACTCATTGATTTATTCATCACTTGACCAACTGGATAAGTTTGTGGTGAGATAACCTGATCATCCAAACCCTGGAAGATGGAAAGAGTGTTTAAAACTTGTTTTTACTTGTCATACTAAGGGTTATGGATTTAAGCTCCTCGAATATTGTGGCTTGTTTAGAGGAGGTTGACTATTACTTTTAAGTGATCAGACTTACAATTTTTTACCTAGTGGAAATTTAATTAAATCGGGGAAGAAAAAAACAGTTAGATTTAGTAGTTTCACTAATGTTCAAAAGTTGGGGGTTGTTGAGATTTTTTTACGTTTTTAACAGTCTCTTATGCTCATCAAGTCTAAATCTATTTGATCAAAAATGCAGTAAAACAATAATATTATCAAATAGTATTGCAATTTTTAAATGTACTTTATTCCTGTGATCATTACTCCAGTCTTCAGTGTCACATGATGCTTCAAAAATCATTCTAATATACTGAAATCCTCCATTTCTTTGGGCTCTTTAGACCTACTGCATAGCAATGCCCTGCAAGCAAACCACAAAACCCTAGCATTGTGGTGCTGTCTTTTGCATGTGTAAACATCATTCTCATTGTTTACCAAAAATGTAAACATATTTACAATTCAGTCTGATATCACCAGTGACACAGAAATGACACACTTCACCTTTAAATAGCATATTTTTGAAGTTTACGCTGCAGCCATTTGGGGCCATAAATCTTTCTTGAGTGTATCTTGCAGGGAGCAATGGTAAAGATAAGTAGCGACATCAGGCAGCCAATCACCTGGCTTCTTATCTGCAGTGTAGGCATGCATTCAGAACAGCTCTCGAGTCAGACAGAGTAAGTGTGCTGTGAGGGGCTGTTATGGTGATCACATAAAGGAAATAAAATTTCAATCTGCAAACTACCTATTTACATTTGAGAACATGATTATCCTGAGAATGAAAATTTCAAGATGCTCCCTCTGCATCACTATGTCCCATGGGGTTCATCAACCCATATTAGTATCCGACTGGGTGTCCTCACCTGACTCACGCGTGCGTCCCTTCACAGGCTCACTCCAGGGTCCGGGGCCTATGGAATTAAAGGCCTGAATCTGCAGCTGGTATTCGGTCCACTCCTCCAGACCCTCCAGGGTGATCTCCCTCTCCAGCCTGTCGTTCACCAATCGTGTGCTGGCCTCACCACCCCGCAGGTCTGCTCGCAACACTCTGACCCTGTAGCCCACGCTCTCCGGGTTTCCATTGTACTCGGTCTCTGGCAGTGGCTGCGGGGAAACATCACTCTTGTTAGAAGTCAACAGAATTACTGACAGAGATGTTCCTTCAAATAAGAGTGTTTTCATTTCATCAGCGGTAATGAAGATGAGGAAAAAAAGATACATTTTAATGAACACATGCAGTAGATGCTAAATGACAAGAAAAAAACAGACTGCAAGACATTAATAATGAACTAACGATGTCTTTTGCAGTGGAAAAATCTGGAAAATTTTAATAATTCAATACTGAACCACTTATATAAGATTAATTATCTGTATTCATGAAGGTAATGATATACCTTTTGACACATGGTGACGAGACTGAAGAGTTTTCACAAGATATATTTTGGTTTTAGCAACAAAACTTTTGTATATTCATACATATTTCAATTAATAAATGTTTAGGTTGTTATGGTAATTTTATATTAAACTGCCAGTCAAAAGTTTGGGGTCTGAAAGTTTTTTTTTTATTAATAATTTCATTCAATGAGAATACATTAATTTGATGTAAAGTGAGAGTGAAGACATTTATTATGTCTTAAATAAGTCGATATTTATTAAGATTTCTATTTCAAACAAATGCTGTTTCTTGAACATTTTAATCATTAAAGAATTCTGAAAAAAAAAAAAAATATATATATATATATATATATATCAGTTTCCATAAAAATAAAAAACAAAACAGCTGTTTTCAACATTGGTAATAATCATCAATTATTCAAATCAGCGTAGTAGAATGATTTCTGAATGAGTATTGATGCTGAATAGAAAACAGTTATTTTAAATAAATAAAAAATAATAAAAAACCCTTCACAAAATTACTGTTTTACCATATTTTTGATCAAATAAATGCAGCCTCTAATACAGACCTCAAAGTTGTTGTGTGTTGTATACTGTTGTACAGTATGTTTTATAACATACAACAGTAGTGTATATGTTATAAAATTTTGAATATTAACACACTTTTTTTATCATTCTGAGCAGAATCTTCAACCTTCAAAATATTATTTTCCTTGACTAAAATTATATGCCCTTCAGGGTAAAATGGACTAAAAATAAAGAACATGACGAAATACAGACTAAAATTATAAAACTTTTTTCATTAGACAAAACCAAAGAAAAAACAGTGTAAAAATAAACAGTGCAGCCTCTATATCACGCAGTCTCAGCAGAGTCCTGAACATTGCTAAAGCAAGCTGAGCTCAGCCAAACCCAATTAAATATACATGCTCCTATAAATCTCATATTTATATTTAATACGCATATTTAATAATGCTACATCATTTACGCCCCCCCCCCAAAGAAAAATCAACTGAATGATTTTGATTGGGTGCCAAAAGGTAAGTGAGATGTCACAAACTGGCAAAACATCAGCTCTCATGTGCTTTTAATTTGACAGGTAAAGAGCTTCAATTTGAGAAACTCAATTTAGGCAGCAGCTCTCACATGTCAGCAGTCTTTATATCAGGTGAAAATCAATAGATGTCTAAAAACACCTTGCTTTCAACATCCTAGCTTGTATTCATGTGTGACAGAAGATAATGACAGCCTGTCAGAACACAAGGACTAAAAAGTTACAATGTAATAGCTTCATTGAATCTTTTTTTTATTCTAACCTCTGTGAAAGAAACTAAAAAATGAAGCAAGACCCTGAATTATTGAATGAACTCAACTGAATATAATGCACTTGGCTTACTTCATATTTCGAATCTGCTGAATTATGTCTATTAATCTTTGAAATGTCTTATATAATAGCAACAATTTGATTGATAAAAGTCACAGACATGTTAACGAAACTTGATGAGTTGATGAGTATAATTGGAGTTGTTTACTCAGGGACACAATGATGATACTGTAACAATGAATGGTGATAAATTCCCTTATGGAGGTTTGAATTTACAATCTACACCATAGATTTTTAATAACAATGGCACTTACCACCCAGCGTAGCCAGAGGCTGGTCTCACTGGCTGTGCGCACCGTCACACTGCTGGGTGCCTTGTCTGGAGGAGCCTGCAGGGTTTGAATCACACGGGACGGCATGCTCACCGGACTCGGGCCCACGATATTCACCTGACGCATTCGGAACCTGAAACCACCAAGTTAATCAGTCGCTTCGTTAAACTTAACCCAGTGGGAAAGTATATGACAGTAGAGTTTGTGAGGAACCCTGTGTGGGACATGTGCTCGCTGCAGTTCCCTTTATAATTGCACCAATTACCATGAAATGAAAGTTTATCAGTGAGTAGAACAAAGGGAGAGGCTGCAACAACATCCATAAAATCTGACATAAATTGCAGGGTAGAGAGAAACACGGAGGCAAGCAGTTCATCATGAAGCTCAGAGATGATTCAAACTGTCTGAAACTAATGGATGAAGTCAGACATTAAACCTGTTTAGATAGCAGCAATATCTTCATATTCACCAAATGAAATAGTCTGATTATTAACGTGCCATAAATAAGACAATACTCAAATTAAGCAGTTTACATGTGACAAATGTATCGTACGGTACACAGGTACAATTTTACAAAATATAATTTTTATGCGGTGAATAGTATATTTCAGGGGTGGCGAACGTCGGTCCTGGAGAGCCGCAGCCCTGCAGAGTTTTGCTTCAACCCTAATCAAACTCACCTGAACAAGCTAATCAAGGTCTGAAGGGTTACTAGGAAGCTACAGGCAGGCGAGTTTTAATTAGGGTTGGAGCTGAACTCTGCAGAGCTGTGGCTCTCCAGGACCGGAGTTTGTCACACATATGTATTTACGAATTGTGCTTTGCATAGTTTGCATATTTTTGTGAATATATATGTTTTCAAATATATAAACTTAAATCACTATAAACTATAAATCACATTTTGTAAATATACACATTTTGATACTATTTTAGCTCTAGTTTCTATTATTTCTTTTGGCAGAAACAACACCAAACAGGTTGGCATCCATGATTGTTATTTACATTCACAACATGCCATATGCTATATCGCAGCTATGATTATCACTATGTCCATCATCGCAAGTTCTAGAGTGATTTTTCACTGTGTTGTATTCTGTACACACACAGAGATCATTCAGATGCGACAGTCACTCGCAGAACTAGCAGTGTGTAGTGAATTCTGAAGTCCATGCATAAAATAAAGTGTTTTCTGTGTGTAAATAGATTTCATGAACACACTAGCAATTGTCTCAGCAATTCTGTAGCAAATCTAGGTTCAGTTGTCTTTTTTTTTTTTTTAGCATAAGACAGAGATGTCAAGATCAGAAAGAACAAGAAAGAAGAAAGGAATGAATTAACGGCATCCTCAGGGAAAGAAGCAGAAAATAACAAGATCAGAGGCATAAACACAGAAGCGAAAACATTGCCATAGTGTGCTGACTTGAACTGTGAACCATTCGATTTGTTTATGCAGGCACAGAATCATAATCTGATTAAGGTGTATAATACGTGTCTTCAGTAATGCAACTGTAATTGGAGTAATCTACATGTCTTAATTTAATTAGGCTCACTTAAAATGTGTATTTATTCAGATTAAAGTAAATGAAAATGCTGTTTACATGGCAATTTCTGTGTTAATGCAGTTGATGTGTGTTTGTAGTGAAACAGCGCTGACCTGTAGTGTGTGAACGGTGTGAGATTGGGCACCTCCAGCACCTGAGCTTCAGGGTCATTCTCTTTCTCGTACAACACCTTCCACTCTTCCTCTTCACCGATACTGCCCACCTAAAGACAGAGAGCCCTGCCGTTACAGTCTGTGCCAACAATACCAATACCTACATATGATGATCCCCTCGTGAGGAATGTATTAAAGGGGCCTTTTTATTATTTGTGTACTGTTCTCTGAGGTCCACTTATAATGCTATCAAGATTTTTACATCAAAAAACATAATTCAGAAGTAACTAATTTCTGTCCTGTTTTTAACCCCCCTCATCAGAACACTCTGTTCGAATAGGCTTGGCGGATTGTAGACTCTGAAATAAACAGCCACTGCTGTGATTGGCTAATAGTTGTGTATGTTTGACAGCCTACATCCTTCATAGATGGACACTGCAGTGATTTACAGTATATTAAAAAGGCATAAATACTCAGTTTAACAGTCAAAGCAATAGTGATCACGTAATGAAAACAGTTACTCTCACTTGTGTGATGCAACATATACTGTCGGATCCAATATAGTCGGCACAGCATCGTCTTTTAGTTTCAATCTTTTTGAAATCCCGTGTCGAATTGTGCCTCGTTTGTTAACGAATCCGTGTTAAATGAAGTGAACAAAGGACCAAGTTCTTACTGATGCAATCTGGATCTTCATTAAAAATAAAGTTCATCCACTCTTTCCTAATGTTAGGATCAGAAGGAAGGCAATGCAAAGACTGTTTTTCCACAACTTGGCACTGCACAGGATCTTGTTGTCATCGGAGCATTTTTACCGTTTGGTTTCTGCATAGACCTGCATTCGCCTCTTGTAATTTACACTACATGCGCAAATCGGTGGGCGTGGCTAAACAGGCAGTGATGTAGAAGCAGGAGTTGATTTTCTTATGCGGAGGCGGTGCTTATCCACACTATTACATCATAGTAGAACATTCCACAAGCTGTCGTTTTGGCAGATTGGCTTCAATAAGCTGTTTTTAGACTAATGAGAAAGTTTTGAGTTCTGAAACTTACAGGATGCTTTTATAGCGTAATGACCTCTTATCTGTCAGAAGATCAAGAGAACTTTGGTTTCTTAGTTCATGACCCTTTTAAAAAATGAAGGCATCTATATTATTTTCTCTAAAACAGACCCATTCACATAAATGTTAAGGCTGAAAGTTAATGTTCTAAATTAAAATATGTATTAAATATGTTTAATGCAGTAATTTTTTAAAACTAAATTTATTGTGAAAAGCAAACACATCTGAAATAAATTAAAAATATTACTCATCACATTTATTCCTCAGCCATTACAATCATATGGTTTTAAAAAAAATACGGTTTTAAAAAAAAAATACTAAACCCAATTTTTTTTCTTTTTTTCCCCCAACCCACTAATAGAGCAATAACAGGGAAATAAATCTGAAGAAAAAGATTTTCAATTTATTTCAAATGTGTTTACTTTTCACAATCAATTTCAGTGAGGCATTTAAAAAATACTTGATTAAACATATTTAATAAATATTTTAATTTTATACATTAACAATGTATTTATACATTATACATTGAAAAATCCTACAAACTATCTGACGAAAACTGCAAATCAATATTCACTCATTTATCACCAGAACACAAGTTCAAGGGCTGCTACAAAAGTCTACAAAATCTATAAGACTTAGTCTGTAAATGAGATATACACCCTAAAAATGCCACAAGGTAAAAGTCATTTTATGCATCAGTCAGATGGGTGATTCTTCACCAGAATAAGCAGTGGACTTTATGGCAGTAGTCTGGCTACATGAGACTACCTGGACAATAAACTGCCACAGCATTTCCAAACATCTTAAAAGAGCCATTTTTCAGCCCCTTTTGAGAACGGTATCTCTCAGCATTGTCAGAGTGCAAAGTCCAAGCAGCAAAGTAAATGGAAGAAAGAGAAGAAAAATCCCCACACTGCACTTCATTATACCCGGTACGTCACAGGCCAAAGGCTCTTAGAGTGTTTTGTAGGGAACAGGCCTTCAGCGGGAATGCAGAGCGGAGCAGGTTAAAGCTTTTTCAATTGAGTCCAGGACAGTGCCAGCCACTGCCCCATTTCAAACACATTGTGCGAGCCAAGTCTAAACCAATCAAAGCTCATAGCACTCAGGAAGATTTACTATGACCAGTGGAGTGTACTGTATGCGGTAAGCATTTATGCCAACGTGATAGATGTTGGACGCGTGGCACCTTATGCTGGAGCTGCCGTTGTATTTCATAGCCGGTGCGTATGCAGGGGCTCTCTCTCGCTCGGTGACAGATTTCTGCAGCGGCAGATAGCCTGGCCTCAATCAACTCTGGAATTCAAGTGCCGCCACATGAAAAGCAGAAGCTTCCTTTTGCAAGCTCCGGCCCGGCGCCGTCAAGTTCAGAGAGTTGACGTCGATTACAAATTAGGAGTCAGTCATGTGATTCAATCTGTCATCACTTTTGCAAGAGTCGCAGGTGATGTGGAAAGGGCGAGGATGCGCTCTCAATACATCTCTGAGCCGTGGAGGGCAATCACAACTGGAACTTGCTGTTATTCAGGTTGAAATGGAAGTGCTGAGTGGAAGTGAATCGAGTATGTGTGATAAGTCTGCATGCTGGCTGTTTTTAAAGCCTTGTGATGACAGCTGGATGTAGGTTTGAGTGCTTAAACACGGTGTAACCTAAAGTATACTAAACTGATGAGCAGACTGGCTGAATCAAACTGAGATTATGAGTTAACATTTTCCATTTTCATTTCTTATTTATTGTAAGACACAAACTAACAATCAAAAATGCTGATATACATTGACCGACAAATAAAAATTGCAAAAAGATTAAAAAGATTTTCTTGCACCACAGTCCCACCTTAAATCCTCAAGAGCTTGATTAGTTTGTTTATTTACTTATTAATTTTTTTTATTAGTGAGACATAATACAACAGTGAAAAATTTTGATCAGTGACCTACTGTACAAATAAAAAAATTGCAGATATGTTTTGCTCCATTGTCAGCTGTATTTGATTCGATTCGATTTGAGATGCATTATAACAGCCAAAAACTTTCTAAATCGACAAATCAAGATTGAAGAACTCAAGTTTGTTTTATTTGTTTCATTCATTCATTTAATTTTTTGTGAGATACAATAAAGCAGCCATTTTTTAAAAATATTTCAATAAAAATAGTCCAGATATGTTTTGCTCCACTGTCCCACTTTAAATCTTTCAGTACTTGATTAGTTTGCTTATTTACTTATATATCAAGTACTTTTAGTGAGACATATCAATACATGTTATGTATTTTTAGTGGAACAGTCAAAGTTTTGTTCAGTGACCTACTGTACAAATAAAAATATTGCAGATGTTTTTTTGCTCCACTGTCGCACTCTGAATCCTCCTTATTTTATTTCATTTGTTTTGTTAAACAGGGCAAAAACCTTTGTGTGATGTACATTGACTGACGATATTTTTTGCTCCCACTCTTAATACTCAAGAACTATTTTATTTCATGTTTTATTTGAGATACATTACAACAGCTTTTCCAGCTTGTTTTTCTTGTTGATCGACAAAGTCAACAAGATAGAAGAACACATTCATTCATTAATTCATTTACAATCCCACAGCCATTTTTTTTTTTACATTTTTAAATATAAATAGCACAGACATTTTTTGCTGCACTGTTCCACCTTAAATCCTCCAGAACTCGACTGATTTATCCATCAAGCTGTCAAAATAACTGGAATGCACATTCCTAGGATTAGGAGACAAAGCCTACACAAATCATCGTAAGTACTTCGCTCAACACTGCAGGGACGTTTCATTATCATGTAAAATGTTTTTATTTGCTAGTGAGGACTCATCAGGGAGCACTGTGAGGATGTACAGCTTCAGGCCAGCGTGATGGTAGGCGGATAATGATCGGATAAAGAAGAACTGAAATATGACTCACCTGCCCCTCAATGATCCACTTGGAGATGGTCGTCTTCCCATCATCCCCTGCACGGAACTTCAGCGTAGCAGATCGTGAACTGATCTTGGAAATAACCAAATTTGATGGAGGCCCGGGAAGTTCTGCGTGAAACCGAAAGGAAGCAAAAGTTAAAAGTCACTTCTAAACAACATCCACACATCACAACAATCAATAACCACAAAGCATCCACAAGCATGCCTTCTAAAGTCAATAACACTCAACATTTCCAAATCATGACCGGAATATTTTTAATAACACTGTGTAGATCCATGTTGCAAGAGGGACTGAGTCAAAAGAAAAAAAAGAGATTTGCGAATCTTTTGAAGTGCAGAGATAAAAAGTCTCATTTGGTTCGAGAAACCTTTGATGAAATTACACTGGAATTAAATCAAATAACAGACGATAGTCTCGCATCTGCCTGAAATCCCCACTGAGATGTGTAGACGTCTGTTTCCCTAATGTCTCGCAATATGCAATTTATCAGCAGGCATTATGGTTTTGGCTTGGCGTCCAGCCAGTTCAGCATTTGCCTTCTTTCAGCGAGCGAAAGCCTGCTTTAAAGCCGGTGCAAATGAATATTTCTCCTTCAGTGCCACATTTGATTTATGGCAGCGCACAGGCACCAACTTCGCAGTTTCTGAGCAAAAAAGACCAGCATAAAAGATCATCACTCATTCTTATAATGCTTGTGTACAATATTCATGCAGAAATAAGGAAGAGTAGCTCCTGTAATGCAGGTTTTATTTTGAACTGTCTATGTTTAACAGCTACGACAGACCTGGTGGCACTCCAGATGAAATGGTGGAGGAAGTTACAGTCCCTACGCCCGCCTCCGTCATAGATGCCACTTCTAGTGTGTACGTAGTGAGGGACGTCAGACCGGTGACTTTGTAGTCCAATGTGGAGTTGGTCAAAGTACGTGCCACTCGCGATTGGTTCTTCCCCTGAACTTCCCAGGACACCAGGTAACCTGCAAAACACATCACATTCATTAAAACTTGAAAAGTCATTTGAGTTTTACACACTTTACGGCTCAAAACCCATGGGAATTGGTCAATTTGGGGCGTCTCGTTCAAGTCTAACCTGGGATGACAACTCGCCAGAGCAGGAGGAATTTTCCTGAGGTCTTGAACTTGAAATAAACAATCTCTCTTTAACAAACAAGGTGGGTGAAATGGGGAACTGCTGTAGTGAGTTGTCTAGACCCAGGGCTCTGCCCCCTAACCCGCATCTAACTGAGACTAATAGCCAGCAGAGATCCTATGTAATTTGCTGTTTATTGGGAGTATTTTCTCTCAGAGTCAGCACTGTTTCCAATCGCTGAATGTCCTTTTCCATTGAGGCGCTCATAAATCAAGCTTTGCGCTGGGAGAGCTCGCTGGAGAACAGGCACAGGCAACATTCAAAGAGCAACAATGCTGTGTACATTGATATAGACAGGAGCTATTTAGTCTAATGTATGTCTGATCTCATTCGTCTCCAAACTCTCAATCTACATCCAGCGCCGTTCCGCAACTCACTCGGCTTAATCTATGTCCAGTATCAATCTACTGTTGCCTCGTTAGTCCGCATCTAATTCTTTCTCTGCATTATTCAGATACCACGAGTGACTCTCATGAAAATGTGTTGTTCTGGTCATATTTCAAGGCAAAACAAAGAAATAAAAAAGAAAATAAATTATATTTTGCATACATAAAATAAACCCATGTATTTTTAAGACTTAGTTTTGACATTATTTACATGACAAGTAATGATTCAGCGATTTTTGGACATTGTGGAAATATTCTACTCACTGTTTATTTACAGTAATGTCTTCTCATTGCCATCCTTTTTATCTAATTTTCATAATTCTCAAAGATCAATTTTCATTAGATTCTAATTTTTACAGTATTATCAAAAAAAAAACAACAACAAAAAAAAAACACATAAGTTTCACATTGATACGTTTTTTTAAATGTTTTAAAACGGTCGCAAAATATTGTAAATAAATGTATTTATGCTATTTATTCCTGTGATGGCAAAGCTGTATTTTCAGCAGTCATTACTCCAATCTTCAGTGTCACATCATCCTTGTGCTGCTTAATATTTTTGTGGAAACAGTGATACATCTTTTTCAGGATTCTTTGATAAATAGAAAGTTCAAAAGAACAACATTTATTTAAAATGAAAATCTTTAGTAACATAATAAATGTCTGTACTGTCACTTTTGATCAATTTAATGCATGCATGCTGAATAAAAGTATTACTTTCATAAATAAATAGTAGTAAATAACATGTTTTTGGATTACTTTAATGAGAGTGATTGATTTATTTATTTGCTTATTTATTACAGTAATGTTAACTTGAAAATGTGCTTAATTCTCTTTAAAATAGTTTCACAGTGCAAAAATACTCACGGTTCTAAAAAGTCTTCATTTTTCAAAAGCAAAATCTTCTTGATTTTGGGGAGAAATATGACCTGGAAGTGTTCTTAACAGGTTTCGTGAGATTCACGCTCATGTTCTTGTCTTATGCTGGAGTGTCAACTCATGCTTACAGATCTTTTGATCACTGTTAAATATTTCTTTTATTTTGATCTGTTTGCGTTTTCCGCTCCTGGTGGTAATGATTCCAGCACAATATGGATAAATAGCACTCCTGGAATACTAAAACACATGCATCCGCGCCCACACAGAGTCATACGGAAAGACAGCCACACACACACACACACACACACACACACAATCACAAAAGCATCCTTTACAGCTGTGCAACAGGGAGCGAAAATTGTTTCTGCCAACTGAACGCAAACAACGATGCCATAATTGCCTTTGTGCAAAAACTCAATGAAGTGTTAAATAGAAGTGTATCCATTAATAAAGCTATACGAACACCCAAGAGCTGCCAAATGAAAATGGAGCTCCTTTCTGGGCTCACCTGCTCTGTCTAATGCAACGTTCAGCTACATTTAAACAGAGGGGGGCAGATTAGATTTCATTTAACAGCAAAGACAAATCTAATGAACAATTCATCATTCCCAAAACTGAGTTTTGCAAATGCTGGTGCAAATAAACTCATTCAGATTTATTGCTGCAAACTATAAGTGTTTTCCTTTATTATTGTCTGCTCATAATTCCCAGTTTTGCTACAGAATCATATCAATGAAAGCAGCATAAAGGTCAAAAACACTCACCAGTAATGATGCCGTTCTTGTCCACGGGTTCCTCCCAGCTCACTCTCATAGACGTGTCCAAAATCTCTGTAAAGCTCAAGCGACCAACAGGGCCTGGAACTAAACACAAAGTCATTTCCTGGTTGCATGCTTCCTTGTGTTTCTAAACAAGCTCTTTCTATTGTACCTAATTGGGTTGATTACAGACTAATCCAAACTCTAATTATGAAACATGTGAAATAAAAGCATTATTTAGTCCCTTTATAATGTACCACAACAAAGATCCCAATGATATTAAAACCTGACACATACACAAACGTTGCTTTTTCTATGTTAATTTTTTTCTCTCACTAACATTCCTCCTAAAGTACCCCAACTAATTTCTCACTTGTAGTATCACAGATGCCTAATGACACTGATATAATTACATCGGCTTGACCCACAGAGCAGTATTTGTACTTAAGTCTGAAAAGTACTTTAATTAATGTGACTTTTATAAGACATTTTGTAATTTGGTATTTTATCACCCCCAAACTACCCCACAGAGCAAGAACACTGTGTCATGATGCTGATGTAAAGGACAAAAGCTGGCAGTAAGCTACATATATTAAAATATTTCCTGCCAACTAAAGAGTGTTTTTTTTTTTTTTTTTGTGGTCTGGCTTTCTCAGTAATTAAAATAAACATTTTGTTCTGAACTATTGTGTTTTACTTAATTATCTTTGAAGCCTCCATTAAAACGGGGATTAAAAAGTTCATGCAACAGGTGTTTCATTGGTTTTGCAATAACAGTAAATATTCATGACTGTGGTAAATTCCATTTTGTTAGGCTGGTGTGTTTTTTAAAATCACACACACACACACACACACACGTTGGGTTTCCATGTTTTATGGGGACTTTCCATAGAAGTAAGGTTTTTTTTTTTTTCTGTGCAAAACTGTATTTTCTATCCCCTTACCCTATCCCTACACCTAAACCTACCCGCTTACAGCAAACAAACAAACAAACAAAAAACCCCCACAAAGTTTAGTATGTTTTTAACACATTTGGTTTACAGGGACATAGGAAGTGTCCTCATAAACCCATATATACTACAAATATGATTATAGCAATGTTTTTTTTCAGTGCATTTTGTGTCAAACAGCACAGGTTATTTGGTCATTTCTCTGTAAAACAGCATCTGTCATAAAGGCACAACCGGAATTACTCATGAAGAACAATTTCTAAATAATTTCTAAATCCAATTTTACGTAATTGTTCTTTTGAACTAAATGTGACTATTTGATTTGTTCTGCTTGTTTTTCATAAATAAAGGTCATTGTGATTTTTTCCCCCCACATTTTTAATTGTGCTTGTTTTGTGACAGACAAAACATTTTGTATAAATCCAATCAATCACATTCTGAGCACAAATTTTATAAAATAATATGATTCAGTGAGAGACAGAAACACAACCTAATGACCTGGACTATGGACAGACAGGCCAACAGTCTATTACTTACTGTCCTCGTGAGTCTGCACCAGTTTGGGGGCACTGCGGGGTCCATTCCCTGGTGTGGTGAAACACAGCACTGACGTCAAGTACCAGGTGAACTTTTTTAGACTGCTGATGTAACCGAGGTGGCGTGTCCCGTGATAATCAGGGGTGATGGTCACGACGATAACATCCTCTGGACATCGTTCAGGCCACGCCATCAGCTGAGGCACAGACCAACAAAAAACATATCATATATTTTTGATAGGACAGGGACTCAATGGTAACCAGTAGAGGAAAACTGAGATTACCTTGTAACCTTGATTAATGCCATTGATGAACTGTTGAGGTGGTGGATTCCAGGTAAATTCAATTGTTGTTGAGTTCACTGCCTTGACCTCCACACCCTGAGGGGGCGCTGTAGGAACTAAGAGGCAAGCACATACTGTATGTTAGACTCCTATAACAATCTAATGCAGGGGTGCCCAAACCTGATTCTGGAGGGCCACTATCCAGCAGAGTTTAGCTCCAACCCTGATCAAACACATTTGAAACCAGCTAATAAAGGTCTTCAGGATCGCTAGAAGCCTCCAGGCAGGTGTGTCCGAGCTAAACTTTTCAGAAAAGTGGCCTTTCAGGAGCAGCACTGGACACCCATGTCGTGAACGTGTGTCAAAGACAGACCTGGCAGAGAAAAAATTGTTGAATAAAGTTTTTTTCTAACATTACGGTTGAACCACTGATGTCACATGGACTATTTTAACAATGTCCTTACTACCTTTCTGGGCCTTAAACGTGGTAGTTGTGTTGCCGTCTATGCAAGAAAGCGCTCAGATTTCATCAAAAATATCTTAATTTGTGTTCCAAAGATGAACAAAGGTCTTATTGGTTTGGAATGACATGGGGATAAGTAACTAATGACAGTTTTTTCTTTTTTGGGTAAACTATCCCTTTAAGTTGCTATTGATTAGTAAGAATGAATAAATCAGCATGTTAAAGAACCAGAATGGCTTAATCCATTGTTTTGTTCTTGGTCTTGGTGAAAGCATTCAAAGGAAGCTTCTCAGAAAAGGGCTGAGAAAAAAATAAATAAAAAACAGCTTTCTGCAAGTACTGCTCTGCCTTCAACAAAGGATAAAGCTGGTAATGTCTCAGTTCAAGTGACTCATTTCTAATGACTACCTGCATCTCTGACGTAATGGAAAGCTTTCAGCAAACAAAGCCTTAAAATTGACAGGCTGTGGGACACAGTTGATCGCCATGCTGGACTCAGTGTTTGGGCTGGACTCTACATTTGTAATTTAATTACAAAATAAATGTAGCCTAACTGTAATCAGTTACAGTTACTAAGAAAAAATGTGTAATTAAATTACAGTTACTTATAAAAAATGTTAACGATTACAAAGGGGGTTACATTTGAATATTTACACACATCCAGATACAGATTTAATTGATTTCTTTCCCAAATTGCACTGACTCTAAAACATGAGACATACTGCCCTATGATTTCCGCGATGCGGAAAACACGGACTAATCCAGTCATAAAAAAGGAATTCCTATACGGAATATGCCACATTTTGGATGAATAAATCAAAAGTAGGTCAGTACACTTGAATCAAAACGTGATATGGACTAGTGTCCGTTAACCTTAAGCTGCAATAAGACAATATATGAATCCTGCACGTTCTGCGTGTCTCTGTGGAAATCAGGCGCAGACTGGCCATCGGGAGAACCGGAACAATTCCGGTGGCCTGGCAGCCAATTTGGCCCGCTTTTTTAAATATTATTATTATTATTGCTATTATTGTATTATTGCCTGTAGAATGCATTAAAGCAGTTATTTCCGAATTCGCCATTCGATAATAAATCTCCAATAAATCATGAATCGGTTAAGCTGGCTGCACACTAGACGATTTTCAAATCTTAAACGATTTTAAAACCATGGGAGACCACACACATGAAGAGAGTTCAACCGATTTTTAGCCTTATAATCCTCTGAACGCACACACCAGACAATTCAACCAGACCGCTAGACCACACACTTGAAGATTGTAGGAACGATTTCACAGTGACACGAGATCTCACAGAGACTCGCGAGATCAAACGTGACTAGAGAAGAAAAACAAATAGAGGACAATCAACGTTGTCAGTGAAAAACAAAGTATAGAAAAGAATATGGGTGATATTCTCTGCTTTCATGTCATGTTTGTGGCTGCCAAGTTTTTTACGCAACATCCGGAAGGTGACGCTTGCTCGCTCTCATTGGCTATCGCGGGTATCAGGTCAAAGGCAGCCTGATGAAGCCTGACATGCTTGATATTTACGATTCGAGTCTGGCGATGCACCGTCTCGATCGGGAACAGTCGTAATGACACCACACAACAGAGGATTTTTGGACAAAAAATCACTTGTGACAAGCCGCGAATCGGGCCACACCCCCCGATCGTTCAGGGGTGCAAATCGTCCTTAAAATCGGCCTTAAAATCCTTTAGTGTGTGGTCAGCATTAGTCGTGACTGACAATGATCGGCTCGCGCCTCCGCCAAACGGTTTCGATCAGAGTAATCAATGCGAGAGATTTGAGAATGGAGAGGACTGTGGAAGCGCACAGGTGGAGCAGAGAAGCAAAACTACTGTTCAGGATCTCAAGTGCAGGTCAGATTCATCTGTAAATATGCTATTGTAGTTTTGTCTTTGTTTAGTTTACTTTTCTATAAATATATTGTAATGATGTAGTTATTATTGTACAAATTTTGACATGTAGGCAATTTAGAAAGTATAGTTTTGTTAAATCTTGAGTAGGCCTATTAAAGTCATGTGAGAGACAGAGAGATATCAGGGCAAAATAAAGAGACTGAAAAGTAAAATGGAAGTAAGGTGCGGTTCAGGAGAGAACTTATAATTATTTTGCATGTCCCCAGCCTAACAAATAGGGTTGTCTGTGTTTCAGAATTTGTTTGGGTGTATGGGATGGCCTGGATGAGTGTGAGATTTCCCAGCTTGAAATTTTTTCCCAGTCCGCCCCTCCTGGAAATTAATCGCACAGACATGCAGTTTAATTTACACATACTGAAGTGTGAGTGTGTATCGCTCACGGTGTTTTCAGTCTCTGCCGCCTCAATATATAGGCTATGAGTACATGAACACATAAACATAATCTCTAGAACCGTCACTTAATGAGCATTTTACAATTTCTTTTGAGAAAACTATCGTCATATTATATACAAACAGACACCAATGTTTCAAAAACACACCAATGTTTCAGGAGTTTAGTACAAAGAATAGGACACATGCTAGATTACCGTATTTAAGTTGATGTATATGCTTTTATGTTTTTTAATTAACTTCTTTTTTTTTCCCGAAGCATTGTTAGATGCAGTGTTTTCTGTACTTATGCGAAGATTTGGTTTCTAAAACAGTATCAGTAAACTATTTCTTATGATTTTAAATCTGCACTGAACTTCAGATCAATCTCAAAGTAAAAGGCGGTAATAAAGTCTGATTTTGGTGGATGTGTTTAAAATTGATCATCTTAATTCAAGTGATGAAGGATTTTGAAAAATCTGACAGTTATCAGTGTTGAAATACTAGGACTACTTTAAGGTTAACCCTGCATGGTGTAAATGTTTGAAAATGATTAACAGTTGAAAACATTCATTAGAAATTTAGAAAAGTAATCAAAAAGTAATGTTACATTACTTTTATGAAGTAATTGAAAAAGTTACACTACTATTACATTTTAAATAGGGTAACTTGTAATCTGTAACCTATTACATTTTTAAAGTAACCTTCCCAATACTGGCTGGATTGAATGTACGTGGCTTCCACCTACATACTAAGTGATCATCTCTGAGTTAAACAGCACTCAAGAAAACTGAGCACTGCTGAATGCACAAGATAAACAGGCACGGCCACCACCTGAGCATATCTGACAAGCTACATTCACACTGCAGCTGAATGCATCCCAAATCTGATTCTCCCTCCAAATGTGACACATGCACATCTATTTTCGGATGACAAAAATCACAATGAATCTGACATTTTCAAATCTACTGAGGGACACTTTATCTGTGAAGATCTTATTAATTGCAGAAAATTTTTTTCGCAATACATTAAATATGCATTGATGTACATGAGATGATAGTGAAAAGCGACAACAGATGTTAAAAAGTTAATTGCTAATGCATAAATGTAAGCCTGAAGTCCAAAAAAATTCTGTTGATGGAATGATTAGATTAAAAAACTGAAAATGGCCATAGTCGCATTGTCAGATTTTATAACAATAACAAAAATAGTCCAAGGTTACAGAGATTGCTCTTGTTTTTATAATGCAAAGGACAACAACGATATCCTCGGCCACTAAAATGACTGACGTTAGAATTGCAACAGTATTAAAATTCATCAGGTAAATTAAGCGGCCAAGTTTACAATCTTCACGGTGCACCTGAGATGTGCCTGAGACATTTCTGACCTTTTCTGAAAGTAGCCCGCTGTAGCATGGACACAATAAATGAAAGAAAAAAGATATTCACATTCTATTATACATCCAGTATCCTTCTAAAAGGCTGAAGAGAGAGAGGAGGCAGTCGAATGAAAGGACAGGTCTTATATAAGCCAAAACACAACAAAACAATATCACAACAGAGTCCTGATTCCTGATTGTTTGTCATACTTTTTGTTTTTTTTGTTTGTATGGGCACCTTTGTTGATGTATAACACAATTGAAAAGCACGCATTTGTATGACACACACAAAACAGAATTTATGACTTTCAAAGATTTTCTGTGGAACTGGTTGTGTACATTCATAAAACCCCTGGCAGAAAAATTCATACAAAAAGTATATTCATGAAAGCCTGGTGAGACAGTTGTGCTTTTTTTTGTCTGTGGCTGATCTTTTCAGGTTGCCTGCAAGCTTTGACTTATTTTGAATCAAAAGACTATCTTTCAAAAGTCTGCCAATTATAGCCCTCTCTTAAAGCGGTGTAAACACATTCATTATGCAGTGGCATCTCTGCTCTTCAGAGGCACTATTCCCTACCTCGAGTTCCTCACTGGATAAAACATATGTGGCCCTGCTGTTGTTTATAAATTTGCCAATCAATTTTAGTAATTAATTAAGTTTTTTTTAAGCAAATGAAGGTAATTTAGTAGTAAATAACTGTATTGTTGCAGACATAATTTATTATACATTAACATTCAAACATTTAGTGTTGGTAAACTATTTTAATGCTTTTTAAAGAAGTCTTTATGCTCACCGTAGCTGATTTAATTGATCAAAATACAGCAATATTTAGAAATATTACAATTTAAAATAACAATTTTCAATTAGAATATATTTTAAAATGTAATTTATTCCTGTGATGCAACATTGAGCATCATTACTCCAGTCTTCAATGTCACATGATCCTTCAGAAATCATTCTGAATTGCTGCTTCAGAAACGTATAAAAGTAAAGAAAGAAAGAAATGTATAAATATATAAAAGTATTAATTTCTTAAAAAAATAAAATAAAATAAAAACTTACCGACCCCAAACTTTAAATGCTGTGCTAGCATACGAGTGAGGAGACATGAATAAATGATACATTTATAAATGTTTTATGCTAATAATTAATTGTTCAAAATGACTATGTTCAAACTGACAGCCCCAATTTGCATTCATTCAAACAACTGCAAGAAGTTAATATAACATTGTCTCTCTCTCTTAGGATCTGTGATGTTGTCAAGGTTGCTAATTGTGAGTGTGTTCAGCGGAGCTGCATCAATACCATTCAACTGCTTGACAGACTCTGTTTATATTATGTCTATTTAAAATAATTAGACAGATGAAGCCTCTCAAAGCAGAGTCGATACGTTTGCTGCTCCCCAGATAATCATCCAAAATGTCCAAATGAGAAGACTCTGAATTTCCCGAGATGGATTCTTCTCATCTGAAGAGAAAAGTGGCCTCGTACATAATTGACATAATTGTTTTGAAGAGGATTAGCATGGAAGTTAGCTGCCTGAGAAGAGGGCTCTAAAATAAATGTGGCGTCTACGTGGAGGCTCAGTGTTGACCTCAGTGTGGCATGTAAACAAGTACTGCATCAACCGGTTCAAACCAGCACGCTTCCTGCCTCCGCTGATGAAAAGGAATAGATGAAAACATAGAGGCCGATAGAAGCGGCAACTGTTAGGTAACCAAAAAAAACCTGAGAGCGTGACAGAGAAACAAGGTCTCACCTCCCTGCAGTGTGTACTCAGTGACAGGCTGACTGAAGACGCCCAGGCCTGCCCCGGTGTACGCGGCCACCTGAATCTCATACTGGGTCCAGATGATGAGCTCTGTGATCAGGCAGTAGTTGATCTCAGGGCTGGTGATGTTCTTCTGCTGGTACTCTCCAGGGAGCCCGGCGAGCCGGTACCTGCATCAGGGCAATCGATGGCCAAACAGTGAGCGACAACGATTTTCTTCCAGGTCACCGTGCCGTTAGAAGTCATTCCACTGGCTGTATAATTATTAGGCACATGCTGGCTCTCTTCCAGGGAAGAAATTGTGTTAAATACACCACTGATGGGGGAATGCTATAACAAACAGCATAAATATTCACTACGCATCCGCTGAGGAGGATACGAGTGGTCAGACATTGCTGATGAAATGCATCCAAGCTCTTGCTACATAAGAGAAATGAATGTCATTTAATTGGTTGATCCTCTCATCAAGATAAGATCTTGACTGGATCCTTCGGAAATCATTCTTATGTGCTGATTTGAATACTTTTATTCAGCAAGGACACAGAAGTTGCAAAATGTTACAAAAATGCTGTTCTTTTGGACTTTCTATTCATCATAGAATATTAGAAATATTAAACTTATTTCAACATTGATAATAATAGGCTAAGAAATGCTTTTGTGAGCAGCAAATCAACATATTAGAATGATTTCTGAAGGATCATGTGACTCTGAAGACTTAAATCAGTATCTTTTGATACTACTTTTGATAGGTTGTTCATATAAAGGCCCAGACAAACAGAATCGATATAAAACTAGCGAGGATGAAAGCCGACTGTGGTGTCACCTTACGTCGCCTTTGTCTGGACCAAAGAGGTGCGCTTGAGCACAGCTCAATGACTACAGTCAATGCTAAATGCACGTACATTCTGCACCTGTGTGAGAGGAAATATCTAGCAGCAACAACCAGCAGGTAACGGTAATCTATATTCGTCATTCAAAAAGGCAAACTGGAAGAGTTAGGACTGCAGAAATACTGTTAACAGCCTCTTAAGCCTCGTCATGTACTTGCTGATGGGCGATTTAACATGCTCAATCTGTGTGGAATAAACTGCAAAAACTAGGCTGACATTAACCAGTGGTCAGCTTGATGTGTCATGGCCTTGACCATGTGTAGTTAAAGACACATTCACAACAGAATTGCTTTTTAAAGTAAATTATATTGTCAATTTTACCAAAACAGCATTGTTCTGACCACTAGTGTGGAGCACGTCATGTTGGCCAAAACCTTTAATACAGTCTGACTAGATTCACTATCACACAGACATGTGAAACACTCATGTTTGCTTATAAATGTGCTTGGCTACAACTGTATTAAAACAGCAGTGAAAGTGACAGCACTAAGGTCAACTCCATTATCTAGATGGGATGACAAATGCAATCAAAACTGACACTGCTGGCCCCATAATAAGCTTCACTTTTTAATCAAAAGTGACTGCCAAATGAATAAACATGCATTTAAAATGCAGATTTTTTGTGCCATTAGTGGTACAAAATGGAATTTAAAAATTATGGTAACACTTAACAATAAGGCTCCATTTGTTAACTACAATAATTAACATGAAATAACAATTAAAAATTATTCTAAAGCATTTATTAATCTTGGTTAATGTTCATCGCAACACTAACAAATACATTATTAAAATAAAAAGTTTTATCCGTAAATATTATTTAATGCACCTGAGCTAACAAGAACCAACAATGAACATTTGTATTTTTTATTAACTAACATTAACGAAGATTAATAAATAATGTATTGCTCATTGATAGTTAATGTTTGGTTCTTCAAAATTCTTCAAAATATCTTCTTTTGTGTTCAGCATATGAAAGAAACTTATACAGGTTTGGAACAACATGAGTTGACAACATTTCCATTTTTGGGTGAAGTATTCCTTTAATTAACTTTAAGCAATCTTACTGTGAAGTGTAACTAAATAATATTTTCAAATCCAATTCCTAAATACTTTCATTGGTCACAGAAACAGATGGTCCCACCTCAATCCCATGCTATTGGTTGAGCCAGTGCTGCTTTATTGGATAGCTCAAACAATTTACATTTTTCAGGGAAATAAACATGTATACCTATAAAAATTGCAGGAAAACATAAAATGACCATACAGTGAAAAAACTGGACTGAATCCACAGTATTGTGGAAGTACCAGGAGTCATATTTCAGCACATTTCATCAGTCAAGTTCTGTCTGTGAAATGGTTCGTGCATGTCTCACCTGAGGACGTAGCCTCTCAAGACTCCATTGAGCTGAGGCTCCGGAGGCGGCTGCCACTGCACCATAATGGACTGGTTGGTTCTGCCGCTGGCTACAATGTTCTTGGGCGGAGCGCTGGGCGGTTCCTCTCGCAGCATCAATCTGAGGAGAAAGCGTAAGAGTGTTACTAGCACAGGTACACACTCAACCGAGCTTCAAAGTGTTCTTACATAACTGATTCATTGCTCCATTTTCTCTCGTGCGAATTGGGTTAGTCATCTTGCTCCGGGGCGCAACATTGTGAGCCGCGTAAGTGTAACCCTCTGGTTACAAGTCCATTTCCCAACCTGAAGCACTGTGTCACATCTGCCTACTCCATCAAAAGCTCTCATGCGCTTTCTTGGAAAAGTCTCTCTGTGCTTTAAGCACCGCGATGCTTTGATTTTGGAGGTCGCTGCTTACGTAGTGACTGGCTTGGGTGCACTCACAGCCGTACAATATTGCGTTCATTGGCTCAGCACTTTCAAGCTAAGCGCTTCATTGAAATTTCAAGCTTTCGAATTACAAATAGACCAAGCATTTTTAAAGATAAGAGCATCTCATGGTTTGTTGTACGGTAGGCCACAGTAGTGCTGTGCATGTCTGCTGAAGGATTTGTCCCCAATGTCAGTCCTTTTTAACTCAGTGGTAAATACCTGTACCCTTTTCAAAGAAGGAACACACTAAACAGCATTTCTGTTCAATCCTAAGAGGAGAGAACATTTTTTTTCCATTTTTTGGAGCTTATATTTTAGTTTATTAAAGGGTCTCAATTCTCATTTGTTGACTGAGACTTTGTGAGATTTTAAAAATGCAGAGGCTCTGGGCAAACATCAAAGTGCAAACGGACCTCAATACATTTCTCTTCGAAAAACTCTGAGACAGGAAGAAAGACATCAAAAGTCTTCTTGTTGTCGATCAAACACATGCATTCATATCGACACTATGCATTACTTTATTTAGGCGAGTCCTATATTTAGGCTTTATTAGGCTCTGCCATTTGCAAAATGGGGAAATGTACAACATTTGTTTACAAAAGACCCTGTTGGTACCTACTTACTAGATCTTACCACAACAGATTCATAGTGAAATAGTAAACCATTTTTGAGGGAAATGCTAATGATTTTGTGGGCTCCGTGAACACTGGTAATGTCCAATATGTCATAATGGCCAGTGTTTGCTAGCATACAGAAATGATAATCTGTAAGCAATGCTCGGTTCATTCCACCTACAGAAAGCGCATTTTCTTAATTAACGAAGTTTAAAAATGAATCAGCGTTGAATGCTTAATAATGCCCATAGATTCATCCTGCCCTTTGCGTTTCATGCTAATGGACAGTTAAATCTGCATTAAAGTTTAATAGGATCATTGGGTCCTTTCAGATTTATTGTCAGAGTCTTCTTAAACCTCTGACCACACTTTGTTATTTCTTCCCAGAAGTCTATTTCATAATTAATGCCCTCTATAACCAATATCATGGAGCTTTTCTCAGACAGTGCTCTGTAAATCTGCCTAATGATGGCCGTAAGGAAAGACTGCTCGCTCCTCGCTGAAACAGAGCTTTTTTTGCCATAGCCATGCGGTATTTACACATTTGTTTTACACACTTGCACTGTGCCACCAGCTATTAAACATCTGCTTCTGAACATAAACAACACAAAGAAAGTGCCTAATGCGTTTTACGAATGCAGTACACTTTGGTGTCCTATGACCTTTTTTTTTAAAGCATTAGAGGCATTATTTAGTTTTTCTGAGAACTAGTAGATAAACCATTTTCTAACATAATATTAACCCAGCATGAAATAAGAATTCTTCATTGGCATTGATGGTTCCGTGAAGAACCTTTAACATGCATGGAAACTTTCCATTGCACAAAAGGTTCTTTATACTGGAAAAAGATTCTTTAGATTATTAAATGCATTGCAGATAAATAGGAATTGGTGTGGGAAGATGATGGCTCATTATGAGAGAGCTGCACTTCTCTGTTTCTATGGGCTTGTCAGCTCTAGTCCTTCTGCTTAATAAGCCCAAAATGGACAGATGTCTGTCACAGCAAGGAGACATGCATGCTGGAGAAGATTGATGGGGCCCTTCAAGCACCACTTTCTGTTTTAACTCTGTCCCTCAGGAAGCAGCTTTGCTCTAAAAGAGTGCATCTTTGAACTGTCTGAGTCAATAGCCCTCTATATAAGGCTCATGTTTTTTTGACTTTGCTTCCTGTTTTCTTAACACTGTCCTGTGTCTGAAATAGTTTTTTTGGTTTATGAGTTAATCAGCAAGAGACTTCATGGAACTTCTCCGGTTTGCCTGACATCAACATGCAAACGACACAGATGTGAAGCACAAACAACCAAAGCTCAGTTAATACAGGTACTTAACTGAAACATCTGTGAGCAATGAGCATTCCCTTCGAAACATCACGTTTGCAGTGAGTTTCAATTTGAAAGTATAATTGGAAGCAACAGTATGCAGTAATGAAATCACATTCTCTCCTTTGAAAAATATAGATTCTAAAATGTTTACAATAAAATGATAAAGACTGTAAAACTGCCAAATTAACTTCCTATATACAGTGAAAATATACATTAAAAAGTAATTTTCTGTAATAATAAACATGCAAAAATATGTCTAAGTAAACACTATATAATATATATGTATAAACACAGTATGTGTAATTTTCACCAATTTAAACAAGTTAAATATTATTAAAATATATTTTTGTAATTTAAAGTGGAAATTTTTCCATCTGGCTGTAATTTTTTTCCCTTGTAAATCAAACAGGATTTTTTTTTTTTAATTAACCAGGCATTCATGCAAAATCTAAAAAAAAATTAAAAAAAAGCAGCAACAACGAGCAGTTGTGATCACTACTCATGATGACATGATAACAAAATGGAAGGTTATGAATTGCTTTTAGCTTCCTACACTTGAATATAATTTACCAAATAAAGCCCTTAAATATGTAATGTGAGCACGTCTGAAACAGTTAAGCATTAATTGAGGTTAAACAAGAGTTAAGAACCTACAGCAGGTCTTTAAAGTTTAATGTGTTCTCTCATCAGATTGTGCTCCACATTAACCTTGATGACATGAATATTTTTCAAAGACAAACTAACAAATATTACATTTATAGAGTGGGCTCAAAAGTCAAAAAGTTCAATTTCAATATTCACTTTGCCTGGAGAGGCATACAACACGATAGCACTATTTTGGAAGAGCAGGTGCTGAGAAAAGCTAGATATCAGCGGTGGGAGAGAATAGATGTGAAGTCTGCAGAGAGATGATATTACCGCTCTACGTACACGACTGACTCACGCTGATTGCACAGTTTCCTTTAAATCTGTTGCTCATTAACAGCTCTTTGCATTTACTAGAACACTTTCATTATTCACACAAGCGTAAAAAGAACGTCTTTTTCCGCTGCAAAGGCAGATGCATACTTACCTTGATCGATGCATTGAAACTGAAAAGTCTTTTCAACTTTTTGTTGCTCTCACCCACCTGTTTACTGTAGCTTCCAGCTAATTCAGCATTTAGGAAGAGGTTTAAACAGCTGTATATCTCTGAAAAACCATCCTCAACACTCAGCTAAATAAAATGATTAATTTTAAAGTGAGACATTGCTGTTGTGGGTGAGAGACGACACCACCTTCTTTTCACCTGGAACAGAAATGGCATGTTTTGCCAGGACAGGAGCAGATAAACCTCTGAGGAGCTGCTGGGAAAGAGGCGTCTGCCGCCCACAGCTGCAAGCTGCTAGGGGGTCTGATTAGAGCGAGAGGTGATAGCAGAGGCCTGCCATTCATGACCTGAGAAAGAAAACCTACGGTGTTGTGATTTCAGCAGCAGCAGGACATACAGAGAACTGTGGGTGGAGGATCAGTGACAGAACACACACTTAAACAATGATGGGCGGCAGCAAACCATAGCGTGATGGGACATAATAAGCCTGTTACTGACCAAGCTTGAGTGTGAAAAACTGAATCATGCAATGATGGGCGGACAACATGAGAATAAGCAGCTGCTGACAACCATGGCCTCCTACCTGTTGGTTTCGGTGCTGTACTGTCCCTTGCCCACCTGATTGGCCGCGCAGACCCTGAACTGATACGAGCGGGCCGGAGTCAGGCCCTTCACCATGGCTCCAGTCACAGTGGGGTCCACATCAGGCAAATACACTCTCCAGGGAGAATCTGGTATACAAAGAGGAGCAGAACATTTCTAACTATTTAAAAATGACAAGGGACATAATTTATTTATGTATCTATTATAATGTTATTATATTAATAGACACTACTGTTCAAATGTTTGGGTTCGGTAGGATTTTCAAATGTTTCTGAAGTTTCTTATGCTGAACAAAGCTGCATTTATTTGATCAAATATATATTACAAACAATATTGTGAAATATTATTACAATTTTAAATAAATGTTTTTGAATGTATTTTAAAATGTAATGTGTTTCTGTGATGGCAAAGCTGAATTTTCAGCGTCATTACTCCGGTCTTCAGCGTCACATGATCCTTCAGACATTATAAATGTCTTTACGATAACTTTTCATCAGTTTAATGCATCCTTGCTGAATACAATTTATTTCTAAAAAAAAAAAAAAAATTGTACTGACCTCGATTATGAGTGGTAATGTATCTCGTATTATATATTTTTTATTTATACAAAAGTTCCTTTTTTTCCTCGAATCTGATTGGCTGAGAGGAGTGTGATATTCAAGTGATAACAGAGTATCACTCCGCTTGCAGCATTTCTTATCGCAAGTGTCATGGCGGACACCCAAATCCACTATAATTTTATAATTAATACTGTTTTGTGTCATGGAATGTAGTTTTAAGAGTTTTGTAGGCGAGAATGTACTTGTTTAGATTTCAAATATGCGGTGTGTTAATAAAGATAACTATTTGAGCTGAAGAATGAATGCTGTATCAGACGCAGGTAATCACACTCACTCAAGGCCATCTCTCTAATTGAGGCCTGCGGCTTCGTACCTATGGCCGAAACACAATCATGCCGATATATAGCCATAACGCACGGCTACTTATGTGATATTGCTCATATATTTATTATGTTTCATTTCTTCTCACCTATAATAATTAAGTCAATATTTATAACCCCCCAAAAAACAGTCCCTTCACTGACCCTTAGAATTAAACAGGCCTTTACTGCTATTGTACCAAAGACTTCTATATGTAAATTAGTTTTTATGTGATAGGCTAATCAGTCTGCATGTGAAATGAACCAGACTTACAAAAAGTCGGCCTTTTCCATGATAAAGGCCCCTTTAACTAAAGATCTGTTAAGTGTAATCATTTCTGGAAATGTTATTAATGAAAGTAATTATACAGTGTTATCAAACCTTGTATTCTGTCTTCTAAAGACACATGGTGGCATATATAAAATTACACAATTTGCATAATCAAGCATAATCACATGATACTTGTCAAGTTTTTTTTTACACAAATTATTCATCCACTCATAATTACATAACATGCTTGAGTCTGGACTCCTCACAGCATTCAGGCTGGCCATTATTACTTAATGGCACTTAATGACCAGCCCATGTAGCTTCAGAAATTATACAACAGACTCCAAACAACATTTGCAATGAGTTGAAGTTTAGATCAAAAGCAATTAAAATGATCCTTTAATGAATAAACATCTCCTGATTCAAAACATAAGAGCTACTCATTGCTTTATGTTTCAGATCTTCTTAATGAGGAAGAAAATTACAGATTGCACCTAAAATCAGTGTTTTTGAGGGCAAAAAATTTTTTGGCAGAGAGAGCAGGTTTTTCTCACTTTCTCTGAAAGGTGTCTCTAATGGGACTTCCCAGCCATATTACACCCTGCACCAGTAATCTTCACCTCCACTCCAACACATTCCTCTCTGTCCTCTTCCAGCCCTGCAAGATCAATCTACTTGGGTGGGTTTTTTTCTTGGTTCTGTAATACCACAGGCTTTTACACCACTGGGCAAAACTAGCTGAGATCAACTCACATATGTAGCATGCACTGTAGATACAGAGCAGCTGCGCGCTTGCTCTGAACATTTAGATGCATTATGGGTAGATGTGAATGAGGCACTGAGATCAGTAGATTCTTTAGCACTGCCAGTTCGGCTCTATTACTGAGTGGGATTCAATTAAAAATTGTGCCACTGAGCAAATGGCTATACAGTGACCCCAAGAAGTATTTGCACATCTTATTCACTCTTAAAATTATTTGATTTCAGAGCTGTATCACTTTTTCTAAGCCACTTTTGACTCAAATGTCTTTTAATCAAGTGGTGTCAAGGTGATTTTTATTGAATGTAAGGAGCTGAATTCAGAATAAAACATCTGCATACTACTCATACTATTTCTGCCACTTAAGTGCATCAGTGGGGCTCTGGAAATAAAAATCCCATTAATTTTCTCTATAGGAGAACTTATTTTTAACAACAATTTAAAATGAACCTCTAAAGACAGACCTATTGCGAGCAATGAGGTTGTTAATCGATGGTAAATGCTTTTTTTATTTTTTAAACAATAGTGTTTAAATATATAGTTTAACAACAGAATTTCTGGTGGAAAAAAATTACCCATGATTTTGCAGAGAAATTGCCACCAAACAGAGAATTGAGAGAAGCAAATCATGCCAAAAGAACTCTTTAGCGTCCACCCACTTCTATGAAGCGCTGTGAATGACGTAATCGAGTTAGTCTCCCTATGCTCGCAAAAAATGTAAATATTTGTGTTTAATATATGCAGATTTTGCGGTAAATGTGTAAAAATTGACATGTATTCACACACACACACACACATATATATATATGAAGAGTTCAGATGCAAAAGCCTCTAAATGCCGTCTGAAATTTTCTTCTAAAATGACCATTTTTATCAGGCTCCTATATTTATGTTCAGTTATTTTACTTTAACTGCATAGAAAAGGACCTATACATTGCCATTAGAGTAAAATTACTGAACCTAAACATAGCAGCCTGATAAAAATGCTCATTTTAGATTAAAATTTCAGATGGCACTTAGAGGCTTTTGCATCTGAACTCTTCATATATATATATATATATATATATATATATATATAGATATAGATAGATAGATATAGATATATTAAACAGTCTTTTATCTTTGTATTTTGGTCCAAAGTTTGTATATGATTCACATCACAGCTGGTTGGTTTGGTTCATGGCTTATAACTCTTTCATTTTTAGATTTTTTCCCTAAATCCCTATGGGAAGACTTACTGGAAAAAAATTCAAGGGTTGCTACGACTAGGGTTCTGTTCCCAATTCAACCTTAGTTCCTCTCAAATTCAGACAGGTGTCCTAGCAAAGTGTAGATCATCACCTTAACCACTGTTTGACAACAAAAATGTAAAACCTAACAAACCTATTTTGTTAAGTTTTCATATATTCCTATACAATAAACACCACTTGGTTTATCTTACTGTTCTCTGAAAGCTCCACCACATAATGCAGCAGGGGGCTGTTTCCATCAAAGGGTCTCATCCAGGACAGATCCACGCTGCGGCTGTCGTTGGCATTCAGGCTGGCCTGTAGGTTTCGAGGCGAGTGTGGCAGCTCTCTGAGGACAGAAAACAGCAAATACTCAAAATAAGGGCTGTTTCGCACTTCTCACATAAGCGCTGTATAAACACAGCTAACATATAGGCTCTATACAGAAAGTGATGTAATTTTGCGGTTACTAAACGTACTAGTTACTAGATTTCTTGCCAGATGGAAATCAAACACAGAGAATTACAGAAGCGCTACAAGGCACTTTCATTGTGGTTTGGGTATGTTGACAATCATCTATGGGACTGTCTCTCCCAGTAGGCCTCCTTGGCCCATTTTCAGATCTCACATATTCACTACTACTGCCAGCTCCTCCATGTTCAAAAAGACTCCAAATTCAGCCCGAATCTCACAGCCAATTGAAGGCAAGCATCCATTTGGGTTTGTCTTGATTTTCTTCTTTACACTCGCTTTTTTATTTTATTGATTACTTTATTAATCATTTCTGGGGAGGATAGGCTTCCTGCTGAGACCAAGCACCGAGCACCGAGCACCAACAGTTGCACTTGGAAAGTTTGTTTTCTCCTCTAAATTAAACCCATGGAGAACCGCAACGCTTAAGATTTCATCCCTTTTCTCTTCTTTCTGCCTAAGAAAGAAGATTATGCCGTTTCTACAAAATGCACATTTTGTTAAGACAATGTTAACAAAATGTTAAAAAGCAGTGATTTCACTATAATGAATAAGACATCTCTAGAAAATAGCTCTAATAAAAAAAATGTAATTAAGAATAAAAACATTCTCTAAAACAAGTCTTTTTTGGGTGAACTATTCTAAGTCTTGCTTTTCATGTAAATGTATATTGTAATAAGGACGTTTGTCCATCAAGATATCGTCCTTCACAGGTATTATTATAAGTATTATAGATACAATTTTTGCATTTTTAACATAGAAATAAGACTAAACTGGCAAAAAAAATAAGAAAAAGACCTCAGAACTAATGATTTGTTCAGATTGTTGGATCATCAGTGTTTAGTTATAATGGCATGGGCTGTGATCGCTGAAGGTGGAAAAAGACAACTTCACATGGGTGACTTCAGCCACTGGGGAAAGTCCTCCTGACAAAATGCCCGATTCCACACAACCATCTGATACCACCACGGCATCTTCTCCAGTTTAATGAGGAGCCAGAAAACCCACAAACAGATAATGAGTCTTAGTTCCACACAACATTAGCCTCATGAAATCTGCATAAAGTACACACACCCGCTGGTTACTGCCGTCTTCCAGCGGTTTATTTCTGGAGAGCTTCTGAGGGGATTTTATTCCCTCATCATATTGTGATACAGAGTCATAAGCAAAGGCTTTAGGTGTTAAAATGTTTACGCTGCCAAGATTTGGCTTTTATTTCGGGTTTAAGGATTCGACTGGCAGACACGGATCAGAAATAGAGTTTCAAATAGCAGGGATGAAGAAATCTACCCACTCAAGAGACTGGTCGAAAGGTCAAAAGCTTTTTAGGAGATGGTCAGGACATTTTTTCTGGATGGACAGTTAAAAAAGCACACATAAATACTTTAAAAACTAGGATCTGAAAGTCAGGGTTTAAAGGCAAAGAACAGAGGAAAAACTTCTTTTGATTAAATAAATGCTTTTAAAAGTTACAATTAGCGGGCCGTTGATGAATATGAAAATTGCGTATAAGCAGTTGGAGTCCAGATGGAAAGGTTACGCTGAAAAAGGTTACTGAGGAAAGGTCAGTCTACACGCTCCTGCTGAGAGCAGCAATCCACTCAGATAGTGTATGCAGATGCTGCAGTGGGTGAGCAAACAGAACGAGGAAGAAAGCTAAAGAAAGCAAGCATACAGTGTAATGACAGTACAATATAAAAGGGAGCTTTTTGTACTGACAAATCATATAGCAGGACACTAAACTACATGTACACAAAATGCAAAGCTCCATTCAGTGTGTTCTGTGTTCACATAGAGCCATGTCTCAGGCAACGCGCAAGCACTGAATTGAGTTTCTTTCCGCTTCTCTTTGCGCTTGAATGGACAAATACATACAAAGGTATGTCAAAATGCCGTCTTGTTGGTGAGAATCTTCGAAAACAATTTGTTATGTCTTAAGTAAATGTAAACAGTTGAGAAAGTAACCGGATGTGCATCAGTATATTGGATCCGTGCATGGTGTCTTAAAGTGACTGCTCCTAATATACCAACTGCTGTCTTAATGTTAATTTAAAAAATAAATAAATAAAAGAAAAAGAAAATCTCTCACCGCTCTTGACTGAACAAACAACTTTTGTAGCTTTAACAATGAAAAAAATGCAATGTTATTTTACTTTTGATCATTTAATTTCTGTGCTTGAACACCTAGAACACCTAAAAACCTAAAGCAATGTTTAATTTGTATCTTTGTTCATTTGTTCTTATTTACTGACTTTTCACTTGTCTTTAATACTGTTTGAGCTTGATATTTGTAAGTAGTTTTTGCTATGGTATCAAAATAGGAATCATGAATTGTAAAAAATGAACTGGTATCTTAAATGTGGTGTCATATAAGCTTATTTATTAGAACACAAGAAAACATGGGTGATAGCAACAACTATTACATTGTTCATGGCAGGGCCAGGGAAAATGTTGCCAGCGCAAGTAAAAATAAAAAAAAGTGGGAAAAAAAGACTGAGAATTTAGATTTTTGGGTGGAGTATCCAGGTTTTTTTGTCTGTTCTATTGTCCACCAGGTGGAAATCATATAACACCTCTCCTCAACATCATTCATGTCTATAGCAAGAAACGGTGTGGGATGAGCTACATGACAAAGCTGAATACTTAGGGTTAGAGGTTTTTGAGAGCCAGCATATTTTTCGCTCTTCAGTTCCGTCCTCACACTTCAAAGCCGGCTTGTGAAAAATGATGCGCAATACGCATCTGGAAGGTGACACACATCCATCAGCACAGCGCATTAGTCAGCCTAATGCTCAGAGATGAAGGGAAGCTAAGTCACTCACATGACCTCCAGACGCGCCGCCTTGGAATCGTTGCCGGCCTGAGAGATGACATCACAGGTATAGTCCCCGATGTCCCCGGACCAGGTTTGACTGATGTGCAAGGAGCCCTCCTGCAGGCTGATACGCCCCCCTCTGGTCTGGCTCACTAACTCCTCATCCTTTTTCCACACGTACCTGCCAAGTGAAGGAGACGAGGAGCGGAAGAGAACTCTATCACAGTCAAGCTGACACAGGGGGAGCGCAGGAAACAGCGCTGGCTCATTACGCTGATATCCAGCATATTAGCGCCGAATTAACTGTACAGCACTACGGATCGCGCTTTGAATCAACTTCAAGGCCTGTGGGCTGACACTCTGAATTAACATTACAATCAAACTGAGTGTGGAGCCCTGGGCTCTGATGTTGAGAAGTGAGAAGGAAGCAGCAAGGCTCGTTTGTCATCACTCACCTCACCGCCACGCGCGGGTCGTGGGTGGCGCCGCACTCCAAAATGGCCGTGGTCCCCTTAATGACACGTCTGTCCATGGGAGGGCTGGATATGGACGTGCGACCTTGGAGCAATCACAACACCGTTAATTCTGGACTAGTTCAACATTTCCAAGAACCAAATGACTACGCTTCACTGTTTAGCAGCCTCTTCACACGTCAACAGCCGAGTGCGTTTCCCTCCCGCTGAGACAATGCCAGGACTTTACATGCTCTGATCAGTGTGTAATAACAAGTCTGGGTGCTGTAGATATCACCTTGCGAAGCTGTGCTAAGAAGCTGATTTTCATGGAACAGATTATCAGGCTCTGCTCTGACTTTATTTATTTATTTAGGAAAAGAAGTTTGATGTGAGTTTTACCTTTGTCCAGTCCAGAACCACACATTTAGTCACATAATTTTTCCTGTTCATTTGAAATAAAATTGAATTGATTTGTTTGAATTGATTACTATGAATTTTACTCTTTATTTATCAAACTGATTGACAGATCATTTTTAATGTGATGTTTTAAAGATAATTAGTATATTTAAATGCGCAGTTAAGGCCTGTTCTCACAAACACAAACAATAAAGATTTTAATTTGAATCAATGATTGTTAATGCATCTATTCAAAACCAACACAAACATTTGTATGCCATCAATGTGAAAGATTTTTTTTTGGAGAGATGTTCTATTCTCTTTTTCATCAAAACAAAAACAGCATTGCATTAGGCTTGCTTGTGGACTTATGTAAGTTATATAGCTACATACGGAAGTTTGTTTCTGCCACGAAAAAACAAAACAAAATACGAAATGTAATTGCAACTTTTTATCTCAAAATTCTGACTTTATTTATTTATTTATTATTATTATTATTATCGCAATTCCAAGTTTATGTTTTACAATTGTGAGTTAAAATTTTGCAATCTTGACTTTTTCTCAAAACTGTGACTTTATATATTTTTTTAAGAGATGCCTAATTTTGAGGACAAAAAGATCTGTCTGTATCACAAAATGCATATTTCGTTCAAAAATATTTTGGGATATTACATTTTGTATTCATATTAATGCATGGAATCAAATATGTGACCCTGGACCACAAAACCAGTCATAAGGGTGAATTTTTTTAAAATTGAGATTTATACATCAACTGAAAGCTGAATAAATAAACTTTTCATTTATTAGTTTCCATTTATTATTTGTTAGGATAGGACAATATTTGGGTGCAAAAAAATCTAAATATTGAAAAAAAAAAACGCCTTTAAAGTTGTCCAAAAGAAGTCCTTACACACTCATTTTAATGCAGTCATTCCTTCCTTCATTTATAACTAAACTCAAAATTACAAAATACAAACTTGTAATTGTGAGAAATAAAATAAGTACTGTGAAATAAAAAGAATATGCAGGGACAGAAAGCTCTCGGACTTCATCAAAAATATCTTAATTTGTGTTCCGAAGGTGAACGAAGGTCTTACGGGTTTGGAACGACACGAGGGTGAGTGATTAACGACAAAATTTCAATTTTTGGGTGAACTATCCCTTTAATTTCTTTTATTCTGTGGCAGAAAGATGGGTTTAGATTAAGTGTTTCTCTTACTCCATACGGTGAGGGAGGCGCTGGCGTTGATCGCTCCCTCTGAGTTAGCAGTGTAGCAGGTGTACATCCCCGTGTCCTGCAGCACCACCGGTTGAATCTGCAGACCGCCAGACTCCAGCAGGGTGAAACGTGGAATTTGCACTGAACCGCTGGCAAGAATCTGAGTATCTGATGTGCATACATATGCAAATAAACACACACACACACACACCAGTTAGCTCAACATCTTGCATCTGCTTCCATATAAGGAATTAATAGAACATCACTATGCATGGTGTCGGAGTCCAGGATGATTTTATTACAAGCTTAAAGTTTTCCCAGAGGAAAATCCTCCTGAAACTGCCTGCAGAGCTCTCTACCTTGTTAGGGGCCGCTATTAAATATGCCGCTTCATAATTGGGAATGCTATGGAAACGACTTCATGAATATCGCCAAAACAGTTATAGAATATAATGGACGTTTTTTTTGTTACTCTTGCATGAAATTATCTTTTGTGTTGCCAATCGGCTGCAACAAAGATGTCTTAATGGCTTCTTGTGAAGCACAAAACACACAACCTCATACATCAATTTATGCCTCTGCTGCAGTAACAAAGCGGCGAGGATGCCTGCGATCTGGCTGTAAATAGTAAAATATAGCACTAGTACACATAACATAACAGCAGGTCCGCGATGGACTCATGTTAATACTGACATTACTTCTACTACACTGATGCTCCGTTCCAAAACCTAGCTAACTGAAGGATCTCTGAAGGATCATGTGACTGAAGACTGAACTGAAAAGTTAATTTAAACTGTCCTAATATTTCACACTATTACTATTTTTTCTGTATATAGATAATATGATTGCTGAGCATCAGAGACTTTTATTGAACCCAAACCTTTAAACATTAGTGTATTTTATGCAAAGAAGGCAATCCTAGAAAAGATTCTGATGAACTCAGTAAAAAAATATAAATAATTATAAATAATTAAAATGTTAAATATAAATGAACTTTTGTTTTATTTAGTGCTGAAAAGCATTGACACAAACTGTTCAGTGGCATTGAAAATTTATGATTTGGCTAATATTCAGGTATGCAGCGTGCTTTCATGTCATTCACTTGCCAATCAAACTCAAGTGAACTCAATTGCGAGTCAAGTGTCCCCTACATAGGCAGCATGTGGATTTTCTGCCTATGTAGAAGGCTGCAAATTATATGGATCCAAGACTGAATGGTAAAAATGCTCCAATGTTGGCAGCAGGCAAGAAGGCAACTCTATAGGTTTTGGAACAGAGCTCAGATGTGATTTATGCCTTGTTCGTTAATGAATTACAAATGCTAAAACTGCTCAAATCAAACATCGCTTTGCACTAGCTTTACCTCTCTTCCAGATGATGGCAGGTTTAGGGGCCCCAGATACCTGACAGGTGAACGTGGCCACCGCTCCATCTGTGACAGTAATGTCGACCGGCGCCGCGGTGAAGGCCGGAGTCATACCTGCAAAACACACAGTCACAGTTTTTAATCAGGAAGAGAAAACGCCACATCCGTTCAGTAGCCCTTCATTCACGCTTAATGCAGTCCGCCCACACACCCCACACCCCCACAGGAACACGCAAATTATTACAAGAGGCCAGTAACACCAGCCAGTAAATTGTATTAAAACAATGTTATGTCCATCAAAACACTACTGATGCTTTTTATTGTGATGCGGGACATGTCTGCAAATTTGTGTCTCAAATCGGAGACGGTAAACAACTAGCATGAATCTAATTATACTGTTCTGATTGGGTGCCCAATGTGGCATTGTTGAGTTGCTAGGTCATTTTTAATAGGCAGAGATGTGTAAATGAACAGGTATTTCCATATGGAAAAGTAAAACATACTGCTGTTTGAGAGCAAAAGAGTTTGCATGCATTGTTGAATATGTGCCATATTCATTTGGAACAGTAGAGACAGAAATATAAAACCCATTACAGCTTGCTTTCCAATTGCTTTACATTATTTTTATCACATGAATACTGATGCCACGTTAAGGCTGGGCAGTATAACCAAAATTTTATATTATGCTACAAGTAATTTTTTTTTTTTATCATAGTCACAGTATATAATCACAATCTAGTAATTTTTTTTTCCAGACTGACCAATATTTCTATGACTAATACAGATACAGATTATTGCAACCAAGGCTCATTGGAAAAACTTGCTTCTACCTACAGTCTCCTGGTACATAATTGCACTTGAAATACAGAGTGCTATAAAAGACATAAGTCACGACAAAAAGAGCTCAAAGACTTGTAGAAGCAATCCAAAATGGCCTGGTTGCTTCAGCAAATGCATTTTTACCTCATGTTTGCTTTTCTTTCTTTTTTTTTTAAATTACTGCAATACAGTACATACAACAGCCAATGTAATAACACTGCAACAACCACTGCCAGATTCACATATATCTGTTTTGGATAAAACTGAGCATGCTTTTATTATCGGACATTTAATTTGAAATATTCTGCAAAATGTGCAAGAAGCAACGTAATGCCATTTTGCAAAAAAGAAAAAAAAAGAAAAAGAAAGTTAAATAAACTCTATATCTTTTACTTGCATGTATTATGAAGGTATCTCAGTGCTATCTTTGCTAAAGCACTTGAACTATACATCTTGACACAATGTTCGACCCTGAAAAATCAGAGGTAGTATGACACTGAAAATCAACACTTTCATGCTGCAATGTTTTTTCCGGTGACCCCGTTCACAGGCTCTCTGGGGAGATAAAGGCCTGGTGAGTGATAACATATCTAGGGTTGGGTACCGAATAGTGTTGGGCGATATAGTCATTTTTCATATCGTCATATCTAGTGATCGAACGATATTGATTTTTTATAACCGATACCGATACCAATTATTTGCATGTTTAAGTGCCCGATAACCGATATGCAGAACCGATATTTGTTTACTGTTAGAAAGTAAATAAATGACTGAAAGGAGGAAAAACCAAAGTGAAGTATGGACTTACTTCACTCAGTTATCTTAAAAAAAAAAAAAGGTATTTTATGTTAAATTTAATCTTAATATTTGTTGCAAATTTAATCATATTACAACAATAAAAACATTTTATTTATAAAAAGCATCAGTGGCAACACTGATTTTAACAATAAGCAAAATAAATGTAGAATGTCTCATTTTCAAATGGAGAAAATAAATAAAGGACAGGAGTCATAAGCTGTTTAATAGGCTAAAAAGTGAAGAATAATTCACTGGATAATGTTAATTCCATGAATAATATTCTCTGGAATATTGAAATATAACAAACAAAACATGTGTTTTATTGCATTTCTTAACTGGTATGTTATATCAGAATTATTAATATGTTTTTTTGTCATTCTAGAATCTAGATTATGAAATGCCTGCTGACAGTGCGGTTTATCTATGCATTTACACAGAACTATAGCCTACTCAAATTGCGATCGTTCGCGGAGATAATAAATAATTAATTTCCATAGCGATGTATTTATTTAGATGTTTATTAACGAAATAATGGTTGTATAGTAAATGTTAATATAATTTAGCGTGTTTTAAACAAGTGAATCTTGTTAAGTTACATGCGGTGGCAGTGCTGGAGCATTTCCTGAGCATCAACCGCTGAGTGAACAGCAATATGAAAGCGGCTTCACGAGACTAATGATGAGCAAATACAACAGAGAGAGAATTAAATTCAGTGCTTTTATTTCCAACGTGCGCTCATTCATGGCTGTATTATTTAATTCACGCAAAGTTACATCTTTATTTGGAGAGGACTTGATGGATTAGCCTACGTGACTCCGACTTCACGAGACTAATGATGAGCATAGACAACAGAGAGAGAATTAAATTCAGCACTTTTATTTCCAACATGCGCTCATTCATGGCTACATATTATTTAATTCAGGCAAAAGTCTTTATTGGGACAGACTAATGGATTATCTTACGTGACTTCGTGAGTTCGTCTCTATTTCTTAGAGCCAAACTGTATAAACTGCATATCAGGCATTTATGTAATACATCTAATTTGATGGCTGTTATGTTAAATAAAGTTTACTAACTACAGCAAATCAAGTAGGCTACCTGTGCACACCGTTGTTGTTGTCTCATCTCCCCTCAGACGTGCTGCAATGACGTTCCTGCGCGCAATTCTGCAGATCCTGCGGCGTTTATCGGTGAATCCGATATTACAAAACTGATATCCGATTATGGTAAAATGCTTAAATATCGGGAAAAATATCAGTAAATCTATATATCGGTGGATCTCTAGTCATATCGCCAGCCTGTGAGATCGCCGATACACGATATTATAGTGCATGGGTGGGTGGGGCAAGAGAGAGACTCTCTGTACTTGTCATAGGCTATTTCATAATTATTTGGTGATTTTAAACCACGCGTGCGTGAGAGAGAGAGAGAGTCTGGAAGTACCAATAACCGAAATAATATACTTTCAAACATACTGAAAAACTAACATGTTAAATATAAAAATATTTAAAACAGCTAGTTCATATATTCGGATACAGCAGTTATACATCGCTATTAGGACCGCACGTCCTACTGTGACAAGTTTGCTGCATCGGCGCGGAAGTTATCAGTTTAAAAATCAGTCAAGGTGAAAATTAAAAGTAGATTTATTTTAAAGACCAACAGTTTAAGACCAACAGTTTAACACTAAATATTGGACATAAACAAACACATTAAAGAAAACATTTCCAATGAGGAGGAGAAGCCTAATCCTCATTTGCGCATGTGTGTGAAGTGCGGTGCTGAGGTGAAATAGCGGGGCAATTTGATAATAATAGCCCAATAATAATAGGCCGCCTAATAATAATAATAATAATAATAGTTTTATACATTAATAGGAGAATAAGCCCAATATCGTCTTGACTATCGACAAAGACATCTGCTATCGTCGATATCTCTGACTATCGTCGATACACGATATATCATCTATTGGCACATGTACCGAAACCTGGTACCAATATGGCACCGGTACCTATGTAACCGGTATGTACTAGAACCGAATCAGAACGCAGATTTCGGTGCCATGCCTGAGCGATCGATTTAAATATTTGTCCTTTGTTTCTCCGAAACGGACGTAAGAAGCATCATCACTGTGAAAATAATTTCCAGACTGAGAAAATGCACGTTAACTCAATTCAGAAAGCTCTAATAATACAAGTCCAACAAATCTTTGTAGTAACGCGAGTGTGCTGTTTTCACATTCCGACTTAAAAGCACAACTCGGGATATGAGAGCATCCGAGGAGTGCGTGAATGCAGTAATTACACTTGCTCTAATGGCAGAAGGTAGCCTTCAGCGATTAGCAGTGGATTATAATTTAAATATGCTTAATTATTATGAAAATACCAGAGATGGCTTGAATAACACAGATAAACTATACATTGTCGTAGTTGAGTGTTTATTTATTTTAGCATTCAAAACGTTTATATCTTCTGTTTACTCAGTTCCTTTGTCCATATCCCTGCCTGGAGCTTCATGAGTTCCGCTACTTCTGTGATATGTGGAATTTCTGGCGTCCAGTATGAATGAAAAAGACATCATGTGTTTAGTGCTAATGGCCAATCCAATTATTATTATTTTTTTTATAAGTATCGGTTCAGGCACCGTTCAGGCATGGTTTAGGCACCGGTACCGTTTTAAAAGTATCGATTTGGCACCGGTATTGAAAAAAAACCCAAACGACACCCAACCGTATACATATCACACTAGCATTCATCCACTGTACTTATCCTTGATCATTTTAGCATGAAACAGATCTATACAGGAATAATAAAGCCAGCAGAAGAACTAACACAGCTTTGATTGAACCGCCGCTCAATGAGCGAGTCTAGATATGCACAATCAATATGCAAGACAGAAGAAACCAAATTCCATGTGAGATCGTCAGCCATTCAGAGCTGAAGTGAGCGAGTGCATTTTTTAATAACTTAAAACTTTCTTTTAGGCTTGAAATGAATTGCTTATCTTTATTAAAGGGTCCTTATTCTACGTTTTCCTTTCTTTTTTTTTTACTTTAAAAAGTTCAGCTTAACAGTGAGGGTTTTGTGCTCTAAAACAGTATGTGTTTTATTTTTATGTTTTGAACATACCCTGAAGACTGTAAAACGTTTCCTTTTAAACAAAATATTGCTCTTTTTAATGACCAAGCTTCATTCCCAAAAATGGCCTGTACAAGCACAGACAATTGGATGATTCAAGGGTCAATACAGCTGGAAGTTAAAATCATTACGGCAATCTACATGCAGCAAATATGGGCTGTGGTAATTATCTGTGAGATGAGAGTGCTCTTCTGAGGGGGTCTTAATGTCCTCATGTACAGATCAGGGCAGTGCCCTGACAAACACTACGATGTAATCAACTCCAGACAGGCCTCTCCACGGGGAGCCGTTGTGTCTCTTATGCAAAGGAGTGAGAATCACACAATCATAGATTAGGAACAACACATCTGTCACGCCAGGAGACTGCTGTACAACGGCTGAGAGAAGGTACACTTTGCAGCTGGCCACATCTAATACCCTTGACAATGTCTCGATTGTTTGTGTGTCAATAATTACTAGCATCGAGTCTGGAAAGCGTGTGATAAAGAATGCATGATGCCCCGCAGGCCGGCCTCGGGGTCAGACTCACTCGTGACGTCCAGGTAAGTGTGGACCTGAGCCTCTCCGGCCGAGTTCCTGGCGAAGCACTGAAAGATTCCGGCATCGCTGGGCTGTAGCTTCCTGACCTGAAGCCCCATGCTGGAGATGACCTTGTAGCGAGGGTTGTTGAGTTTACTGAGGGGCACGGCATTCTTATACCACTCCAGCTTTGGCATGGGCACCCCTGTGAATTAAAAGCACAACATGATAGGTCATTATGATGGTCAGATGAAGGTAGGAATTGAACAACTAGGTACAGATTTTTTAATAAAATTTTAAATGAAACTTGGAAATGAAATGAAATAAAAATAAAATAAAAAATATAATATAATAAATAATAAATAACATTTTAAATGCTTTTTTATTTTTTTAAAAGGTCAGAAAGTTATATAAATATAAATATAAATTACGTATAAATACATTATATATATATATATATATATATATATAGTACACACACATATATATATATATATATATATATATATATATATATATATATATATATAAATTTAAAGTTAAAAATAAAGTCAAAAGCCAATAAATATTTTCACATTATGGCTTATCACTGACAAAGACAGACATGTCCATTTCAAGATGAATTTAGGAATCACAACATAATAACGTACAATATAAACAATGGATATCCATTTTGAGATTTACTAAAGATGTTTGACAGGATAACTACATTTTAACAGTACAATTTAAAAATAATCTCAGTGTAAAAATAGAGGAATTTAGTATTAAATAACAAATATTCAATACCTACTAAAACCGACCGACAGACAGAAAGACATACAGACCGTCCGACCGACAGATAGACAGACAGACAGACCGTCCAACAGATAGACAGATAGATAGATAGATAGACAGACTGACTGACAGACAGACCGACAGACAGATAGATACAGTAGATAGACAGACTGATCGACAGACAGACAGACAGACAGACAGACAGACAGATAGACCGACAGATAGATAGACCGACCAACAGACAAACGGATTAGATAGACAGACAGACAGACCGACTGACAGACAAACAGATTAGATAGATAGACAGACAGACAGACAGACCGAACGACCGACTGACAGACAAACAGATTAGATAGATAGACAGACAGACAGACAGACCGAACGACCGACTGACAGACAAACAGATTAGATAGATAGATAGACAGACAGACAGACAGACAGACAAACAGGGGTGCGTTTCCCAAAAACAACTATGGTCGCAAGTTCCGTCGTTACCAATAGAGTTCAATGGAACTAACGACCATAGTTAGCTAACGATGCTTTTGGGAAACGCACCCCAGATTAGATAGATAGATAGACATCCAGACAGACAGACCGACCGACAGACAGACAAACAGATTAGATAGATAGACAGACAGATAGATACATGGATTGATAGATAGATAGATAGATAGATATAACTAATCGAATCCAAAGCTAAGCTAATCGCTAAAGCCACCTAGTATTGCTGGTCTATTGTCTGAGGCATTAAATAGGCATTACTACATTAAATAGGCTTCCCAGGTTCAGTGAATCCAGTTTGCCAAAGTGAAATTACACTACGTGTATCCCCATTCTTGTTTTTGGAAGCTCTGTGGTATGAAGCCACATGCACCGCACTGGTCTAAACACTCTATTATACACACACTCATAGGTCTAATTTTGAAAATGCTGGCTGCACCCTTTCTAGGATATAAAAAAGATGAAGTGTCAAGTGGAAATGAGATGATCTGAGGCCTTAAGCCTCCAAACAGATTCGGCTAGCACGCTTCTAAGAATATTCCAGCAACTTGGAAAAGCGCACTCTCGGGGGGGATGATTTAAGTAACAGCTGAAAGAGCTAACAGAGAAAATCATCACTCGCTGTGGCTCTCGTCTGCATCAAGAGAAGGCCACCAGATTGTATTATTCAAACTCATTTAGCGCTCTTCGCCTGTGGTTAACAGCTGTATCAAGCTCCACTCGGCAGCAAACAGCCGCAGACTTTGCCGTGCAAATTTTCCGAGACGTATCAAAAGAGCGAGGGGCTCTGGGCATGTGTTATAGTCTTTTCCTTGATCCTCGAGAGCTGAAGACTTCTGATTCTGCTCTGGAGAGATATAACTTCTCAAAACAAAAGGATTCCTTTCAATCCAGCCACATAAAAAAGTGAGAACGGTCCCAGAAGCAGCACATAAGAGAGGTAATGGATTGATTCCACTTTCCACTCTTGAGGATACGGCGGGGTGACTTGCTTGTTTTTATTTCTCACAGCCCATCTGATGCTTAGGGATCATTTTTACCCTTCGCTGAAATTGCAGCTGAGCCGAGCCTGAACCTCAACGGACAAATATCATAAGTACGGTTATAACAGTTGGGCCGACTTTCCATTCCAGCACTATTAGAAAGCTAGAGAATATTTCTGGCAGAAAACCAATACCATTTCATCGCCCATTTTTCCACTCTATAATGATAATGGTTTAAGCCCCTTCCCATCAACACCTCATATCTCACAGTTAATCGTAAACTCTTCACCATTCGTACGAAAGGCCGCCATCTGTCTTCCACGAAGGGACGCTGACATCCTGATTTTATAAATCACCCCCAAACAGAGCAGGGCACAGCCCTCGGGGTTGGTTAATAGACCCGCACGGCGCTCCTGGAACTTTATACACGACGGTAGGTGGCAGCGCAAAGAATGCGATGTGAAAATTGCTATAAATACTTTTATGTAACTAAGCTTACCGACTACAAAAGCTCTGAGCGCTCAATGAAGCGCTTGGATCAGAAGGGAGTTGAAGTGTATTGTATGTCTATTGTGTGTAAAGCATATTGCAGAGTATACTTATAAATCTCGAATCAATCCAGCCCCCTCGGTTTAAGTCCCGCACGTAAAACACTCACCTCGAGCTTGGCACTGGATATCCACGCTTTTCTCCACCTCTCCCATCATCTTTCTCCTGGGCTCAGCGGTGAAATAGGGTGCCTCTGCAAAAAGCAAATAAGCTTATTTGAGAACACAGTGACATTTCTCAACTGAATACAAAAGAATGACGTTTTTCGAGGTATTGAAATTCATAAACGGCTTCAGAAATAATCGAATGATTCCATCAGACAAATTCAATGTATTTTCTTAAAAACTGTATTTTCATTGAGCGCAGATAGGCGTGGGACAAATTTATTCCCTTTTCTGTAGCAACTGAACGTTTACTGGAGCAAAAGTAATGAATTCATAAACACTGTCAAAATTGAAATGCTCGGCTTGTGGGCTTAATATGGTCACGTGTCTTCGGCAGTCAGACATGTGGAAGCGTCCCATTAAGACTGAGAGCACTGGTGGGCATGTTTCGTTCGCTCACCTAATGCACAATGTCCTCTACTGTAATGTTTGGACTTCCTGCAGAGGCACAGATGGCCACTGAGACTTCACTTTCTCACAATACTGCAGTCTTACGTTATAGATTTCATGCTTATAAAACATCTGTTGTGAGGAAAATCTGCCACTGATTATGTTCACATTATACTGTAAACAGATCTGCATGAATGCTGTTTTGTTTTAAAGGAACGGTTCATCCCAAAAATACAATTCTGACAATGATTTATTTATCTCCATACTGTTACAAGTCTTTTGTAGAAAATTGAAGGAAATATTAGGCAAAATGTTCACACTGCACTTCTACACATGTAGTCCATATGACTTCCAAGTCATGTAAATTCATATCACTCCCAAACAAATTGTACTTTTAGGGGTACTACAGCTTGTCACTGGGGCAGTATCCCTTAAAGGGACGTTTTTGTACCCTATTTACCTCTGAAAGGTTCATAGAAGTAGCTTAAGGATACATATTACTACTCCATGGTACTAATACACACCTTTTAGGATTAAATAAGGTACAAAGTTGTCCCTTCTAGGGTTCTGTCTCAATGAAAAGCTGGATTCATTTGTTAATGTTAAAGTACATATTAATTTAAGTCACTACAGTCAAAACCATTGTATTTTTTTTTTTTTTTTAGGCACTGGTCAATTTTTAGATTTTGGACTATTGCTTTCATAACTTGTCGCCTTTCAGGAATGAAAACATTCAAATTACGCATAAGTCTTTATTTTTTTTTATCATACTTTATCTATTTACATCTTTACATTTCAATTACAAGTCTTTAAAAAGTTTTCTCAAAATTAGATTTTTTTTTTTCTGTTCCAAAAATATCAACTTGACAATAGCAATTACAATTTTATTCCTATTTATATTCTGAAAGATTTTATAGAAGGGTTTGTTCATATAACAATCACATGGTTTATATAACATTGTATTTCCTAAAAAAACATGGTGGAAATGTATTTGTTTTCTGGCTGTAGACAGCATTTCCTGATTTATGGAGTGATCTAAAAGAAATATCCAAAGCCCCCTCTAAAAACGGTAAATATGTCAACAAAATGAAACAAGAATTTTGAAACTGGCTTTATCCAATATCTAGATTTCTATTCTGGAAATGTATGCAAATTAGTGCATATTTAACTGGTTAATTTCTAATTTGCTTATTTAAGCATAATGTTTCAGAAAACTTGCAATACAAAACAATTGTCTTAATGTCCTGTGAAGCAAATTAGTTTTCACCCTAATCACCTGTAGTGTCTTACCTCGTAAGTAAACCATTCACAGTTTGATTTCCCCTAAAAGTATAAACACTCTATCACGTTTAAATCTTTGTTTTGTTTGCTTGAGCATCCTAATGTGCCTGACGACAGCAACACTCACTCAACCAATGGCATGAGTTTGGGGCGGAGCTATGTGTTTGCGCGTCCAATGGCAGATGAAGAGAGTGGTACAGATATTACACACTCATTATTCACTGAAAATTAAATGATATAACATTGATTTGATCTGACATGAGGGTTAATAAAATGTTCATTTTTGGGTAAATTATTCCTTTAATCAGTTATTTAGGAGCTTTAATCATGAAAATCGGGGCGAGAAAGCACATTCATAGATTTATTTTCTATGAACTATTTCATAGATCTCTTTAATAGTTTTACAAGGAATTAATCTTGTATGATGTACAGCTCAAAAGAGACATTATTGTAGAGAATTACGCTTGAGAGACAGAACTGTGATGTGTTTTCTGAGAAAAACTCACAGACCATCAAAAATCTGAAGTGCATCTTTTACCCAAATAAGCAGATGAATAAATGCATACTTAGAGATCTTGAATATAATTCAGACACCCAAACAGTCACTAAGCTTCTGACTTATGTGCAGCGGCACACTGACAGCCCACATTCATCAATTCACATGCACTCTTGCCCAGTGCAATATATTCCTTCTGTTACGGATCCGTCTGTCTATACATATGTATTGGACTTCACATGGAGCTCAGAACACCTGTCAGCTGGGCTCTCAAATGGACGCCGATGTGAAGTGAAGAGAAGGCATAAATATTTAATATGCTGTTTAGCTCAATGGGTTTCCATATATAACTGTACAGAGAAGAGGTGGACAAACTGCATGCACTCAGTATGTGTTAAATATATGCAAAGACAGGAAAAACCGTTGAATGTAGCCTGAAACTTACATAAATCAGAGAAAAACATTAAAGATAAATTGTTTTATGTTGCTGTCTATCGCTAAGAGATGAAGACAAATTTGGGCAATGAAGACAAATTTGGGCAATGAATTCAATTTTGGCATACATGGTGCTACAGTAAATAACACACATACACAAAAAAACATTTTTAGGTCTTACACTTGCAGTTAAATGACATTATTAAGAATTATTCGTCAGTTAACCTAAATAATGAGCTCTGTGTGGTAATATCAAAATTTGTTCAAAATTTAATATTAATAATTTCTATAAATATTATTATTGTTGTTATTATTACTAATATTATAATCAAAGACATTTGTTTATTTTTTATTATGTAATTGATTAATTGTGTTCTTATAAAAATCATTATTATAATAGTTTTATAATTATATATTATAGTAACTTTAAAATATAATGAAAAATATATGTGCACATCATTATTATCTCTATTATTATTATAACATTATATTATTATTATTATCAACACGAGAGATTATTATTAATGGTATTATATAATGATTTTCTGTTCTTATAAATCTGTTCTTTAATGTTTTATACAAATTATTCCTGTAGAATATAATATTATTAAGGAAAAGATAATAATAATAATAATAATAATACTTATTATTATAATTATTATAATTAATTTATTTGAAATAAACATAATTAAATATGACTACATTAGGTAAAGTAATTTTCGTTGAGGTTGAAATGGCTCCTATAAGGCAATCTATTTTCTTAATTTAACAATATTGTTCATGCAACAGAAAATATGTTTGCAGATCCTTCCATTTTTACTATGCTGTCCTAAAGATATGATAACACCAACATTTATCTCCTTACACGCTGCTATTTCAAAAGACTACAAATTATGTGCACTTTCTGTTATTAAGTAAATCAAATGACTTGGAAATAGGTCTGATGGCACTTCAGCGGTATGTATTCAGGATGATCCTAATGTGTAGAATTACCAGGTGATATTCTCATAGTGCGCTGTGACCGATAGCTGTAATGCCTGAGGCTCACCTAAAAGCTCTTAGCTCAGCTAATACAGTGTGTAATTTCAGGTTTTATGCGCAGTAATGTAGTGCTATATCTATCAGAGGGCTTTGCTGTTCATCACTCCCCACTGAGTGGAACCATTAAGACGGTGGATTTTCTCTGCAGATGTGCGGCTGTGAAAGCATTGTGTCGGAGAGAAGAAATTGAGCTTTTATTGGACAAGGTGTTTCACCTGTGATGGAGAGGAAGGCTCTGGCCTCCGCCGGCTTCATGCTGATGTCCAAAAGTGAGGCTTCGCACACGTACATGCCCACATCGGCACTTGTTGGGTTGATGATGGTCAAGCGCCGGCTGAAGGAGCCCACGCCGCTGGCCACTTCCACGCCGTTTCTCCGCCACACCAAACCAAGCTTCTCAACCGGACTGTGGAAAACAACAGGGCAAAAATACGGTGTCTTTTGAACTTTGTTGCTGCTAATTTTGCCGATTTAAACATCCCACCAAGGTGACATTATCTAAGGGTTAGGTAACATATGTAAGGTTTTGTCAAAACTGACCCTTCACAAAGACCTGCCTTAGTTACTGTTGCTATGTCCAACAAGCCATGCCACTCTCACACTACACACGATGTTGTCACATAGTGAAAAATACATCGCAGAGCAAAGAGGAAACTGAAAACACGCTGACATACAAGACAGAGCAGGTTACTTCTGGTATGACCCTTTTGATAAACCAGCATAAAGGTATGTTTTGAAGCATGGTAGCTGGATTGAGCTGTTTTAAACTCGTCCTTAGTTGGTCATGAGCTGGTTATAAGCTGGTTATGAGCTGGTCCTGAGCAGCTCAAACCAGCTGCCATGCTTCAAAGCATAACTAACCAGCATACGCTGAATATTTTCAATGGGAAACAAAGTTTCAAAAATGTCAAATTTTGTCTTTTCATAACAAATTCAAACAATAAATCTTTAATGTGTCATGACAAATCGCTGTATTGCCTCAGTTCATGAAATGCACAAAATAAACATGAATGAACATCAGAAGGTACCTTGTTTCAACTGCAGAAAGACATCAATACACACAATCTTTCAAGTTCAAGTCCACCGACATTAATCTACTCTCCTGTCTGATTTATTTGTCAGACAAAATGGGGGATTCAGCATTATGATTGGTCAAATTGCCTGTCAATCAAACTCCAGGCGAAGGGTCAATTGTGACAATAATTTAGAAGCGGTAGTAGAAGAATTTTCTCTGGCATACACTACTGTTCAAAATCTTGGATCAGTAAGATTTTTTAAAAGAAATAAATCCTTTTATTCAGCAAGGGTGCATTAAATTTATTAAACGTTTCGACAAAGACATTTACAGTATAATATTACAGTAAAAGATTTCAATTTCAAATAAATGGTGTTCTTTTCAAATTTTCAACATCGATAATTACTGAGCAGCAAATCAGCATATTAGACTGATTAGACTTATTTTAATAACAACATAAACATCTTGCAAACTTCAAAATCTTTAAATATCCTGTTTTTATCCATGTTTTGTTTTTTTTGTTTTTTCTGGGAAAACATGATCAATGCACTGTATGTGTTACTTTAGCAACTATTATAATAATGGCTTTGAAATGAAGGTTAATTGGAGCAAGACAGTGTGAATATCGATGGCTGTGAACCTGTCAGAGGTAAATGAACATCAAATGAACTGTACTCCTGCTGGGAACAGTGTGTGTCCACTCACCGTGCATTAGCAACACACTCCAGTGTGGCCTCACTGACCCCGGCCACCACTGTAGTGTTTCGCGGTGGGATTACAATCACTGGAGCCACAGGGTCCGAGGGGGCCTCTGAATCTAAACAGGAGAAAAGGTGATGGGAGAGGGAGAAAAGAGACCTTTAGATCTATAGTACACCAGACTCCAAAATTCTGGTTTTTCAGCCTGGTCAAGTCGATTAAGCTGGTTTTGGTTGTCCCAGAAGTACCTCAGATCCCCACAAACCTATCAAAACAAACCAGCCTAACAGTTTCACCAGGCTAGGCAGCTTTAAACAACTTTCACATAGGAAACATTAAGAGGGATCTGCACTAAATCAGCCAACACGTGTTATGGTATTACAACTCTGAAAAAGACAAAAGCCAGAGAGTTGGGCTCTTTATGTTCTATGCTTGCCTGACACAGAATGTTTTGAATAATTAATCTTTTGGCAGTGGTCCTGTAACATGCTCCAAACGGTGGGATTCCTCCCCATCCCCTCGTGTGGCTGTTATGCGAAATCATTCTTGCATGAAAATATGCTTTTTACATTTTTAAAATGACCCAAGCACATCTTTCGTCTAGAAGTGAAAAATTAAATACTGCCTATTAAATCAGCTTCATTCTTTCCAGAGGAAAATTAGAGAATATCTAAAATATTGAAATCTTATGATAATGAGGATTTAAATAACTAAGTCAAATGCTAGAATCAAGCCTTTGATGTCGAATTTGACGAATTGCATGAAGGAGCTGCTGAACTCTGTCAAATATGGGAACTTCATGTGCTATTGTAGGTATCCTAAAAGGGACGGGCTGCTCCAATTACAGATAGCATCTGATGTGACTTATTAAATATGTCAAAGACCATATAGAGGCCATAACCACACATTCACGACGGAGAGAACCAAATGTAACAGTTTAATTGAAAAATTGGCCGAGCTTTAATCTGAATATTGTCAGTGACCTTTAATATTCACAAAAAGAATATTAAAGGTCACTGCTAAAGATTGCATTTCGCTTTATGATTTATGTTTGTACTTTGGGCTACAATTCCAGCAAATATTACAATATTGCAGGCTTGCAGTATTTCTTGACAGAAAAGACAAACTTCTCCATGCCATCTAAACAACATGTGGATGGATCCAAATGTTTCAGTGATACAAAACACTGAAAACATCAGTAAATGGCATTACATTTCGAATTCTTACAAATTGCAAATGCGATGCTAATTTAAGCCAAATCTTCAATCTGGTGTAAATAGGAATGTGTTTTTTATAAGTAAATCTCCAGTGGTGTTTTGTGTTGATAACAGCCGAGACCGAAACAGATTGCATGGGGCGTATGGGCCTCCCTCCCTCCCTCCCTCTGTATTTGCAGATGGGGCAACCCTTAACAATACATAAAGATATTATTGGAAGACTCATATTTGTTTTTGGAGCAGCTAGAGTGAAAATCCTGTGGTGTGATCATATGTGAGGTGCGAAGCGTGTTTCAGGGGATCCTCGGGTTGCTTACTTCTGCTTCAATGGATAAGTTGCCTCACCTGTGGCCATGGGAGGCAATAATTTGACTAAATTCATCAGGGATGCGGTAAACAGCACAACTCCCTCTTTTTTACCTCATGATCTCAATTGGACAAGCGAGCCAGACATCAGTTTCTATATTCAAGGGCTTTGGGTTCTTCAACTTCGTCCTTTATCTATGTAAATTATATTAGTTTATGAATATTAGGTTACGTTATCTCCTTTTCTGTGTGTGCTTGTTATCTCGGCTGAGGCTCAAACTCAAATAATTGTATTTGGTCTGTTCCTGGGCTTCTGAATATGTTCTTTGAATAGCTAGCTAAGGGTTTGAGCCAATGTAATTCTCTGCATTACTGTAATAGCAATTATTTCGTCTAACCAAGTCCACAAAGGCACACTAAAGGGATAGCTCACCCAAAAATGAAAATTCTGTCATCATTTAAATGATAAATGATGATATAATTTTCATTTTTTGAGCGAACTTTCCCTTTAAGGGGTGTTGAATATGAAATGTGTATAGTATGAAAATCTACCACGATCTGCATCTGCCTCAAGTCTCAGCATTCATTATGAATTCATTAAACTGCTTGTAAATCAATTATTTTCCATGAACGACAAAAGTCTGATGGTGTCCACAGAGCAGAAATGCCATTTAATTGAATTCTAGCTGTTAACTCCAAGACACTTCATACAGGAGAACAGAGAACCATGAGTTAAGGACTAAATAAATCAAAAATTGGAGTATGTTTTACAAGAAAAGCAATGCAGCCTCCTTCAAAATTCCATGCTTTGTTTGTTGTCGTGAAATTTACTAGCAGTTTCTGAGTGTAAATTGTTTCTATGCCATTTTTTTAATGTACGCAAAGATAAAACAAGATAAAAACAAATGTTCTACACTTATGTGGGTTTTGCAACTTTCTAAGACATCTTACCATGTGATCCACGGTACTTCTTGTTCACTGTCCGGCAGCAAAGGCAAAAAGAGAGGACAAATACCAGCCAAAACAGTGAATTTACAGTATGCATGTACTGTATATGCAAAGTATGATTTACACAATTAGGGCATGTTATGGCATCAAGCTTTAACCATAACTTTAAAATGTGAGATCCATGATTGGTCAACAGCAATTTCCCACTTGTGTAAATCATATTAAGGAGTGTTTCTTCAACTATGGGCCATTTTGTCCCTATGGTATACACTCTTTATCTTATTTAATTTGTCCACTAACAGCGTCAAAGTGTACATGCATTTTTCTTTCTTTTATAAAAGTCCCACCACATGGTCATTTCCACCGCATCTCAAGTGATATAGTGTATTTTATACTATTCTATGATGGAAATAAAATTCTCAACTTCTTAGTCTTTCTAAAAATAATCTTTATTATTTTAAAATAGAAATTAAAAGATTTTTGCATAGTCTTTTAAAATAGAAATTTAATTTAAATAAAAAATATTTTCTTAGTTTTCTTATATTTAATATATTTCATATTTTAAGGTTTTTTTTTTTTTTTTAACTGAAAGTCTAGATCTGGGACAAGCATACAATAATCTACATAAAAAGACTACACATAATGTGAAAAGCAGCAAAATAACTGCAAAAATAATTCAAATAATTTTTAATGTGATTTTAACAAAAAGAAAAAGTTGAAATCTGTCAATTTTAATTAAATACTCCTGGAACATGGATAAGTGCCCAAAGTTATAAAAACACCCGTATACAGCATGGACAAACTATATAATTACTGAAATGTGAAAATGAGATCATAATATAAAACAAGATTTAAAAAGGTTCACAGTGCACAATGACAATCTATACGCGCTTCTATATTTGGGCCAGTTTTTACAGCAACACATCAACCCTGAGACTCAAATAGAGATAATGTGCAAGTACATGACCTACAGTTAATTGCAGTTGAGATGTGGAGGAACATGCCAGAACAGCCTTTTCAAGGCTGGAGAGAATTGGGCTGAGACGATAAATAGCAGCAGAGGGGTGAAGACGTCCTTGTTTTCCCCCCCTAAATCTGTCGTCGCCTTAATTTACACAACGCCTAATGAATTCCTATGAAGCATGAAAAGGTGATCTGATACAACACTACACACAGACAGAAAAAAAAAAGGAGAACAGCTGGCAGATTGACAGGCAAAAAAGACACTAAAGCTATAAAATATTCAGTGATTCAGGGACTGAGGAAACTTCAAGGCACAAGTAGGAGTTTCTTCAGAGGGTATTGTCACACAAACAGGGCCAGATGAGCGAGCCGGGCATCCGCAGAACACAGCTGAGAAAATATGAGGAAATATGTGCATTTGTAGATAATGCCCAGGAGACAAATATTTGTTTTGTTGTTGCCCGGAAGGTTTAGTATGGATGGCGGACATCGTGTGTCCCTGTTAACGGAGAGGCGGTCCACCTGCACGTTTAGGACAGACATGTGATTTCTAGTAGTGCTCGGGCCTGTGAATGACTGACACCTGGGAAGGAGGTTGGATTGACATAAGGAACCTGAGGGTAGGGGTGGGTGAAATAGCCTCAAAATTATATCACAATATTTCAAGAATATTTGCGAAAACGATATTTATGATGATATACAAAACAAATATGGAACAACGTTTTATTGGAGATTGCAGCTGGCAGGCAGCAGCATTTATTAGGGCAAACACAATGAAGGACATTTTCCATCCTTTTCCAATGAGCTACTGTCATTGATGACAGACTACCTAATTTGAAGTGTAAATCTATTGTCATAAGGTGGCAGAAGCAGCATTATAGCGCAAGAGTATTGACCAGTGTTGGGCAAGTTCCTTTAAAAAAAATAATTAGTTATAGTTACTAGTTAATTCTCACAAGCAGTAACTGAGTTAGTAACTGAGTTACATCATTATAAAAGTAACCAATTACCAGGGAAAGTAACTATAATTCAAATATGTTCAAATATGTCAAATAACTTGGATGCCTCCGATATTAAATGTTAAACGAATTAAATGGACACTACATGGAATAAATTATTATTTTAAAACATTGTACACTTATACAAAGCAATTAAAAAATACTTTTTAACATTTTAGCAGACATTATACCAACAAAGCACAATTTAACTTAAAATTAATAAGTTAGTAAAATAATATTTTGTGGCCATTTTTGAGACCCCCTTCATGCAAATAAATGCAGCCTTGCTGAGCAGATGGGAATTATTTTTAACAATTAGAAAATATTACAGATCCCAATTTGAACACTATGTGAACATTATAATAAATGTATTAATAGAGCTGTTGTAATTATTATCATTATTATTGTCTTTTTAATTTTATTTAACAGAACAACAGTAAAATTACAATACTAATATTTATGAATGTTGATGGAGCTTTTATTTTGATGGAAACCCACAGGAAGTACTCAGTGCTTCTTTTTGTTGACAGCAGCAGATTTATAAATTATTCTCATTACTAATTTGGGAAGATGCATGTATCACATTGTCGCATACCTTGTAAAAATTCATAAAAGTGTTACTGAGCAACTGATGAGTAACAGTTTCAGCGCAGATTTCCCTCGCGGTTTGTACTTTGAACCCTGGCTAACGAGACAGCGTCGCGAAATCATGCAGCTTTGAATGCAATTCATGCATGTATTAGAAAACATAATGTTCTGCAGTGTATTTCATTGTTAAAGGCCATTTCGCGATTTTAATCATCATACAGTAACCAGCAACAACCACCCCTTCTTCTTCTCATCGGAGACATGAGATGCAGTACTAAACGTTCTCTCGCTGTTGGTGCTTGTAATGATTTTTGCGTCGTTCTCAGACAATTTTAAATGCTTCGACACTGCTGACGTGTTTGCTGCATTAGTGCGCGCCTCTATTTCATTGCGTCACGTCATTGTTCAGAACAATTTATTAGGTCTTTTTGTTTATTTTCGACCAAATAATTTTGGCTGCCGAACAATCGGTGCATCCCTAGTAAATACGTCATCGCGTCGCTATATAATGGATATCGTGATATGACACTTTGTTTATTAAGTAAAAATTTATACCGGTATTATCGTGGACGGTATGATATGGCACACCCCTACCTGAGGGTCTATTAAATGAACCAGCTCTGCATCAAATGGAAGCTTATTTGAATACTTGTTCCATAATTTATGGTCTACAGGGGTATTTTTCGGTATAAATATTACAAATAACAGAAGACAACATTTTGAATTCGGTTGTGCCATGTGACAGATGCAGTCCTGAAAAAGCAACATTCCCAAACAAGTGAATAGCAATGGAGTCTGATTCCGTCGCTCTGACCTCATCCACACTTCGTGCTGACAGCTGATGTGTGACTTCTGATTTTAAGTGCTGTCTCCAGCCTGCTAGTTCTGTGTTAAGGTGCACCGCTGGCAGGTGTTAGCAGGTGAATAAAGACAGAGCTGCGGCTATTCCAGTGCTTGTCAATGGCACACGTGGGGTTCGATTCCTAGCGGGCTTGTTCTGCTTGTGTTCTGTCACTTGTTTTGCCACGTAAGGAGGGAGTGATGGGGTTCGGGTTGCCCCTGAGGCCCTGCAGGCAGAAGCTGGCTCTCAGGTCCTATTTAGACAGACTCCACATAAATGGATTTGAACAGGATCGGTGTCCCAGACTGCTTTGCGTGTGTGAGGGCTTGATCCATATTCATTGTTAGTTTGTTTGGCATCTCTGCATGGGCAGACCCTGCTGTGGCCTTCACTTTTTCTTTTGCACATCTAACCCCGCAGGCAACGTGCTAACTCATTCAATGTGGCATGTCAAAACGGGACGAGCTCCTCAGGGTTGGGACAATTCAGCAAAAAAATGAAAAAAGTGATAAACATTTTTTTTTTATATATAAAGACTGTTGACCACCTCTCTCAAGCTCCAGAAAACTTCACAAAAATGATTCATATGGCTTGTGTGCTATTTTCTAAGAATAAAATTAAAGTTGTTATAATCACTAACAAAAACTAAACTGAAAACTAAACTAAAATATTTTTGTTACCTGAAAGAAAAAATCTAGAATAACTGAGAAAAACTGCCATGATTCCAAAACTAAACTAACTAAAAATTTAAATGGCCACAAATGAATTTAATTGAAACTTTTACAACCTGACTTGATTAAACATGAAAATGCCACTAGATAGGAAAAACAATGAAATGTGCTTAGAAATTTTAAACCATCAAGTATGGCCACAAATAAATTTTAAGTTTTATGTACATGGTATATTATGAAACATGAAACTTTTATTTTTCTAACTAAAATGCCACTACACTAGACAGCATAAACAATAGACTGTGCTTAGATACTTATCACAATAAAATCTACATACAATATATAAATATATACAGTATAATATAAAATATAATATATATCATATCAGGAAGCCCTAAAATATTACAAATAAAATAAAATAAATAAATACTAAATACATTCTGAAATAACTCTGAAACCATTACAGGCCTGAAAAGATTTGTTCAGGACTTGCTTGACTCAACCATCTACAACCCGAAAACTAAAAGAATTTCAAAATCACATGAGCCAATATTTTATTCACAATAGAAAATATATAGAAATATAAATTTTACAATTTTATGCTACACCATGGTAAACATGCCCCTGTCCCAACTTTTTTGAGTCCTGTAGCAGGCATCAAATTTGAAATGAGCTCATTTAGTGGATAAAAGTGTAAAATTTCTCCGTTTAAACATTTGTTATGCTCTCTATGTTCTATTGTGAATTAAATATTGGCTCATGTGATTTGAAAGTCTTTTAGTTTTCATTTTATTAACATAAAAAAAAAAAAAAAAACATTTCCGGAATTCGGGTTGTATTTTGGAAATATAGGAAAGTGAGTAAATTACATAACATTCATTTTTGGATGAACTATCCTTTCGAGGACCAGAAATCTGTGTTTCCTCGTTGCTGGCACTACAAATGCAGTAAGCTCATCTTTGATAACACCACAATATTAATGCAAGCCTCTGTGTCGGTCACACCTGTAAACAGTCATGGAAATTCTGAGGTAGATGTTCTTAATGTGAAGGATTTGCCAAACGTCTGTTCTGCCAAACCATGGATCTGCATGTTAGGTTAGACAGGATGAGAGTGAAAGGGCAGGACTGGGATATATTTCCCAAGCTCACCATGGTTTACGCTGTTTTGAAGTGACGGCCCCTTAAATCTAAGAGCTGGTGTAGAGGCAGAGGTTTTTTTTTTAAGGGACTTTGTTACCAACTTTCTGAAATTGTGTTCAGGTAGCACATGGTAGGTGTAGGATAATTAGCCTGAGCGAGCCCCTGCTCTCTTTGAGTCTCACATTTCAGACATGCACTTTTATTGTTTCCCCACACACGGCAGGCAGAACTTCAAAGTAACGGACCTGAAAGTCTGTTCTGTGAAACACCAGTGACTACAGCACACCTCAGCCTCTTTCTGAGTCTAGCATGGAGAAAGAATATTTGATCATTATTCGGAGAAATGCATAAAACTGTCATGACAATATCTGCTTACACCACCTCATTACAGCAACAAACATTTTACTTTGCCATCAGGATATCATGTAAAATAAAGTAAAATAAATAAATGAATAAAAACAATCCCATGCAACTTATGTTGTATTATCCTCTGCTGTTGTGCTATAATTTTAATAATAAGTTCTGTTCCAGTGTGGAAATTTTGCACATGCCAAAAAAGTGATGTGATTTAGCCTTTTGGTCCATCGCTTCAGTGCTGAGAACTTTCCAATAAAGAAGTTTAAATAAGAGAAAGTTTATTTCTCTGGGGTCAAGTGAAACACTTTCATCTTATAAAAGCACACCCTGTTCACTAAGCTATCAAAGGAGCTGTCAATCAACAGGTTTCCCCTGGGCATTCAACATGAATTGGACAAAGCTGCAAATGTGCAATATGCCTTATGTCTGGTGTGACCTACACAGAAGCCTTTAATTAATTAAATCATGGGGATATCCTCTTTTTGTGTTCCTTTCTTTCACTTTAATGGATCTCCATTTCCAAGCAGACCCCACTCAACTCGCTTTTGAGATTCTACTGCAACGGACGAGGTGTAAAAAGCAAGATGCATTGTTAAAGCTTTTGTCGACCAGATAAGAAACTGCATTAGCTGTGGCCAGAAAACAATAGATGGGGAGCGGACAACTCTTTAAAAATGGAAAGCCTCAAATAGCTTTCCTCCAGTCACAGAGCTACAGGGTTTCTGCCATCTCAGATAGCACTCCGCCTGCTTAGCATTCTCTCCCTGCGAGCTCATCTTATCGATTGACACTTGCATTTCTTTGTAATGCAAACGGCTGAACAATAAACACAGCCATACACAATCCAGGCTGTTTGGGTCTTATTCTGAGTCCCATATATCCCCATCAAAACAACTGATCCCACCCTGTGTTACCCACAGTTCAGACAGGTGAGTGATTTCCCACCACACAGTGAAAGAGTGATGGAAAAAACAAAAAGAGGACGTTGGATTCAGGAAAGTCAGCTCTGACGTTGACACAAGGTGACCTTTCCGGTGCTCTGTGTCAATCAAGTTGAAAGACAACCACAGATCTGGCCCTAAACTTTAAAGAAGCTTGGTATTTCACCTGGACGAAGGGCATGACCGGGTGTCTAGATGCGGTGCAGAGCTAGCAGACATGCGTGACATGCTGGAGGATCAAGGAGGTCTTTAATACCTGGAGAAAGCTATCTGTTAGCATACAGTAAAACTGGCCCAGACTGCACAGATAGATAGAAAGATAAAACGATACACTTTAAAAAGTGATGTTGACTTAACTTTAAAAAATTGAGAAAACCCGCTGCCTTAAAATTATTAAGTAAATAATAATTAAAGAAAAAGAAAAGTTAAGTGAACTTGACAATTCACTTAACTTATTATTTTTTTTATTATTGATAAGTCAACATTACTTTTTACAGTCAGACCAATAGACAGAGAGACAGACAGACAGATACATAGATATATATAGACGGATATAGATAGATAGATAGATAGATAGTCAGACAGACAGATAGACAGACAGACGAATATAGATAGATAGATAGACAGTCAGACAGACAGACAGATAGAAAGACAAACAAACAGATGGACATAGATAGATAGATAGATAGACAGACAGACAGACAGACAGACAAACAGATGGACATAGATAGATAAACAGACAGACAGACAGACAGACAGACAAACAGACAGATACACAGATATATATAAACGGACATAGATAGATAGATAGATAGATAGATAGATAGATAGATAGATAGATAGATAGATAGATAGATAGATAGATAGATAGATAGATAGATAGATAGACAGACAGATAGACAGACAGACGAATATAGATAGATAGATAGACAGTCAGACAGACAGATAGAAAGACAAACAAACAGATGGACATAGATAGATAGATAGATAGATAGACAGACAGACAGACAGACAAACAGACGGACATAGATAGATAAACAGACAGACAGACAGACAAACAGACGGACATAGATAGATAGACAGACAGACAGACAGACAGACAGACGAATATAGATAGTCAGACAGACAGATAGAAAGACAAACAAACAGACAGACATAGATAGATAGACAGACAGACAGACAGACGAATATAGATAGACAGACAGACAGACAAACAGACAGAGATCGAACATAGATAGGTAGATAGATAGATAGATAGATAGATAGATAGATAGATAGATAGATAGATAGATAGATAGATAGATAGATAGATAGATAGATAGATAGATAGATAGAAAGATAGAAAGAAAGAAAGAAAGAAAGAAAGAAAGAAAGAAAGAAAGAAAGAAAGAAAGAAAGAAAGACAGACAGACAGACAGACAGACAGACAGACAGACAGAGATCGGACATAGATAGATAGACAGATAGTCAGACAGACAGACAGACAGAGATCGGACATAGATAGATAGATAGATAGATAGATAGATAGATAGATAGATAGATAGACAGACAGACAGACAGACAGACAGACAAGACAGACAGACAGACAGACAGAGATCGGACATGGATAGATAGACAGATAGTCAGACAGACAGACAGACAGACAGACAGACAGACAGACAGACAGACAGACAGAGATCGGACATAGATGGATAGACAGATAGTCAGTCAGACAGACAGACAGACAGACAGACAGACAGACAGAGATCGTGATGAGGAGTGCAGCAGGCAGAGAGAAATAAGATTTTAGGCCCTCCAATTAAGAAAATGTCTTAGTCAATGGAGAAAGATGCCCTAGTTTGGCCATCTACCAGCAGGGGCTAACAAGGACAGGCTAGGCAGCCAAACCGTGACCCCTTGGGTCTGAGCGAGCAGCTCGAGGCGGTGCAGCAGACACCAGCCATAAGCAGCAGGACAACGCTTTCTGGTGTGTCTCTGCAGTAATTCACTTCATTACAGCACTCCATTTGACAGAGAGTGAACTCGCCAGGTGTAAATAAGCATCTAATTGGATAGTAAAATAATTCCCAGTCACTGAGCATGTTAATAAAAGCAGGTGAGGACACTTTTTTTTTCCAATTAATGATTTAATTATGCTGCTGCAGTGGGAACGTACGGCACCGTTGGGGTCAGGAGACTAGTTTAAAGCCCTGCACAGATAAAGCGTATACCCTCTCTGCTCTGATCAAAGGCTAGTTAAAGTAAAAGTGCCTTCTTGTCTTCTTTTCAGACTTTTGCTGAATAAATGTTTTGAATTGACAGCTGGCCCCGTCAAATTAATGTGTGCCTGTCCATTTATCCAGAGAGTGGTCTTGCAATTCAAAATGTGCGAGTATGTCTGTGAAATAATGAGGACACCAACTGTTTTTGCACAAATTAATTAGTGTACAGCGATGCGCATGAACAACAGAGTGCAAGATTCAGGTTAGAAAAACAGCCTGAACCGTTTCGAATAAATGCTTGTCCAGTAATCATCCAGAGAATAGACTTCTCCTTCAATGATTCAGATGGGCCGACAGCGTGCACAGCTGTAGCTCAAAAGCGTTTCCCCCCTTTCTTTTCCCTTATCTCATTAATATCTCATTCCTCTTATGCCCAGACTGGGTATTCAAACATCTGTGGCTCAAATAAGCATAAATAAATTAAAAATCTTTCAAGGTGCAACAGCAAAACAAAACAAAAAAAAACAGTCATTCTATTAAACATACAGTGGAGTCCAAAAGGCTGAGGCCACTACTGAAAATGCTTCTTTGCAAAATTTATAATTCAGCTAAAATGGCATCATAAATTAGATTATCAGAATAACAATTAAAAAAATGTCCTCTTTTGCTTTGATGACAAAGAGCCTCTTGAACTTCAATGAAAATACATTAGATTTTTATTCCAAGGAACGAATGAACGAATGAATGAATCAACAAACAAACAAACAAACAAACAATATTAATATAAGGACCTGCAATATTTTGGAAAAAAATATGGCTATGAAATTGTATTTGCACAGTCTTGTCTTTATTAACTAAGCTAAAAAATCTTACAGATCTATTTGGTTAATGAGAAAGTTGCTCCAGTTCTTCTATAATATAAATAATATAAGGCGGATCTAGACAAATAACAGTGGGTTTTAAAACCAATGTTAATATACATTGTTGTTAATAAACATATTCTGAACCAAAGCTCAGAATCGACTTCATCCCAATTACATCCCAATTACACTGGTTTCACAAAAGCAGGTTTTGAAATCATTATTTTACAGTGTCTCGCCCTTGTGCTTCCAGACACTTCAAGGCAAATGAAGGCTTACTAAGACCGACTGCGGCATCATTGATAAGCAGAGACACGCACTACAAAAACCAGAATGAATAAGAGCGGTAAACGTCTGGAATCTGAATCCATACTGCTGGAAGGGGAGAGCTCAGGATCTGTCAGAGACGCCTGATCTGAGTGCTGCAGGCAATCTCACAGGCTTAAATGTTACACTCCCTCAACACCAATCTTCAGTGTCAGAGGTTCCTCCCATACTCACCTCACCAGGGAGATCATTACGGAATTCCATCTCCCAGCAAAATTACATGGCCGGCACCTGAGTCGACTGGCTTGGAAATTAAGTTGCACAAGTACTGTGGAGTGAGGTTCGGTGGGATGGGGGAATAATACAATATGGATCCTCCCTGGCTCCTGACCTCTGGCTTTTCGCCCATGGAAATGTCTTATCTCTGTCTGGAGAAATCCCAAAGTTGTCTAAAAATCCAAAGCACATTACTAACTTAATAGAATTCTACAGCAAAGCACTGACTGACGTTATCTAGACTGTAAAGGACAGAGTGCATTCTCTTTAAATAAGATACTCATTAAATCTGCTGTGTGTGTGAATTTTCTTATTACAAATAATATAATATAATAAAATATAATATAACATAATATACAACCCGAATTCCAGAAATGTTGGGACGTTTTTTAAATTTGAATAAAATGAAAACTAAAAGACTTTCAAATCACATGAGCCAATAGTTTATTCACAATAGGACACAGAGAACATAACAAATGTTTAAACTGAAAATTTTTACACTTTTATCCACTAAATGAGCTCATTTCAAATTTGATGCCTGTTACAGGTCTCAAAAAAGTTGGCATGGGAGCAACAAAAGGGTTGAAAAAGCAAGACATTTTGAAAAGATTCAGCTGGGAGAACATCTAGCAACTAATTAAGTTAATTGACATCAGGTCTGTAACATGATTAGCTATAAAAGGGATGACTTAGAGAGGCAGAGTCTCTCAGAAGTAGGTTCTCCAACACTGTAAAAAGTGATAAGTTGAGTATATAATAATAATAAAAAAAAAGTTAAGTGAACTTGACAATTCACTTAACTTATTTTTGTAATTATCATTTACTTAAAAATTTTAAGGCAACAGGTTTCCTCAATTTTTTAAAGTTAAGTCAACTTATCACTTTTTACAGTGCATACGGTATGGGCAGCTTGCATGTTTTGGAAGGCACTATGAATGCTGAAAGGTATATAAAGGTTTTAGAGCAACATATGCTCCCCTCCAGACGACGTGTATTTCAGCAGGACAATGCAAAACCACATACTGCAGCTATTACAACAGCATGGATTTGTAGTAGAAGAGTCCGGGTGCTGAATTGGCCTGCAGTCCAGATCTTTCACCCATAGAGAACATTTGGCACATCATTAAACGAAAAATACGTCAAAGATGACCACAAACTCTTCAGCAGCTGGAAACCTATATCAGGCAAGAATGGGACCAAATTCCAACACCAAAACTCATCAAATTTGAATTGAGCTCATTTTGTGCATAATATTGTAAAATTTCTCAGTTTAAACATTTGTTATGTTCTCTGTGTTCTATTGTGAATAAAATATTGGCTCATGTGATTTGAAATTCTTTTAGTATTCATTTTATTCAAATTTAAAAAATGTCCCTACATTTCCAGAGTTTGGATTGTGACAAAAATAAAATAAACATCGCTATATTACAATATACACTATATACAACACACTACATTAAAAGTATAGCTAAATGCCACATTTATTATATCACATTTATTTATTATGTTCACTTAATTTTTAGTTTTATGTTTTTATGTTACAGTTTAGACCTATTAAATGTAAAAAATGATGACAAAAAGATGGCACAAGTTTTACTGTAATGTTGAATGGCTATATTTACTCATTTTATAAAACAAAAAGAAAATCAGTATCGGCATTGGTGATACTTGCCTTCATAGTACTTACTACAAAATGCCATTAAACTACATTAATTTGAAGATTTAAATTAAATTTTATTATTAAGTTTGATTAATCATGTTTAATTACAGAAAAAATGTGATTAATTAGTTCTTTTTAATTGATTGACAACACTAAACATACAGCTCAAAGGTTTGGGTCTGTATTTTTAATAGGGTAAACGTACCTATTAAGCTCACCATAATCTGCATTGAGTCATTTTTTAGTGCGCAAGATATTGGTTTCAGTACAAGAAGTTATGTTAAAATAAAATATTAATATTAAATATTAAAATACCTCTGTTCCCATTAAGCTCACAAATTCTTGTTTATTTTAACCTTTTTAAAGAATAATTGAAAAAAAAAAAATATTTGAAGGTACAAAGTCAATCACAAAAACAGAACACTAAAATCAAGCAACAAGGCATTCAGTTTGATCAGTTATATATTCATAATCAAGTGTCATTTAAGCTACATCTAGACTAGTCCACATTCAGCGAAGTAACACTTTCAAAATACTGTAAACTATTTACAGAGTAGGTAAGTGTATGAAGCCTAATGTTTTAAAAATCTGTTCACATTTTAAAAGTCGTGTAGTGTATTCCAGCCTTTAGTTGCTTTTTTCCAGGACAAATATGACAGGTTTCTGTTGGCTCCTTCTTTGAATGTACGACATGCCTCTTTCATCTTTGGGCATAAACTATAGTTACGTCTCGATTTTGTCATCTTAAAGCTGTTATTAAGTTATTAATAATTTTATGAAGATCAACTTAGTGACAGCCATCAGTTAATATTTATAGTCTGTTTAGGAAGTATTTACATAGATGTTCATTGTGGAAGAGCTTAAAGAGAGCACACTGAGCTTAATTGGAGCAGCAACAATTTTTAATAAATTTCATGTAATATTTATTAAAATTACAAGATTTTGCTAAATAAATAATCTAGGTCATGTATTAAGTTCATACATATTTTAATATGAACAACTATTATTAATATCTATGAAATTATACTTTTTCTTATTGATTTCACACTGAAGCTGTGTGATTTTCATAGTAGTGCACCCTTTAAGCTCACCTTAAAATAATATGAAATCTTTAAAAATAACAGCAGTGTAAAACCACAGACCATCAATAAACTGTCCATTTATAACATTATGGATGTAAAAGTACAAGCCAGTAATGCCTGTGAAGTAATATATTAGCGTAGCACACAATCTTATACAGCTAGTCAGCTAACTGTGTTCTGTAGCATCTGTGCTGTGTTGCTAAAACTATCTTTCGGATCTAACTGTAATTATTTCCCACATCCAAGTTCCAGGTTATAATATGCAAAAGTCTAAACATTAATCTCTTAATTTTACAGTAAGTAGTGAAATTTACCCAAAATGAAGGCTTAAACATCTAAAAAATGCACATTTAAAGAGCTACTCTTTTGGTGAAAGTTTTCAGACAGCTTTCAAAATGGCCGCCCGCCAGACAGTGTGAACACATGTATACTCATATCTCAGTGTGCAATGATCTGATTGATTTGCAATTAAAGGAGGTATATAGTAACAAACACATCAATTGGTTAAGACATCAAGTAGGAAAATAAATATTTTTTCTTTTTATAATCTGAGTTCAAAAATAGTAGTGTGCTTAATGGGCACGTGCGCTTAATAGGTACGTTTACCCTATGTTTCTGAAAGAAGGTTCTCAAAAAGCTGAATTTATTTGATCAACAATATAGCAAAAACAGTAAAAAGTTAAATACTATTACAATTTAAAATATCTGTTTTATATTTGAATGTATTTTAAAATGTAATTTATTCCTGTGATGCAAAGCTGAATTTTCAGTATCATTTACTACAGTCTTTAGTGTCCCATGATCCTTCAGAAATCATTCTAATATGATTTGCTGCTCAAGAAAATTTCTTATTATAATCAATATAAAAACAGCTGTGCTGCTACAAAATGATGAATACAAAGTTCAAAAGACCAGAATTTGAAAATCTGGTATTGACAATGGTCCCTTTTGAACATTCTGTTGACACTAAGTAATGTTGCAACTACATGTCAACAAACTCTCATAAGAGTATTAGTAGACTGTCTGCTTCATATCTACTCACTCCTTATTGTGTTGGTCTCCCAACAGATATTCTACTGACTATAAGTAACTTTGCAAGAACGTGTCAACTTAATCTAACCCTAACCCTACCAGTCAACTAATACACTACTAACATACTAATGAGAGTCAGTAGAAATGTAGGTGCAACATTACTTATAGTCAATAGAATGTGTTAAAGGGACCATCAAAATAAAGTGAAACCAAAGTAATTTCTTTCAAACATTTATATTGACCTCAAACTTTTGAACAGTAGTGTAATATAATATAATATGGCACTGTTCCGTCGTGAGAGCAGCGGTAGGGATGAGAGACGAATGCAGATCTGTGTCTGGACTCCCGCTCTTTCCTGAGCTGCTGCTGTGAGGGGGAATTTCTTCCCAGCCAGGACGTGAGCACGCTTGCTCTCTGAGAGAGGTTAATGATCCGGTAGTCAAGGGGCTCTTCCCTTAAGACAGTGCGAGATTAGCACTCTGCAGTCGGGCTCAGGAAGAGTGTGGTCTGAAGTTTAGAGACGATGAAGGCTCCCCGTTACATTCACAGCCCACTTGTGCATAAACACACAATGGTGGGACATCGTCAGACTTCCTGCCTAACTGCTTGCTGTACGGCTGCCATCCCTGAGGGACCCATCGGTGGCAAATCACACACTGGTGTCGCCGTCCGGTTGTATAGCACATGAGAAATAGTAAATAGAGGGGAAAAAGAAAGCCAGTCATTTCTCGTCCCATTTTATGACTGCACAGGAAAATGAGAGTCAGGGAAAATGAGTTTCTCTTTGCTTTCTCTTCAAAGCGATCCCCAGTTCCCTGCAGGTAAATTAAAAAAGAGGGACTGCTGTTTGTCAGGAAAATACTTCTACTTTTAAAACTATTTAAATGTAAAATGGATTTTAAAAGCCAGATATAGCACCGCTGCAGAGGATGCTTTTAAAAGTGGCACTAACAAAGAGCAACATTGCATTCACATTTTTTTGGACTTCAGAATGGTAATATCCTGGTACACTTTGAAGTAACTTGGAGTACTATTTGAATACCATTGCACATGCAATGATAAAAAAGTAACTAGCATTATACAGGCTCAGTTTTCAAGACTTTCCAATTTTCCAACAAACAAGCAACTTTTTCATATGCAAAGAGTACTGTAGATATCTTTAAAGTGAAAGGATAAGTAATGCGACATTGCCAGGTTTTTATATTATACAATGCACGGTTTTACAGCCAAGGAAACTGTACTAATAAATCAAATTCATTCTCAAACTATCCTCCCTCTCAAAAGTAGTCCTGAGGAAAGATTTTTCTGAATGTATCAGAAAAAAACATGAGTTAAAAAACACCCATTCATTCATAACTGTATTACATATACAGTATTTTATACACTGTAAAAAATAAAAAAGGTCACACTTTATATTAGGTGGCCTTAATTACTATGTACTTACATCAAAAATAAGTACAATGTACTAATTGTGTTCATATTGTATTGCAAAACACTTCTGCTGCTATTGAGGTGGGATACGGGTAAGGTTAGGGACAGGTTTGGTGGTATGGGTAGGTTTAAGGGTGGGTTAAGGTGTAAGGGATGGGTCAACAGTGTAATTATAAATATAAATTAATTACATATGTAATTACATAAAGGTATTATTAACAATATAAGTACAATGTAAGAACATGTATGTACACAATAAGTGCATTGTACCAAATGATTAATTTAAATGTAAGTACATAGCAGTTAAGGCCACCTAATATAAAGTGGGACCAAAAAAAAAAAAAAGTTGAGCAAACTTAAGATTTTAAGGCAACCAGCTTCAGCAGATTTTTGAGTTTTCTCAACTTATTTTTGAAGGAGATTTCTGAGTTCTCTCAACTTTTTCTTGTATAAACTTAAAACAACAAGTTGAGAAAACTAAAAAATCTGCTGAAGCTGGTTGCCTTAAATGTTTAAGTTCTCTCAACTTTTTTTTACAGCACTGTAAAGAAAATAAAAAATAAATAAAAGGTTGAGCAAACTTAAAAAGTTTAAGGAAACCAGCTTCAGCAGATTTCAGCAGACTTCTTGTTTTCAGTTTATACAACAAAAAGTTGAGAAAACTCAAAAAAATCCTAAAAAATAAGTTGAGAAAACTCAAAAATCTGCTGAAGCTGGTTGCCTTAAAATTTTAAGTTTGCTCAACTTTTTTACAGTGTACATATTAACAAGCTTCAATGTACTGTAGAAACTTGAACTGTAGTTTTAGTATTTAAAGGTAGTGTGTCATTTCTGTACCACAAGCGCCATCAAACAGAACTGCAAAAATAATGATTGATTTTAATTAAAGGTGACAAATCATGAAAATCAGCGTAATAGTTTCTACTTCCACCCAAAATAGGCATTTTCAAAATGATATAATAAATATTCTGTGTGGTATTTTGAGCTGACACTTCACAGACACAATCCGGGGACACCTGAGACTTATAATACATCTTGTAAAAAGGGGCATAATAGGTCTCCTTTAAATTAATATCTTTTTAATGAAATATGAGCAATTTCTGTCCCTCCATTAAAAGTCCATTCCACCACAACTTCGAAGCTCCAAAAAATTCCTCAATCCTTAAACAAGCTTACTTAGTGCACAAGAACCAGTGAGGTTTGTTCTCATGTGTCAAGCAAGTACAATTGCACATGTGTTTTCTATATTTGATGTGCTCTACGTTTGTGCTTTGATCAATGTTTATATGTGAATAAAACCTAAATTAAATCTGTTAAACATATAAAGTGTTTCTTCAGAAGACTTGGCTTGGATTGGTTGATTCATATGGATTTCTTTTATGTTCTCTTTATGAACCTCTTGATGCATCAAGTTTTGGTGTAATAGACTTTCAACGGAAGGACAAAAAAGTTTTCACTGAAAATATCTTCAGTTTTGTTTTGAACATGAATGAACGCCTTATGGGGTTTGGAACGATATGAGAGTGAGCAATCGATGACACAATTTTCATTTGTGGCTGAACTATCCCTTTAAATGTTCAAAGTAGCTTCCCCGGCACTATGTAGATGAGTATGGTCATCAAACAGCACCATGCTATACATATATCAAAGTAAAATTTCCTCTAAATGACTCCAAGACTGGTTTTAATTATCTCTGCAATTCCCCCATAACCCTCTTTTCAAATAAGAATGAGTTTTCCTCAAACATAAATCATTCTTAGCATGAAGGCCACGACAGGGTTGTTGTAATCTGCCCAAACGCCCTCTATGCCTTTTAAATGAGCAAGCGAACATCCTCATTCTCATGCTGAAGCTAATTATGCTTTAATTGCACTGATGGCGCTGTGCAGCCTCGTTCTGCGCTAATATTACAACAGTCTAAACGCTCCATGCTCAACAAATGTGTGTAAAATGACCCACCTCCATTAGCATATTTGAGCCGTCACAAAATGCCAGTCCAATCCGGCAGTCATTCCAGGAACTGAGAGTCATCAGCGGCTGTAGATACCCTCTGCATAGATTTTTATGATTCCTTTGGCCTTGGGTTGAAATCCAATGGCAAATGCCAACAGCATTTCGGTAAGTGCTCCTTTATAGTCACAGCATTAACATCCATTGTTCAGTCAGCATTGCAAAATGGCTTTCGGCAATTTGCTTCAGAGGTAATTCATATAGACGGACAGAATGAGGAATGATAAGCATCATCTTAAGAATACACAATGGAAACATAAAGGAGAGGAGGTGCTGACTGATTCTCTGACCACCCGTGATGCCTCTGTTTGCCAAGGAGTTTTGGCCACACTGACCAGTCAATAAGTGTGTGTGTAGTTATTGCACTGACATAAGATAAGAACCGCTTTTTCCACTTGACAGCAAACTTTATTAAAGGGTCGGGTCACTGAAAATGACAGTTCTGTCATCATTTACCCACGCTCATGTTGTTCCAAACCTGCTTGACTTACTTTCTTCTGTGGAACACAGGGAGAGATGTTTAGTAGAATGTCCAAGCTGCTCGTTTCAGCTCCAAGCTTTAAATATGACAAAAACCAGCATAAGAGTTTTCCATGTGACTATGATGATAGCTTTGAGCAAAGAAAATTTAATAAATTTAAAGGGTAGTTCACCCAAAACTGAAAATTTGATAACGTACTCACGTGTCTCCCTATATAGTCAGCTTATATGACTTTATCTGTGGAACACAGCAGAAGATTTTGTGAGAAATGGCTCAGTGTTTTTTTTTTTCTTTCTTTCTCTACAATGAAAGTCAATGGCAACCCAATGTTAAAAACTCTTTGGTTACCAGCATTCTTCAAAATATCTTCTTTTGTGACCCACAGAAGAAAGAAACCCATACTGAGGGTGCAGTAAATGATGAGAGAACTTTCATTTTTGGGTAAATTAGCCCTTTAAGGCATTATTCAATCAAAATATTCTTTTTGCTGCAGCTCTTAAAACTCATGCATATTTGAAATAAATAAATAAATGCTACTACTACTACTACTACTACTACTACTACTAATTATTATTATTATTAACACTTAATTATTGAATTAAAAACATAATAATACCATAAACAGCTTTGGACGACTACTGTTATGGTATTATTATGTTTTTAATTAATTAATTAATTGTTAATAATAATAATAATTAGTAGTAGTTGTAGTAGTAGTAATAGTATTAGCATTTATTTATTTATTATTATTATTTTTTGGAACTTGACAGTTTGGATTCATTGTTTGGATTCATTCACTTTTAATTATATGGGAAAGAACAGCAGGACCATTTTGCTAATTACCTCCTTTTGTGTTCCAAAGAAGAAATAAAGTCATTCAGGGGTGCGTTTCCCAAAAGCAACTATGGTCGCAAGTTCTGTCATTATCAATAGAGTTCAATAGAACTAACGACCACAGTTAGCTAATGATGCTTTTGGGAAACGTACCCCAGGTTTGGAATGACATTAAGATGAGTAAATAATTACAAAAGTCCCATTTTGTGGTTGAACTATCCATTTAAAACGCTGGCCAGTCTTCTAGGATTTGATATTACAATCACAACGCAAATAATATGTCCACAATGAAATGAGATTGTGCTCATCAGGGATTGTCTCCTCTGCATGGCCGAGACAAACTTCTTGCAAACGCTGGCATAAAGAGGTTAGACGGCACTAAAAATGTTATTACCGGGGAACCGCATTACTGACTTTTTTGAGAATGAAAAGTTTGTTATCATCGCTTCCAGGCGCATCTTTTAGACACAGAATAAGCCATCTGAATGCCGCCTGACTTCAACACAACACACACACTCATATATATATATATATATATATATATATATATATATATATATATATGTGGAGGAGGCATATCCAGATATATATTCCTCCCCATTCCATTCTGATGTTGGAATGATGCTCTTTGCATATGCAAACACTTCACTTCAATGCCTCTGCCATCTGTTTGCAATCCATGAAATAGAATGCTACTGTGGATATACAAAAATGATTGCAGCGACACTTTGAGGCTCTGCACTGCTACAATGAAAGCCGGGAGAGGCCCCTGAACGCAGTGTGATTCGTGCAAAAAGAGATGGCTGTTTATTTTTACATCACAATCGCGCCACGCTGGAGTTTCATAAAGGAGATATCTCAGATGCATCGGCCCGCCATGAATGTGCTCATTTACATGCAGTGTTTGTTGTGGTGCAGGAAACAAAACACGTAGACTTTCCTGTAAACAGACTTAACCACTGTACTTCCATGACCTACTTCCACCGCCAGCTATACTTTCGTGACTGACAAGCTGACAAGGGAGTGGCTAGACTTACTCACGCTGACCATAAAGCTGTGGTAACATGAACCACAGTAAAACTAGCAATGCTGTCATATTGATACCTGAGGACAGACCTGCTAGCTAAAAAGGGCAAGAGTGTCGCATATTTAGAAATGATGTCTTCTTTGCTCATTTTCCCAAAATACACCTGATATTTCCAATGTTGGCAGGCAAAAAACTGCTCAGCATCTGAATTTTCAGCCGTGGCCTGTCAAAAGATATGCAGCTGTTGAAATAAACATGTTTACTCTCATTCTATTTGTATGCAGAAAGAGAAAGGGTCAGCGAATGAGGATTTTATTAGTATTATTGTCAGTATTATTCTTGCCAGTGACACATAGGGTTTGGACTGTATTCAAATGCACACACTCAGATGGACGCTCTGCTGTGCATATCAGCTTGTGAGTTTAAGTCTCATTTAAAAACACAATTGTATTTGAGCATTGCATGTCTATGACTACGTCTTGCTGTTAAACAAAACTTCAGTCTGTTTCCTAGGGCCGAAAACTAAGAGACGCAACACTGTGGTTGCTAATAATGGTGCAATTACAAAACAATGGAATGGTTTTCCAACTGGTAATTACTGAAACCATGTGGTTGGCAAGCTATTCATTATTACTGCAACTACAAAAGTTAGTTATTAATAATTAAAAGAAATTAAAAAAAAGAGAATAAAAAGATCTTTATGCAAATGAAAGAGTGCATGCCTGCATGCATGGAAATGTAAAATAACTGTTTTAATTAGAAATAAAATATTGCAAATATTGTGATAAATTCATTACAAAGTAGTATTCACAAAAAGTGTTGGATATTTTTGAGACTGTTGCTTCTGCAGGAATGCATCTTGTATGTCGTCTTCTCAAAGTATATTAAATATAAGATGACTGAAGTTATACATGAAAATGAAGTTTTTGCTATTTTGACGTCTTAATTATAGTCATATTAATGATAAAAACACTACACCTATATATAAAATTATATACCTATAAATCTACATAGTTCACCTTTTAATACCCACTTTTTTATACCCATGCAGTCAGGGGCGTCATGCACTCATTATTTTTGAGGGGGCACGAGTGTGTGTGTGTGTGTGGGCTTGTTTAGCTATACTTGTGAGGACCAGATGTCCCCACAAGGATAGTAAAACCTAACATTTTTGACTTTGTGAGGACATTTGGCCGGTCCTCACAAGGGAAATAAATTATTAAAAATACTGAATGAAGTTTATCTCAAAATGTAAAAATGCAAAAAGATTTCTGTAAGGGGTAGGTTTAGGGGTAGGGTTGGTGTAGGGCAATAGAAAATATTGTTAGGTCAGTATAAAAACAATAGAAGTCTATGAAAGTCCTCACAAGTATAGAAAAACAAACATGTGTGTGTGTGTGTGTGTGTGTGGGGGTGGGTGGGGGGCACTTATGTTTTATTTATTTTTTCCTTTTTATTCGAAACATTCCCAAACGCATTAACTACATCACAAAATATCTCAATTCTCACCTTTATAGATTATGTTCTATAGTGGGCGATGGTCAAAGTAGCCTAATAATGTAGTCTATTAACTATGCATAAAAACCTGTCTGTTCACTTGTAACTAGTGCTGTCAATCGATTAAAAAATTTAATCGTGTTAATCACAGTCATGGACTGTGATTAATCATGATTAATCACAAATTTAAAATACTAGGATTTACCTGTAAATGTGTTGAAATAAAGAAATGCATGACAAACTAGTTTAAGGAAACAGAACCTTTCACACTTCCGCCAGGTATGAGACATAATCCTTATTATTCTTTTATCATTAATCTTTTGTTTTTATTCAGCCATTATCAGCCTTTATACTGGCAATAAAACGTTTACCAAGCCACATCGCTTCAATCCCAGTATACATTTACCCAACTATTATCAAAAGTATTTCTAAATAAATACAACAAAACATTTCTTGCGACCTTACGTGAAGTATTATGACAAAATGCTTTATGAAGAAGAATTGGACCTGTTCTGCAGCTGCATTAGAGCTAATATTAGCATCATGCTTCATAAGACAATTTATGAGATTAATAGTACACTTTTACTCAGAACTCACTTCAAACCACCATCGAGTGTTTGTAATAACTTCCTTTTACAATCACATGTGGAATTTGGTCATTTACTGTTGTTAAAATATGCTATTTATAGCCTTTTATATCGCTGCACAAACTAGCATTTCAGATGTACACATTCAACTAAAAAAAAATCACATACAGACTATATCCTATCGTAATCGTGTGTTTATTATCTTATATAATCTATAGTGGCTGTTGTCATGTTTTTCTGCTGTGTAAAGGACATGTATGCTCTGCTGAAACTCACGTTGTTTGATGTTACAACCGCCTCTCCGTTCTTAAGTTGCCAGGGATACATTCCAAGTATAATACACATTAGTAAAAGGATCTTTTTAATTTTTATTTGTCTATATACACTTTGGGCGGCCGCGGTACATTAAAAAAGTAGCCCAAAACGGCTCTGTAATTTTTCCCGCAATGGTATTTTCAAAATAGCCCACTTGTGCCGCTATCGTTACCCTGGCAAAACTGGTTCACTGTACCCTCGTCACACATGATAAATAACATTCCGCGCTGCGATGACGGGAAGAAGTTGGGGTCAAACCTTATCAAGCGATTAATTTGCGTTAAAAAAATATTAACGCATTAAAATTGTTTTATTAATCGCATGCGTTAACGCGTTAACGTTGACACCCCTACTTGTAACAAATATGGGTGTCATGCCATAACATATTTTTAATATGACAGACTTCATATTTAATGTGAATTTAACATTGAAAGTTAATGTGAAAGCAGAAAGTTAGGCTACTTAAAAAAAAAAAACATAAAAACATTGTAAGTTAGGCTACTTATTAAAACACTTTCATTGTATAGAAAGAGAGCAAAGAACATTTTCACTGACGGTCTAGAGTTCAAGCACTCTCAAAAACTCCCATTAATATCACTGAAGCTGTTTACACTGTGAAATGAATATCTTGCTTACAGATTCATACACACATCTGCTATCTACATCACTTTCTAACTAGAGAATTTGCCAGAAAGAGGTATTCAATCAGCGAGCGTGAAGAAAACACCGGCATTTCAGTAATGACTCATCTGAACACCTCTGATTGGTCATTGCATTCATAAGCTCAACAGCATCGTGTGTGATTGGTTATAATGCGTAGTGCTGTAAAAACGTGTCTGTCTCTGGCTCAGCGCCAGCCAGCAAACACAGATTTGAATTTAGCAGCTGCTGATATGACGCACTGAATGATTTAATCATGCTGGTGTGATTGTATCAAATATAGAAAATATTATTCGGCTATTTGTTGTCTTTTGGAAGCTGCATTCAAAATCCACTTGGCTCAAAAATCAAAAACCCCTCACTTTGAATGGGCATGACGCCTCTGCATGCAGTCTTTGGACAACCAATGTACACTCAACACGGCTGCCCCTAATACAATGCAAAGAGGACTTCTGGACTAAAATAAACAACTGAATAAATAAAAAAATAAAAAAATTCAACTATATTAAAAAATAAACAAATAAATAAAAAAATAATAAAAAATAAAATCAAAACTATTAAATAAATTAAAGCTTTGTTTCTTTTTGAATTTAACAATTAATTATTATTATTATTATTTATTTTGAAAATAATGAGTTATTAAAACAATGAGCTCTGGCGGTGGTGTCGCTACAATATATAGTGATATTCTCAATGTTACTCAGAAAACAGGATACAGGTTTAACTCATTTGAAATACTTCTACTTAATGTTACACTGTCAGATATGCAAAAGAAATCTCTCCTATCTCTTGCCTGGCTACTGTGTATAGACCGCCAGGGCCATATACAGAATTCCTAAAAGAATTTGCAGATTTCCTCTCAGATCTATTGGTTAATGTTGATAAAGCGCTAATTGTTGGAGATTTTAACATTCACGTTGATAATACAAATGATGCGTTAGGACTTGCGTTTACTGACCTAATAAACTCTTTTGGAGTCAAGCAAAACGTCACCGGGCCCACTCATCGTTTCAATCATACGCTAGATTTAATTATATCGCATGGAATTGATCTTACTGATATAGATATCGTACCTCAAAGTGATGATGTTACTGATCATTTCCTTGTATCGTGCATGCTGCATATTACCGATATTAACTATATGGCTCCGCGTTATCGTCTGGGCAGAACTATTGTTCCAGCCACCAAAGACAGATTCACAAATAACCTGCCTGATTTATCTCAACTGCTCTGTGTACCCATAAATACACGTGAACTAGACGAAATGACTAGCAACATGGGCACTATCTTCTCTAATACATTAGAAGCTGTTGCCCCCCTCAATATGAAAAAGGTTAGAGAAAAACGTTACACCCATTCTCAGTTATACCCATTCTCTCAAGAAAGAAACTCGTAATCTTGAGCGCAAATGGAGAAAAACTAACTTGGAAGTTTTTAGAATTGCGTGGAAAAACAGTATGTCCAGCTATAGACAGGCTCTTAAAGCTGCCAGGGCAGAGCATATCCACAAACTCATAGATGATAACCAAAACAATCCAAGGTTTTTATTTAGCACAGTGGCTAGATTAACAAATAAACAGACGCCACCCGATCTAAATATTCCCTCACAGTTTAATAGTAATGACTTTATGAATTTCTTCACTGATAAAATAGATAACATTAGAAATACAATAACAAATGTAGGTTCTGCACCGTCTAGTACTTCAGTTTCATTCACCACTCCCAAAGAAAAACTTCAGTACTTTACAACTATAGGGCAGGAAGAACTAAATAAATGTATCACTGCATCTAAACCAACAACATGTTTATTAGATCCTGTACCCACTAAACTACTGAAAGAGTTGTTACCTGTAGCAGAAGAACCGCTTCTCAATATTATTAACTCATCATTATCTTTAGGTCACGTCCCAAAACCATTCAAGCTGGCGGTTATTAAGCCTCTTATTAAGAAACCACAACTAGATTCTAGTGAACTGGCAAATTACAGACCCATTTCAAATCTGCCGTTTATGTCTAAAATTTTTGAAAAAGTTGTGTCTGCTCAATTGTGCTGCTTCTTGCAAAAAAATGATCTCTATGAAGAATTTCAGTCAGGTTTCAGGCCTCACCATAGCACAGAAACTGCACTTGTTAAAATTACAAATGAGTTGCTTCTTGCGTCAGACCAAGGCTGCACCTCATTGCTAGTTTTACTTGATCTTAGTGCTGCGTTCGACACTATAGATCGATTACAAAACTATACGGGTATTCAAGGGCAGGCTTTAAGATGGTTTAGATCCTACCTATCCGATCGCTACCACTTTGTTTTTTTAAACGGGGAGCCATCTCAACTATCACCAGTAAAGTATGGAGTACCACAAGGATCTGTCCTAGGTCCTCTGCTATTTTCAATATACATGTTGCCCCTTGGTGATATTATTAGAAAATACGGGATTAGTTTTCATTGTTATGCTGATGATACTCAACTATATATCTCAACAAGACCAGATGAAACTTCTGAACTATCTAAGCTAATAGATTGTGTTAAAATGTAAAAGATTGGATGACCAATAATTTCCTCCTATTAAATTCGGATAAGACCGAGATATTACTTATTGGACCAAAAAACAGTACTCAGAATCTCTTGGATTACAATTTGCAACTAGACGGATGTGCTGTTACTTCCTCTACAGTCAAAAATCTGGGTGTTATATTAGACAGCAACTTGTCCTTTGAAAATCATATTTCCCATGTTACAAAAACAGCATTCTTCCATCTTAGAAACATTGCCAAGCTTCGAAACATGCTACCTGTTTCAGATGCTGAAAAGCTAGTTCATGCATTCATGACCTCTAGACTGGACTATTGTAATGCACTGTTAGGTGGTTGTCCGGCATCTTCAATAAACAAGCTACAGATAGTCCAAAATGCAGCAGCTAGAGTCCTTACCAGGTCAAGAAAATATGATCATATTACCCCAATTTTACAGTCTCTGCACTGGCTACCTATTAAGTTCCGGATCAATTACAAAATACTATTACTTGCCTATAAGGCACTAAATGGTTTATCTCCTGCATACCTAACTAGTCTTCTACCACGCTACAATCCAACCCGCTCACTAAGGTCGCAAAATTCTGGACTTTTGGTAGTACCTAGGATAGCAAAGTCCACTAAAGGAGGTAGAGCTTTTTCACATTTGGCACCCAAACTCTGGAATAGCCTTCCTGATCACGTTCGGGGTTCAGATACACTCTCTCTGTTTAAATCTAGATTAAAGACACATCTCTTTAGCCAAGCATTCACATAATAATCTTGTACTGCATTTATATCTAATCAAATGTACATTATAATTCTTTAGATTGGGTTGAACAAATCATTTTTGCTTGAAGAGAACAGCAGCTACGCTAATTACGTCTCTATCTGTTTCTCTGATTCTGCCACGGGATTAACATCCCGTGGTAACTAGGAATTACTGAAGCGTCAGTCTGGATCCAACCCTTAAAAAGATCCGGGATGACCAAACACCTGAGCAGAGATGATGGCAACCCCTCAGAGGACCACGGAGGATGCCAACCCTCAGACAACATACACAATTACCAAGTTAAGTCTGTCATAACTTAAATATATTGGGTTTCTTCTTCACATGTGTATGTGTATATATGTGTATGCATGTATGTATATATGTATATATATGTGTATGTGTATAGTAGAAACTTAATTTCCTGTAAAGCTGCTTTGCAACGATTGTATCGTAAAAAGCGCTATACAAATAAACTTGAATTGAAT